>NC_088872.1:23429670-23759274 GCF_032884065.1 Artemia franciscana | reverse complement strand
AGAGTCAGATATGTCGTTGGGGACTTCCGCCAGGCCGTCTTCAGTGCTCAGAAAAGAAGAAAAATGAAACTTTTGAATTAACTGTAACTGAGCAGAAGAAAGACTGAATCAAACAAACCAAAGAAACAAGCCAAAATAAAGGAAAGACTATTCACCAATTAGATCGGGCAAGAATTCTCTGCTTAGGGATTGACTTAGCTTGTCTTCTGACCTAATTTTCATTCATCTGAATTCAACTAATCATCAATTGAAGAAAAAATTTATTTGAATCCTCTAATTTTCATTCAACTGAATCATTAACTGAAGAAAAAAGTTTTAGAATCTTTTAATTTTAAGTTATTGTAAATTAGGTTTATAGGGATGCCTCCAGTATCTCTACTTGAAGCAAGGTATCTATTTATGTTTTTTTTTGTATTTTAACTACCTTCCTAAAAGAATGTTGGAAGCCAATTGCTTCAAACATTAAAGTTATTTCATCAAAAAGAACTACATGATCTAAATTTTCAGCAATTTGGAGGGCCAAAGCAGAATTAATATACTCTTTTTTATTTTAAATTTCACGTCCCAGAGAAATCGTGTGATCATGCTGGCTTTTCCCCGGGAGCCAGCGTTTGCCCCCCCCCCCACCCTCAAAAATACCCACAGGGAAAATTCCCTCCCCCGTAGAAAATTCCTCCCTATTTTCCCTTTTGATAATTCCTAATTTTCATCAGAAGGAAATCGAAATTTCTACTCTCCTGTTTAATTCAGGGGCAATCGTATTGCTTTCCCTAATAGTGTTCTGCTATTGCCTCCATGCCAATGACAGCCAATCCTGTGCCGGAGGGGAGGGCTTTAAATGCTTCCCGAAAATACGTATCTTTAGAAACTTGTCATTCTATATTTCGCTGCAACTCGGCCTTTAGCATTTTTCATGTTCTACTTTTCCAGCAATGCTATAATGTGATAAACCCACTGTCCTAGTTCCAGTTTCCGGAAAACACCAACACCATAGAAGAAATTTCACACAAATCACATTACGGTTAGAAAGAGCTTCTTGTTCAAAGAATTCAATTCAGAAGTTGGACAATATGGAATATCGAAATTGGCATAGGGGAGACTGGCCCACGATCAGCACAGTCCACGTTTAGCCAAAACAATTAATCTCAATATAAAAACCTATGGGGGTTTCTGGTGGACTATGCGAGCTCTGAGGATAGCAGTGTATGTTTTTTAAAATGTCTGGCCTTGATTATTACTTTTAACAAAAAGATTCAGTGGATGACGTACTACCGAGATTGATTAATATATTTACGTGTTTTATATTCGACTTTTACATTTTGCTTCTTCACGAACTGGTCTATTAATGAATGAGACAAATTCTCCCTTATTTCTCTGTCCCTTGTAAAGAAACTTACATCAAAATAGCCCTTCGTCTTCCCAGAATTTTTTTCAGATTAACTTTGAATTGTTTTCATTTGAGCTATTGTTACCTATTAAAAAAATATCGTTGAAAGTTATATAAAAGGGCAAATGTTTTCTTTATGATTATGCAAAAAAATGAGACATAGAAACATGAAATTCGGCTAAATCCTGAGCTTCAAAATATAATAGCTAAACTATTTTGAATAATCGTTTAATCACTAAAATAACTTCTATAATCAATGCTGACTTCGAAAAAAGTTTTTTTACTTGAAAGAAATGGACGCTACTTGAAGCCTCCTCTGCTTAACAATAAGGCGATTTCAAGTTTAGTCAATTTTACTTTGCTTACCCTAGAAAAATCGAAAACACTTGGGACAATGCCAAGCATTTAGTTTATCGAGAAGTTCCAATTTTATAATCTCAAACATATTCACCAAATATTTTTCAACTTTGTTATACTTCAATGGCTGTCACTGCTTCTAAGAAAAGGTCTCTAATGTCCATTTTCCTATATAAAAAATTGAACAAATTAGATGTGGAAGAGCAAATTCTAAAATTATACTTAATAATGGAACCAGGCCATTGTAACACTTGCTGATAAAAAATCAAATGTATGAATGAAATATTTTCTTCCCTTGACTTCAATGTTGAACTTGTAACACAAAAGTGGAAAACTGAAATGGCAAGAAAATGCTTTGAAAAGCCTGTATCAATACTAGTTGGTACCCAAACTTTTCTTTATTAACGATTCGTTTTTTTATGTTTTGCTTCGTTCATTACCGGTAGCTCTATCCCAAGCTTTTCTCTTTTATAAAGACTTCCTTGAATTGTTACTTTGATTAGTGAATCATTAAGTTTGTGCTCGCAAGTTCAACATTGCTCAACTCCGCAAACTAAGCAGTAATTGGTAAGCAGTAAACTAAGTACTAATTGGAGCTGCAGTCGTATGTAATTTAATTTTGTCCACGAGTGCAACTACAATGTAGTTTGGGCGTAACTAATAAACAAACGACATTCGCCATCAAAATTCTTCAACATAACTGGCTAAGTTCGTTTGTCTGCAAGCATAACATATGAGAGAAAAAAAAGAGAGAGAGAGAGAGAGAGAGAGAGAGAGAGAGAGAGAGAGAGAGAGAGAGAGAGAGAGAGAGAGAGAGAGAGACAGAGAGAGACAGAAGAGAGGAGAGAGAGAGAGAGAGAGAGAGAGAGAGAGAGAGAGAGAGAGAGAGAGAGACAGAGAGAGACAGAGAGACAGAGACAGAGACAGAGAGAGAGAGAGGAGAGAGAGAGAGAGAGAGAGAGAGAGAGGAGAGAGAGAGAGAGAGAGAGAGAGAGAGAGAGAGAGAGAGAGAGAGATAAGGACATCAAACATTTCGTGGATTCCTTTTATATGATGTTAATGTTTTAGTCTCTGAACATTTTTTCGATTTTGTTGGTAAACATAGGCCTTTAGCGTAATTCTTTACTTTTTTTTATTCGCAACAAAGCGTAATTTAATTTTGTCCACGAGTGCAACTACAATGTAGTTTGGGCGTAACTAATAAACAATCGACATTCGCCATCAAAATTCTTCATCATAGCTGGATAAGTTCGTTTGTCTGCAAGCATAACATATGAGAGAGAAAGAGAGAGAGAGAGAGAGAGAGAGGAGAGAGAGAGAGAGAGAGAGAGATAAGGACATCAAACATTTCGTGGATTCCTTTTATATGATATTAATGTTTTAGTCTCTGAACATTTTTTCGATTTTGTTGGTAAACTTAGGCCTTTAGCGTAATTCTTTACTTTTTTTATTCGCAACAAAGCTGGTTGGTACTGAACTTTTTGCCGATGGAGTTAGGTTTCAGATGGTTGATCCTTCCTATTTCCCCCTTCAGCTAAACCCTTCTTTTGTCGTTTATCATCAGATTCACTTATACAGATTGTCATTCGAATTTAAAATATGTGATCTAAAAAATATGATCGTATAGTGTGGATTCTGCACCGTTTTTGGGGGAACGTTAGCACGTAGTAAAGCCTAGAACATGTATCGCTTATTAAAACCATGATTTTTAGAAGGACTCTAATCTTCTATCTATAAGGGTTGGGTAAATAAAATACATTAACTTCTGAAAAAGTATAATTTCGGCAAAAAAGCTGCCTTTTCAAGCTGACCGTCATCGTTTTAATAGTGTGTCTGAGATCACTAAAGGGATTAAATAAGTTCTGATTTAGCTCATTTTTTACTGTTACTTTGGTTGGCAATACCATGGCTGCAGCAATAGCTGCCAACTAGTAAAGGGTAAACCACAGCTAATAGTGGCTGAAAGATAATAACACATTTCTTATGATTTTTATCGCACTGTGATAAAAGTTTCAACTATTAAAGCTAATTCTTCCCCATCACGCTAATAATGTTAATAGTTCCCCATCACACTAATAATGCTAATTTTTTAGTATTATAAAAAAAAATACTGTCATATTTTCATCTGGAGAGCCTAATTTTTCTTCGTCCTCCTCACTCTCTGCACTAGGAGAATGCTGGAAAATCATAAAGACATGGCTAAGAAACCATTTACTTATTATTTTCTTACAAAAATGTCCAATGATATACTAGATTAGCATACAATGCCGATTTCTTTTTCTAAGTTTTTGTTGTTGTTTTTTTTTTTTTTTATTTCTCGCCTGAGCAATCTGTTTTTATAAATTTATAGCTAAGAATTTTTTCTAGTTAACACTTTTGTTCCTATAGGCTAACAGAAAATAAGTGTGAAATAACCCTGAATTCCTAAATGGAAATAAGTTCAGCGTCTTTGACTGAGTTTTTGAAGCCATACCATTTTTTATTTTGACTAATGATTCCAGGTTTATTACTTAATCTCTATATTCAAATAGTAATATCAAAATTTACTGCTCAAATTTGGCTGTTTTCAACTGGTTTATTCAATTCTTCTTCTAAACACAATTGTAGCTAGAAATCTTGCCAGCTTTTGTTAATGGGTGGAGGGAGAGGGTTATCGCTTTCAGAGCTACACTCACCGTTTAACACACACTTTTTGAATGCTAAAAATAGTTATTCAAGTGTTTGTGTTACAATTACTGCTCCAGGGGTTCTATCACTCCTGGTAATTTTTACACAATATTTCTTTTGTAACTAAATACTATGACAGCAAAATTTTTACACTATTACACTTAAGAAATTTCTATTGGTACGATTTTTGCGTCTTTTAGAGTATAAGTAAACTTCGGCGCCCTCTCCTCCAATACTTGAACATGGCCTCAGGCCATATCCAGAAGTTTACTGATTTTATTGTTTTGTAATACTATTTTCTTATTTTATCTCTAACAAACTTATTGGCTGCTGGAGAAAATTATTTGGAAATCTGAAACGTTAGATTAAAAAAAGCAGATAAGCAGATGACCAGTTTTAATGCTAAAAACATTGATGGACAACTCATGACACCTAAAACTTCTCACTTAGAAAGATTCAATTACTGGTTTCTTGCATATATCTTCAAGGATAAGCTAGCATGATAGAATATACCGTATTTTTTCTGAGCCTGTTTCTAAATATTTTCTATCCTTGCACAGTCTATAATTTTTCCCCACCCAACCCTCAATGTAGATACAAGTTTCATGTTAATTACTCCTCTGAAACTACTGCACTTGGTGATATCCATGTCTGTTATCAAAGTTTTATAGAACTCTATTTAAAAAAATGAATAAAACTTAATTTTGAAATTTTATCGATAAAAGCAAAAAGTGAAGCAGAAAATTAAAACGACCAAAGACTTTTCCTTTGGAGCACATATTATAAACTATTCCTTTCCTTTGTATTGCACATATCTATCCTTTGCATCACTATTCCTTTGTATTGCACATATCTATAAAACTAGAGGGAAAAAACGATTAATATTGTCCTGTGCTTGTATGATTACCCAGGATTAGTGCTTTACTGAAAACACAACATATTGTGAAATAGAAAGATTAGGCGCCTTAAGATATTTTCATGGTGTAACAATAAAAAATTATATTTTTATGCACGGATTCTGTGTTTTAAGGTTTACATGATTTTGCAAACATAGGGGAATATCTTCAGTCGGTTTATTTGTGCTACTTACTTAGAAGTAGAGGAAAACAATAGTTTTTGATGGTTTTAAGCTTCAACTTCCATCAGAAACTCCTTTATCTTTTAATTAATACCAAACCTTAAATGAAACTAATCAAGTGAGAAAAACTAGAAAGCTACGGCTTACAGTAATGCCAGTATACTACGAAAATAAAAAAAGTAAGAAAAAAATTCACGAAGAAACAAAATCATTGGCACAAATCAAATATTTGTTGAAGAAGATTCAAGGCTTTAGCAGCAAATCAGTCATTTTTGATCGGGTGGATCCTATAAGATACATGTATTTTACCGTATATTATCTACGTTTAGACATTATGATCGTCCGAAAACATAGATTTACACATTTTATCTCATATTTTAGCAGAGGGTTGCCAGATATTTTTTATTCAAGGAAGCCGATGGCGTCAATTTTCAGAAGAAGGGAAGGGGCAAAGCATATTCTCAAAATTTAGAAAGGGGGGCAAACTCATCACTTCCTTGTTTTTTTTCAATTAAATACGAAAAAGGCAATTTTCAATGGAAGTACTCAAAAAAGATATTTTTCAAGATGTTGGGGGGGGAGGTTAAAAAATATAGTAAGCATATTTTCGTTATATGGTACAACTCCCCTCCCCTAATTGATGTGACTGGGGAATTGAAATGCAAAGAACTTCATTTCTAGAGCCAAGGTTTTCCGTTTTCCTTAGTAGTTCCTCAAACCATTCTTACTGTAATTTTTATCAATGACTATTTAGATGAGTCTACAGAAGTTTTCCTTGGTAGTTCCTCGGACCATTCTTACTGTAATTTTTTTCAATGACCATTTAGATGAGTCTACAGATGTTTTCCTTGGTGCATCTTTAAATGATATCTTCGTCATCACAACTAATGATATACATGACTTTGAGCATCCACAGTCACGAGATGAGTCATGACCCAGGGCCTATTCCAACTCGTTTGAAACTACTATACATTTTAATTTATCTATTCATCTTCATTTCGTTCGGAATTTTACACGGTGCAAACAATCATCAGCATCAAGGATAGGTGGTTACGGCCAAAGCTGAAACTCCACATTAGTGATAACCTTCCCTCCCCTCCCAACCAACACAAACTTAAAAGTTACAGTAATGCTACGAATATTGGATAGTTACTTCATTTTAATCCATCAGTATCCAGTTGAACTTTTAGTAATGAGCGCAATTCCATGAGCCCAATTCCCTTCTAAAGAAATACATACTTGGTACAACTCAAATATCTATGTTTATATCCATGTCTCGTACCATTTCTTTGCTGAAGATAGTTTCTCAGTTTTGGTAAAAAAAAAACAAGAAATTCCAACTAATGAATATATTCTATAACTCAAAAAAAGTTAATTGATTAAAACCAATTTATGATTCAAATGGCTACTACACATACACATAGTGACCAAAAACTTGCCAACAACAGCAGAAACGTTGTAAGCAATGGTAATAGCAAAATTGGCTATTTATTTCAGCAATATATTCTTTTTTACGTTAAATTTAAGCATTTCCATATTAACTTTAGTAACTTTATTTTTCTTAAACTTGGCAACGACAGCAGAAACATTGTAAGCCATTGGTAATAGCAAAATTGGCTATTTATTTCAGCAATATATTCTTTTTTAAGCATATTTTCGTTATATGGTACAACCCCCCTCCCCTAATTGATGTGACTGGGGAATTGAAATGCAAAGAACTTCATTTCTAGAGCCAAGGTTTCCCGTTTTCCTTAGTAGTTCCTCAAACCATTCTTACTGTAATTTTTATAGCACTTCCATATTACCTTTAGTAACTTTATTTCTTTTTAAACTTGGCAACAACAGCAGAAACATTGTAAGCCATGGTAATATCAAAATTGGCTATTTATTTCAGCAATATATTCTTTTTTACGTGAAATTTAAGCATTTCCATATTAACTTTAGTAACTTTATTTTTTCTTAAACTTGGCAGCAACAGCAGAAACATTTTAAGCAATGGTAATAGCAAAGTTGGCTATTTATTTCAGCAATATATTCTTTTTTACGTAAATTTTAAGCACTTCCATATTAACTTTAGTAACTTTATTTCTTTTTAAACTTGGTAACAACAGCAGAAACGTTGCAAGCAATGGTAATAGCAAAGTTGGTTATTTATTTCAGCAATATATTCTTTTTTACGTGAATTTTAAGCATTTCCATATAAACTTTAGCAGCTGTAATTTTTTTTAATTTTTTTCTGCTGCAACAACAGCAGAAACATTGTAAGCCATAGTAATAGCTAAATTGGCAATACAGCAATATATTCTTTTTTACGTAAATTTTAAGCACTTCCATATTAACTTTAGTAACTTTATTTCTTTTTAAACTTGGCAACAACAGCAGAAACATTGTAAGCCATGGTAATAGCAAAATTGGCTATTTATTTCAGCAATATACTCTTTTTTACGTGAAATTTAAGCATTTCCATATTAACTTTAGTAACTTTATTTTTTCTTAAACTTGGCAACAACAGCAGAAACATTATAAGCAATGGTAATAGCAAAGTTGGCTATTTATTTCAGCAATATATTATATTATATTATATTTTTCATAGTAACTTTAAACCAAACATCAGAAACATTTTTCTAGGAATTTATTAGGCAATCAGGCTTCTCAAATTTCTTTGCAAAGTTCATTTAACCCTAATTCAGCTTATATTTAAATTTTTTTTCGTAAACCACAAAAATTTTCTTTTTCTTTTTCTTAGCAATGATATTTTAAAAAATATATATTAAAATTAATTTATGAATTTTGAATAACATATGGATAAGGCATACAAAATGACTTACCATTATGCGGGAGCTGATGGTGGTTCTGCGGCGGAAGTTAGCAGCAGGAAAATGTCCTCCTCTGAAGCCAAAATTTCCTCCTCTTCCATAACCAGAATAGCCCCCTCTTCCTCCTCGGAACGGTTGAGTTGTTGAGCTTCGATTATAGTAATAGGTGGCAGAATTTGGCCCTCGTTGGTAATCGCTTGGAGCCCTGACACCAAAAGTTTGTTGATTAATAGCAATCTCTTTACGCCTGAAAAATAGCTGAGGTCGATTCAAAGCTATACGCATAGGTTATTTGAGCTGATTCGGTAATTTTAATCCAAATTAAAGTTTCGTTATGATAATATTTCAACTGGTATTAATGACAAGCGCAGTTTATAAGCTTTAAACTCAATGTTTCAGCAGCTATTCAGAAATATCGGTTTTATTTCTCCTCAGTTCAAATTTAAATTACAGAATAACATCCTGAAATTTAGTAAACATTAGAAGTTTAGACTGAGCGTTAAGCTATTTATAAAGATAAAATGAACAATCCTTAACAAGTTTGGTTTCATAGAAAAAATTTCATGTTTTCGATATAACCATCATTCTATCAAATAAGTTCCCCCTAAATTCATTGAAGAAGTAGCCATAGTCCTGTAATTGAGTACCACAAAGAAATAAATAGGTAAATCCTCAGATCTGCACATAAATATCTAAGTATGACTACGGAGCCGTCCCTAGGAGGGAGAGGCAACCGGGGTATTTGTCCCAGGTGCTATGGCTTGGGGGCACCGCGGCTGGGGAATTGCCCACTTTGATTCAATTTTCGCTTTGATTTGGCTTACTTGCTTATATTTGAGTCGGGAGGGGGCGCTGTAATTAATTTCTCCCAGGGGACCACCAACCTTAGGAACGGCGATGTATGACTGTGATGTTTTTGGGGTTTTTTTTTTAGGAAGCCAAGTTAATTTCCTGTAAGAGGAAGTAAACTTTATTTTTGTTTATCAAATTTTCACTGGAATTTAGGAATTTTCGTTTTATCGAAAAAGTATTTAGCATAAGCTTACCCAGTCAATGTTGCCGGTGACACTTAAAACAAGAGCAATAGATAACGCAGGCTCCACAAATAATTTTTAATCAACAAAATTTTTCAGCTTTACAAAGATAAAAATGCTATAATCTTAGTTATGCAAAGGCTAAAGATTGATTCTTTCATAGGGTCAAAATTCAGGCCGACCTCTGACTCTCTGAGACCCACTTTCCGGTTAAGGAACAAAAATGTTAAATATTTTCGTCTAGATATGGAGACATGCTATCTAGGTCAATTCTATCGAGCGATGTTGGCAAAAGTACTTAGTCTAGTTCGTTAGCCTAATGAAAAAGTGATCTTCGTCAATAGAGATTCTAGGCGTTTACCCCCCCCCCCCCACACACACACCGAAAAATGCTCCAAACAAAAAATAACACCCTTCCTCCCGCAGAAAATACCCGCTCCCCTAGAAAATACCCCCCACGGCTGATGGGACTCCAATTGATTTCTATGAATATTTCTGGTCAACACTGTTATTATAAAAGTAAAAAGTAACATTAAACCCCAAAATTAGCAGAGCTTATTCTGTATAGGAGCGGGACTGCTCCTTTCTTATCCCCACCTCCACCTCATGGTCGTAAAAGCTTCGCAGAATGCTCATTTGATCAAAAAGTAAGAGTTCTAGTCTTTTTTTTATAAGTCAAAAGTGATTGGAAACCAACCAGCCGCGGGGAGGGTGGGGTATATTCCAGGGGGTATTTTACGGTGTTTATTTTTCACGGGGGTGGGTATTTTCGCGTGGTTTATTATCCAGGAGCATTTCCTGGTGGGTATTTGGAGGGGTATTTTCCGGGGGGCTAACGGGGGAGGAGATTTTCCAGAGGGGATAAACGTCGTTTCCTGCCAATAGAAAACATTAGATTAAAAAAAATATTGTTTTCAAATGAAAGTAAAGAGCAATATTAAATCTCAGAAAGAACAGAAATTATCCTTTGTAAAATTGGGAATAACACCATCTCTTTTAAAGAACTTAAAATAATACTTAATTGAAAGCATTTTTAAGTACAACAACTAAGGGCAGCTGATGATTGCAAGTGCTATATTTACCAATTACCTTTCAAAATATGTGAACAGAATTGTTAAAGATAATCTTCAAAACAAATGCGAATAACCTTTTTCATCACATTGTTCTTGGATTAAAACATTCATTCTGGAAGCATTGGAGCAAAAATAGAAACTTTAACATAAATAGCCTCTATTTAAAAAAGTAGCAGCCCCCCCCCCCATCTCTAAAGCTCATGATAATTTTTCTTGGTTTTACTCTTGAAAATATATATGAAATTTCATAACTGACAGAGGGACAAGAGGAATACTCTACTAGATTACTACTATGATACTCTACTAGATATCTATTATCTTTCCAAATATACTCATCAATTCACATACAGACTCACCCCCCCCCTTCCTCGTGGTTCCATATGTAGCCCTAATAATGTATTTCTCCATTTCTTCAATCTAGTCATACATCATAGCTTCTAAATTAAACCGGTTATCTTCTCAGTCTGTAATTTATCTCCGTGTGTGATTGAGGGCGTAATTTACCAAAGTAGTATTTGAAATGATAGCAAATGCGTACAATAACGGAAGGAAACACGATAATCTGATTAATAAAAGCATCCTTACATTATAGCCATCTTGAAAACTTATTGGAAGTATATTCTTCAAAATGAAGGGAGGTCAGGGATTAAATTTTGCTTCATCCCCCTCTCCATACTATTTTTGAATCTAGATAACCCCACTCCCCCCTACAAAGGGATCCATTAATATCCATCCTTATAAGTCGTGTGCAACTATTCAGCACAATGGTTAGTTTTCTATGCATATAAAAACAGTTCGTGGTAGTGAACTGTAACCAATAGCAGACTCCTATTAGTAGTTGCAGAAATTCTAAGATGGAGGTATGATAGCAATAGTTATCAAAGGCATTAGCTTTTGTTGTGAAATATGTAAAATTCATTAATTTTGAATGCAGAGATCAGGAGTTAGACACTGCACGAGTCATAAGCACATAAAAGGACAAAGTTTGATGAAAAGCAGGAAATTCTAACGCGTTTTTTTTTTAAGTCAGTTTAAGGGTTATCCTGAGCTTGTAAGAAGCTCAAAATTGAGCTTAACTTTTGCATAAAAATCTAATTTAAAATCAACGAAAATGTACAATTTCGATTTTACGATTGACACAAAAAGGCCTTTTCCATAGTGAAAGATTCTTTCCCATCAATTGGTATTGGGTTCTTCCCAAAACAGTTTTTCACAGCAGTTGAATTAAGAATAAAGGCTAAAAAGAGGAGTCCTACTTGTCCTTTCTTTCTCGTCTTGCATCCCCTTCACAGCTGATTTTGTCGAAAAAGGATTTTTCTTTGCTATAGAATGTCATTTTATCGATAGTTTTAGCCAGCTCATTAATTTCTTCATCTTCAGAATAAATGCCGTTGACTTTAGGTTCCTCTTGTGGATTCTGTCTTTCGTCAATATCACTGACAATGTGATCCGGCTATAAAAGCAAAAAGGGAAAAAAACTTTTGGGAGTATTTCAAAACACTAGTAAGAAGAACATAATGGAAAAATGCATAAAAAGAATAATCAATCATCAAATTTTGTAATTTGTCAACAGGTTCTATACAAAATAGCTTTTGTTTTTAAACATTATTGTCACAAACATGTTTGTTTCATCTTTCTCTCTCTCTCTCTCTCTCTCTCTCTCTCTCTCTCTCTCTCTCTCTCTCTCTCTCTCTTGTGAAATACCTGATATTGGTTATATTGTAGTCATTCTAGTTGTGAATGACTATTGTGAAATACCTTGATATTGGTTATATTGTAGTCATTCTAGTTAAAACTTAATTAAACGCCATTATTATGAATAGCAAGCTCACACCTCATGGCTGAAACCTTTAGCCCCTCCCCAAAAAGTTATCGCTTGCTTCTCGTTAATTTGTTAATAGTTTTATTCTCCTGTACTTATTACTAGGGCCTTGGCCTTCGCTTATGGCCTTCACAGATGTAACTCTAGTCTACGGCATCATATGATATGATTTACAAACATAACAAATTATGTAGTAGGATTGTAGTGGCAAACGTTGTATCTCGCCCCTCCCCAAAAAGTTATTGCTTGCATCTCGTTAATTCCTTAATAGTTGCATTCTCCTCCACCCATTCGCTCGGGCCTTGGCCCTCGCTTATGGCCCTCACAGATGTAATTCTAGACTACAGCATCATATGTTATGATACACAAACATAACCAATTTTGACTTTGCTTCGAGCGACAATATTTCTGAAAATCCCCTGAATTCAACGGCAAATTTTCGGCAATATTTCTGAAAATCCTCTGAAATCGTTTTAATCTTGTAAGACACTACTTTTACTTAGTGATGACCTGGGGATTGAATAGTTCATTCGCGAAGCAATAGAAATAAAATAGATTCTAAGCAGTAACACATTCTTAAATGAAAAATACTGATGAATATTTAGTTTGCTATTTTAATAAAAAGACATTATTCAATCTAAGAATAAGATGAAATCAATAAAAAGTGACCCAAAATCTATCAAAATCAAAATCTAATCTGTCTGAAAGGCTAACTGAAAAAAAAACGCAGCATCTTCAGAAGCTTGCTGGCCACTATTCTTAATCATTAGAAATTTGAAGCTGTTGGACAGATGGTGAACATATCACGTCTTTCTAGAATTGAAGCATTCCGAGATCTTTGACTACAAATCTAAGATGGTACAACATCGTTTAGAAATCAGAGTAATCCAATAATTATCAGTCTGTATATCTTAAGGTAAAAAAGTAAAACAGTTCAAAATAGGGATGATACCTTTTTATTGACAGTGAATAGATATAAAATTATTTAACTGGATATTTCGAACACATATTCAGTGTTCATCATCAGCAGTAAAACTGGTGAAGAGTTTTACTGCTGATGATGAACACTGTATATGTGTTCGAAATATCCTGTTAGATAATTTTATTTCTATTCACTGTCAATAAAAAAGGTATCATCCCTATTTTGAACTGTTTTACTTTCGTCATGGAAAGGCAGTGTGGTCTTCGAAGTTATCTATATCTTAAGGTAAGAATTTGGGAACCAGGTGACTATCTCCTACCCCTCAGCTTCCCACCTATTGGCGTGCTTTACCTCTTTCACATCATTATCATTCAAGAATGATTATGGGAAAGGTCCTAAAAAGGCAAATTTTAATTGGCGAAGATCCAAACGATTGTGGTATGGTTTTCCTAAAAAAAACATACTAAGTGCATAATTGCCAAGATATTTGTGCGCTTGATGATTACAAACCTGGGACTAATATTTCGATGCAGAAGACCGCAGACGAAAAGCCCATGAAGTGCTCATTTCGTAAATGGCACCCGATCAAAAAAAAGAGATACTTTTCAGAATTTATGATCCTACTGACTGTACAAATGAGGCTAATATGTAAACATCCAAAATCAAAATGCATTTGTCAGATATTTTATGAATCGTGGATGTGATAGATCTTGTTTAAAATCATATCTCTAACCCTAACTAGGACCCTAGAAAATTTAAAGTTTTTTATTTCTATTCGTATGGGTTAGAGTTCTTTCTTTACTAAAACCATTTAAAATGAACTGTGATCATTTATTTAATTATACGAAAATGCAGTTTTTTGTAAAAATTCATTTTATTAAAAAACACTTTTTTGATTATAAAAGGCACTAAATGCAGCAATTTCCTTTAAAATAAGCCATTAAACAGCTCTCTATGGTGTTCCAGTGCCCCGCTATCTGCGGCAGAAAAATACTTTAAAGGGAGTTTCGGACAAGGCGGTTCTAATAGTATGCTTTATATTTCGATTTGACTCTATTTTCAGGAGTTATGGGCTACTGTATTTCTCAGTTTGGGACGTGATCGTCTTTTACTAGGGTGCTAGCTACCGCTCCAAAACAAAGCAAAGTCTAACAGCCCATTCCCTTTTAAAACCCAGCTTCACTTATGCGGAGATTGTAAACCTCTTTTAACTCGACAACATTTAGGAATTGTTTAGATAATGATACAAAAAGATTTAATATCAAGTGTTAGAAATCGTTAAAAATCGTCCTTAAAATGCCCAAAATAAATATGCACTTAATACGTATAGAACAAATGGGTATTGACCCCACCGGAATGGGTGTTTAATGGCATCTAAGCCTGGTGATTAAATGAAAACAAGTGCAAAAATCAAAAAGCATTAAGTGCATGTCTCACAAATTATGTTTAATTCTTACCAAGGTTAGTCTTGAATATTGCTGATTTCAGGTTTAAGTGCAATATTAAAGCATATAAATCCAGTATCAAAACGCATTAAGCAGACGTTCGTGCTTCGCAAATATACTTTGACTTACACCAAAGTCAGTATATTAGGATTTGAGGCTCTTGATTATTTTAAGGCCAACATTGCTTGCAGAAGTTCAAATTTATTTGTCAGTTACTCATGTTATGCAAAGCTATAGTAAATTCCATATTCTCGTAATAAATACTCACTTTAAAAACATGTTTTACATTTTAGTTCAAAAAGATTCGCATTAGGCAAACACCAAAATCTTTTAATTTTAGTAGTATCGTTGTGAAAAAACTGGCCCGGTGCCCAGCTCCTCCACATTGACTACGGGGAGTCAAATGTAGTTATTACTGATCAGACAATTGAATAAATATGTGAGAATATCGTGTTAGTCCCACCATGGCAACAATTACCAACATTAATTAATACTAATTACTATTATTGATAAAACAATTGATCAGTGCAAAGAAATTATCTCAATTAGAAAACGAAATGGGACTAAACCAAAGCAAAGTTTTCCATGAAAAATAAAGAGGAATTTCAAACTCGATATCGAAAGCGAAACGAGCATAATTTAACCTACATAATGTGTCGGACCTAACAATTGTAGAAATTACTATGAATGAAGTAATAAAATCTAAAACAAACAAACACTGCAACAAACAATGAAAGCAAACTTAAAACGAATAGAAATCGCCACAAACAGGTTGTCACTCCTCAAATCCCCCAAAACTAGCATTTTTCGGACAATGAATATGTTTGTTATATTACACTGTTTTATTGAAGACGACAGAAAAAAAATGAAATACTGCTCAAATTTACATAAAAATGTTTTTTTTTTTTATTCATTTTAAATTGTTTGTAACGTTAAATTTGGTTTAATTAGCCTCAAGTGTAACTTCCACACGTATAATACATTTGAAAAAAAAGTCTTCTGATGAAAGTAAAAAGTGACATGAAAACCATAACGAACAAAATTGACATTATGAATCAAACAGTTCGTGGTAACGAACTTTAGTAAGGAGCGACCCGGATTAATAGTAACCAAAACGCTAAAAAACGGAATTTTGATACCAATAGCTATATCAGAAGAATCGCATTTTCACTGTGATGTAATAGCAGTTATATCACGTTTAGTCTTACCCATCAAAAGTTATGAGTCTGAGGAAATTTGCATTATTTTAGAAAACAGGGGGAAAGACCCCTTAAAAGACATAGAATCTTAACAAAAATAACACCATCAGATTCAGCGTATCAGAGAGCTCTACTGTAGAAATTTCAAGCTCCTACCTAAAAAAATGTTGAATTTTGTATTTTTTGCCAGAAGTCAGATCACGAATGCGTGTTTATTTGTTTTTTGTTTTTTTGTCTGTTTTTTTCCAGGGGTGATCGTATCGAACCAGTGGTCCTAGAATGTTGCAAGAGGGCTCATTCTAACAAAAATGAAAGGTCCTAGTGCCCTTTTTAGTGAACAAAAAAATTGAAGTGCACCTAGGTCCCCTCCTACGCTAATTATTTTCCCAAGTCACCGGATTAAAATCTGAGACAGCCATTTTATTCGGCATAGTCGAACACTTATAACTATTTCTTTGGGAACGACTTACTCCCCCAGAGTCCCCGTGGGAGGGGTTACAAGTTACAAACTTTGACCAGTGCTTACATACAGAAATGGTTATTGGAAGTATACAGACGTTTTTAGGGGATTTTTTTGGTTGGGGGGGAAGGGGTCTAGAAGATGAGGATATGTTGGGGGAACTTTCAATGGAGGAATATGTCAAGGGGAAAGAAAATTTACATGAACGGAGCACATGATTTTCTAGCATTACATAAAAAAAAAACATTGAAAAAAATAAATATGAAAAATTCAACTGAAAGTAAGGAGCAGCATTGAAACTTAAAACGAACAGAAATTATTACACATATGAGGGTTTAACCTCCTCCTAATACCTCGCTCTTTACGCTAAAGAATTTTTAGTAATTTCAAGTATTTATTCTACGGAATTTGTGGTTCAGGGGTCATTCTTAAGGAATTGGGATGAAATTTAAGCTTTAGTGTAAAGAGCGAGGTACTGACAAGGGGTGAACCCGCTCATATACGTAATAAAAACATACGAATACAGAAGTTCGTTACTTAAGCTAACTCGTAAGTTACGTATATCTTTTACTAATAAAAACGTTCGTAAAAAATTAAAAGTTCCTGTTACCTTTTTAAGTAACTAAAACATTGTAGGGCAACTAGAACTCCTCCCCCGATTCTTTTTTCTCAAAATCGTTTGGTCAAAACAATGAGAAACCCATTTAGCCAAAAAAAAAAATATGCAAATTTCGTTTTAATTATTCATCTGCGGAGAGCCAAAATCAAAACATGCATTAATTCAAAAATGTTCTCGAAATTAAACAAAAAAAAAAAAATGTTTTTAACTGAAAGTAAGAAGCGACATTAAAACTTAAAACGAACCGAAATTACTTCGTATATTGAAGCGGCTGATACCTCCTCAACGCCCCGCTCTTTACGCTAAAGTTTTACTGTTTTAAAAAGTAGAGTTGAGAGAAAGAGTCAAACTTTAGCTTAAAGAGCAGGGCGTCGAGGAGGGAGCAGTCGTTTTAATATACGAAGTAATTTCTGTTCGTTTTAAGTTTTAATGTCGCTCCTTATTTTAAAAAAAAAAACTTGTTTTTTTGTTTGTTTAATACTGAAACAAAAGCCAGGCGACGAAATTGAATCTTGCTCTAGGAGTACCATAGTCGTTAAGTAGCCTGCATAAAATAGAAATAAAAAGGGTAAGTGGCTCTCAAAATTCTTTCACCATTTGCCACACCAATAACCTTTATAATCTAAACTCTTTTAAAAACACGAGGAAAAAAGGAGACGTTAATTTACTGACTGGAAATTTTATAGATGGCGCATATAACTAGATACAATGATTGATACGACAACATCAGTGATATTAATAGCTTATAAACTGTGTTTTCAATAGCTAGTGATATAGAATTTTGAACTTTGAAATATACTTTGGATTTGAAAATATTTGAAAATTTGAAAATATATTTGAAAATATTCCTTAAATCAGCAACTAATAAAGCTTAATACAAACTTCAATAATTAAATTATTTGTGGCTATAATACAGAGAAGTTCAAGAAAGTCAGAGAGCATCTCAAATAAGAGTGGAACTGTTACCCCTTCCCCCTCCTGAAGAATCAAAATTGCAAACTTGGTTAAACTAGTTTCCTCAAAATATATACACGGATCCATGCTAAAGATTGAAGCTTCCGGTACCCCCCTCCATAAATGGTCGCATCTTAATGGCTGGGACCACAATTATGCAACGTTGTATTCAAACTAATGCTACTGAATAAATATTATGTAACAGCGGTTAATTTTGTATAAACTACATATAGTTTTAGGGAAAATACGACCCCACACGGAAAGATATTTGCTGAAACTAGGAGCTATTCCACAGTTCCAAACTTACTAGCAATTACAGAAGTATCACTCCAAAGAATTTTGGCCGTATTTTGACCTAAACATTATTTATTTTGCGGTGTATTTGCACATATCAGAGCTCTGCTGGAATGTAACCTATTTAGCTATTCATAAGGACAATAAAAGTTCAAATTTTCGCTAAAATGTGCTTTCTCCCAATATCCTATGACCACAGACCTAAACAAAAACAAAAAAGTAAACACGTATTCGTCACCAAACTGCCCAGAAATAATATAAAAGTTTTTTTTATAGGCCTATACGAGATTAAAACCTCAACTCCGTGGTTCACAGACACATCAAAATTGTATTCTTTTAGGGGGATTGTTTCTATTCCCGTTTTTTAATTGTTCAATTTCTTACTATTATAACTATCTATGGGAAAATTTAAACTTAACACATTTTCACTCTTTGGAATCAGTATTAAAATTTTATTTGTTTCATATTATATATTATACTAATTATACCCAAAATAAATAAAGAACTATCTGAACCGATCTGAACAGAAAAAAACAACAACAAGAAAACAAGTAAACACGTATCCGTCCCCATCCTGTCCGAAAAAAATATAAAGTTTTTTTTTTGTATAGACCTATACGAAATTGAAGCCTCTGTTCCCTGGTTCTCAGGTTGTCAGAGAGGTTAAGTTTCATGGTGTAATTTTAATCAGAATTGTATACTTTTAGGAGGGGGGGTGTTCTCTCCCCTTTTTTTAGTCGTTCATTTTCGTACTAGTATGTATATCTATGGGTAAATTTTAAATTAATAAATTTTCACCTTTTGATGTTTAGAAAGGTGATAATTCCTTTTACATATAAGATAATCTGCGTTCGTCTAAAGCTGTAATGTCATTTTTTACTTTCATTTGGACATACTTAAACTTTTCTTTTAAAGTCTTTAATTTTTATATGTTTCTAATATCATACTGAAGGCTATTCTATATATGAAGGGATGTCCAGGCGTTCTGCCCCTCTATTCACAACCTTTATGCTAAGCTTTAACTTTTATATAGCCATGGTTCGAAAAAGCAAATTATTTCTAAAAAAGAAAAATATTAACTCTGAAGACTTCTATAAGGAGAGCCTGGAATAACAGAATTATGTACAAGGTCATGAGGTCTAGATTTCTTAGGAAGGGATATGATGCTAATCGTAAAACAAAAACACGCAGGTCATGGCAACAAACTAAAGAATAACGGAAAATACCTTTACCCCCTCCCCTCCCTAAATTTTCATGAATTAATGCCATTGCCGCCCCCCTAAAAAAAGAGTTGATACAGTGTTTTCAGAATAGGAGGGTGAGGGTGAAACATGAATTTCAATTATCGGAGCCAAAACACTCACCTGTTGTTTGTTATCTCTGATAATTGTCTTAACTTTTATCTTCATGAACCTTGTGTTAGCTCTCTCAAAATCATACTCAGTAGCAAATCTTCTGACTTGGCTCTGTCCTCTTCTTCGCTGAAAGTATCCAAAGCTGGGATTCCAATTAGAGCGGAAGTTATTGTAAGGTCTTCGATTCCAGTTCACATATTGGTTTTGGAATGGCATGGATGGACGGCGGTAGTTATTAAAATAGGTGGGCCCAATGAATGCACCACGCATCATATATGCAGGTGGCATGTAGTTCGTTGGCAAACGAGAAGAAACTGATCCACCACGGCTAAAAATTGATAACAATGTATCAACTATTTCCTGTTCGAACCTTGATCAACTTTCAAAACACATTATGCATAGTTTCTAAAAATTTGGCATAAATAGCTTATTTGGCTTCATCAAAGCTGATGCATCGAAAATTGAGTCTTAGATATCTTTTTTTTTTTAATAAAGAACAATTTTATTAAAGAAGCTATTTCAACCATTTTTTTTACATTTGATCTATTTCGGTTTTGACGGCTGAGGTTCATCCGACAATCAATCTCTATATACGATGAATTTTTGATGGGATAGTCTTTGAAATCCTCATAATTTTTTATTTATTAGATTTTTTATATCACTTGCATGTGCAAAAAAAAAAATGGCACATTGACCATATTCGAGTTCCACCATCAGTTCCATGTGAAATAATTCAGCTATCCTCTTCCAAAACTTAGTATCTTCATTTTTCAAAATTTCAAGGTGACCGCAAAATAGTGATTTTTTTTTTAATTTTTGGATAGCAGAAAAAGAGAAGAAGATACAGAATAACGTCAATAAGGTTTCCGACTACCAGCCCAGGTGGTCCATCTTTAACTGAAACATGGACTGTTGTGTAGATACTTTATTCTAGCAGAAGGACGAAGGCCTTCTGATTAAATTTAATCTTCACAGATTTTGCGGGAGACCCGCTTAATAGCATGCAAGTGGCACTAATCTAATATCTTCTGACACTAATAGGTCAATTGAGAAAAACAAATAAAACTTAATTTAGAAAATTAACCGTTCAAGATTCATTACTTTAATTACATCTTGAATCACTACATTCTTCTGTTTGCATGTTTTACTTTTTCTCAGTTTCATGGTGACCTCCCCCATGACCTATGTACTCCGATGTCCTTTATCTCTGATCAAAATAACTGACATCTTCGCAAAGAAATCACATTCAAATTCATACAAACATCAAGTAGAAACAACAGGTCAACCAAGAGTCATGGTTGAACTTCCCTGAAGTAAGGATGCTAGGACTCTTTTAAAAAGATTTTAGTCTTAATAGTCGTACTTTAATGTGAGTTTCTTTTATATATTATTTCATTTGTTTTGCTGAGGACGGCCCTTGGATATAGGGTTGAAATATTCATTTAGGGTAAAGTCTCCACTGTCTTAAGAAAAACAATCCCTATTGTTTCTACTTGTTGTTTGTATTTATGATGGAAAGGCAGTGTGGTCTTCTCGCTATTTATATTCAAATTCCTTTTACTCCCTCCATAAGGTCAGATTTATAACGGTGCGTCATATTTTATGGAGTAAGATGCCTGACTCAGATCGAGTAGGGTTAAAATAATATTTGGCTTTTCAGAGGTTTTTCTCATTTATTGTGTATGAGTGATTGGAGTCTATTTAATGTATTCAATCTATTTAACTGTTTTTTGTCAGTGATATTACAAATTTTATAATCTCAATTATAAATTTAGATTATACTTTTTACTCTTAGTGCTTAAATGAATTTTATGTATTTCCCCTCCTTAACAGGCCTAGGAGCCTTTGGTTGATTAGTACCACTTATTCATTGTAATTTTAACTAATTTCAAATAAGTATTATCCTTCTGTGATTTTTTTTTCTGATTATAATGATAGATTTAAAACAAGGCTGCAAGCAACAGATCAACAGCAATAATGTTTATTGGGGATATGCCCAAAATATTATTCCCAATAAGGGAGGGAAGTGTAACCAAAAAGGTTTTAATAAGGTAATCTAAACGTTTGAAAAAGGTAGATGTGTTTAAGAAAGTCAACACATAAAAGAATGTGGCACTCATATTCTCTTGCCGGCTTAGCCAATGATAAAATGATCACTCTTGATTTAAATCACTTACTTCCAATTATATTGTCTATTGCCTCTATTTCTGAAGCCTCCCCGGCCCCGAGTGTGATAATCATTAGTAAGTGGAAATGTTCCACTTGGTTCGGTATTCATTCCTGGCTTTTCTTCAGCCTTGGCACTTGAGGGAGCCGCATTTCCGAAACGAACGAAGTCATTCAGCAAATCTACATGAGAAAAAAAGTTGAAAAAAAATAGCTTCGATTCTTTACAACATTTACTTTCAACTGGCAACACTAGTTTAAGTCAAGTTAGTGAACCAGTAGCTAACTAACAAAAGTCGGAAAGAACTCTTGAATCACTATTGCTTAGTTTTTTTATTCATAAAAAAACTATCCAGGGTTAAGTTTGAAAATTTTCATGAAATTTCCATTAGAATGAAAATTGACGTTATTTTTTCTTAGAACCTTGGAAAATTTACATGATAACAACTTCTATGGGTGCTTGTGACACAAACAAGCCTTTAAAATACAAAACCTTCTTTATTTTGTTTCTTCGTATGTATCAATAATCTAAATCCCTAATGAAAATGACTAAACTGGACTCAAATATCCCGAGTTTCCCTAAGAAAAAAGAGCCGTCTACAAGGACTGAACATGTTTTTGACTGATTACGTTTGTTCAAATTTTGAATTCTCACTTATGTGCAAAATTTATAGGGAAAAAACATTGAAAAATACTAAATTGGGGGAAAAAGATGCTTATTAATGATGATGACGAATCTTGGAATTGAGCAATACCAAAAGTCGGCACAAAGTACCAAACATTCACTTATCACATAAATTTCGGCGAACAAATTAAACAAACTCTCCTTAATCCTGAAGACTTTAAGGGTATTTTGACAACAGATTTTAGGCCCTATCCCTTTTTACTGTCTTTTCCTTTAAATCTAAGAAAATGTATTTTCTCTTCCTGTATTTTCACAGCTTCACTGTAACCACACTAGCATAATGCATTATATCTTTCACCCCACCCCTCCCTTCAACACCACTGAAATTCGGATTAAAGTCTATCCATTGTAAGTATAATTATTTATTATCTCTCTCAGAACTACTTTTGTTTGTGCATATAACTATACCTTTAAAAATTGATGTGTTTCTGTAACCTATGCATATCGAATGTTTTCATAATCTCTAATTGCAGATAATTGCAGATTTGTACGTTACTCAAGCCCTTAGCCTATGGTTCATAGTACCTTGAATTACTGCGAGGGCCAGGCTCTGCTTTGTCCCTATGTTTCTTTTATTTTTATTTTTATCCTTAATTTTCCGATTTACTTTTCATTACAAATCTGATATCCCTATTCCATGGTCATTGAGCTTGTAATAGTAACTTTTTTAGTAATTATACTCAATGTTACAAAAACTTTGATTCAGTCTGAATGAGAATTACTTTTGATTCAGTTAAAATAATTTGTTGTCAAGTTAAATAAACTGGATAAAAAGGTTGGGCATATTTTATCTTTGAACATGTAAAAGAAAAACACAAATTCACATTTAACAGCGCCAAGCTCTAGTTGCTAAAGATGACTGCGCAGCGATTTTAATTCTATTATTATCTTAATTCTAATATATCCCACACGCATTACTATTTTTCGGAAAGAAACAGTGGTAAACGGTTCCTTACCTCCCATCTTTAGTTGGCTTGTTGCACCACCATCACCTGTTTCAGTACTCATTGACGAATAGCTTCTTGCAGCCGACTGCGGTCTCCTAATAGGTGACGGTATGCTCGATATGTCTATGCCATGAACAATACTCCCGGAATTTTCTCCACGACCAGAAGCATTGCTTGAATCAGGCATAGCGTACTGCAATAAACGCGTGTTGAAAGTGTAATCTATTTTATTCATCATGAAAGAATAAGTAAAATATCATGAAATTAGCATGAATTTAATTAATTAAGACACTAATTAATTTTTGCTTCCCTAATTTAGATGGGTATTCGCCAGAATGAATATGATCCACTAAAGTTTTGAGCACTCTAAAAAAGAAAAATTATTTCTGAGTTTATGTATTATCCAGAAGCATAGGAGATGTGTTTATTCCTTCAAAAAGAGAATGTCTAGAAACTTTTTTTCACAGACCTGGTTTCGGGTGATTTTCTCAGATTGATTGGATGAAGAGAGGTAACATTCTTAATTGTTATTGTTTGTCTGAGTAAAGGCTTGTTCGGGAACTTGAGTCTCAAAAGAATAATCCTAATATGTACCTAAATAATCTATTGTGAGCGTCATTGTCTATGTTTCCGGGAAAACAATTAATTTAATGATAGAAAACTATGCTTTAAAAAATCGAATATTTTCTTCTTTTTCGGCACAAACAAATTCCTGTTGCGGAATTGATCACATTTTTAGAAACTTCTCTCCACAGACAACAATTATAACAAAAAAAAGTACAATAAGAACTTATTTTGTTAATATACATCACAAGGTCAGGAAAGGTTTCAATATCCCAATGAATTAAAGCTATAACGTCAAACAGCAAAATAACACTGAATCAACTTCATCGGAATTCATCAATAATCATTACTACGGCCAATAAAAGTGATTTTAAAAGTGGTCAAGAACAATTCCGTTTATGATTGTAAAACATATGTACTTTTAAGTGAGGGAAAAACTTACCCAAAGAAAGTGTATGATAATACTGGTCAGGTTGTTGAGAATATTTTAAGAGAATAAAAAGTTATCAAGTGAAGGGGTGAGATCAACCAAAACAGAATAACAAGATTTCCCCTCATGACAGCTCTCGTCCAAAAATCTATAGCCCACCAAAAATAAATGAGAAAAATATCCCTCTAATACCAATTGCAACCTAGACAAAAGCCCTTACTTTAATCTATGGTAATGTTTATTTGTCGTTTTGAATCCCTTTACTCTGTCTCAGTAATTTTAAGATTCCCTTGGTCCCCGAAAAAAAAAATTACGAAACTATTTATGTTAAAAACACCGTAGCCAAAATGTTGAAATAGTTTCTTATCGATATGAACATTAAACGATTGACCAGAAAGTTGCCAATTGATCTAAGAAAACTGATTAGATTTATTGGAAGAAAATTGCCATTATATTGAAGAGTCAACAATAAGAGGCTAACATAGATGCTTTGATGGTTTTGGTTAGACTGTGAAACCTTTTTATTTATGTAGATTTACTGCTGGTGCTTTTTTTACCAACAAGTCAAAGGTCTTCCTCTGGAAGCCTCTATGTCAGGCTTACTAGTAAATTTTTACGTGGCAATTGTAGAGAAATAATATGGTTTTATGGAGTCATATGTTGGCGCAGCGGGACTGATCTCTGCATGGTAGTACGTGACCCAGAGTTTAATCAAAGCTGCAGCCACCTGCGACAAGGTTCAGAATTTCCTTCCAGTGTTGAGATTATGCAAAAGTGTCTCCATTGACATTTGCTTCAAGAAGGAGAAGCAAAAGTACTCCTATCACCTTTACTTGCTTAAAAATTTAAACATGATTCTGTTGGCGGATTATTTTTGCTGACCGGTCACATACATATTTATATTCAGTCATTATATAACTTGCGTTTCAGAAGGGCCATGTAAAAGTACTCTTGTGCATTAGAACCGTATTTTCTTAGATCTATATTGAAGATCGATTCATGGCTGAAATCCATTGAGGGTAAAATTACGGTAGTGAGGATGAACTGTGCAGTTTTTCTTTAACATCTTATTTTGTATGACCGAAATCTTTGTTAACACCCCCAGTGGAAGAAGGTGGCTAAATTTTCTCTTCGGGGTGTTTTAATACTTGTATTTATAGAAAACCCTCACGATTATAGATACTCTCGTTTTAATTCCGACTATACGCCGTAGGAGGGGCTCGAGTACTGGTGACGTTGGTTATTGGGTTTGGAACGGGTCAATGATGTGACTCTGTAAGCTCAACCAGAGTCAACACAACTCTCAATAGGTGCGAAGAGGAATTTTTGTGAAAAACACGGGAAACATCGGATGATTTGCCCGCAACCATGTAGTGCACTCCCGGCCGAAGGCAGAAAATCAGGAGACCGGTACTTGCCCTACGCACACCATTGGCCTGCATGCGAAGAAGCTTTATTATTAATTATCTACCGTAAGTAGATTTCCACGCTGCTGGTTTCCCTGTGGATAGTATCAATAGTATCTGCTTAGAAGCATATGTTGAATACCAATCAGACTGTCAGGGGCCTTCTTTTGGGAATATTTAACCTATTCCTTTCAGAAAAATGTAATCGCTGAAAAGATTGTAAAACTTAATATCCTTCACGGGCAAAAGTTTCTAAAAAAAATCCCAGAAATTTGTACCAAATTAAAAATGTATGCCCAAAAAAATAATTTAGCGGTAGTTTTCAAAAATACTTCCAGAGTTATCAACGTCCCAAAGTCAGATAGAGACAAAACCCAGCTCCTTCTCACAGGGGACCCCCACCAAAAACACTAAGTTTGACTAGAAAAATGGATTGTCTGACACGACTTTGGGGAGGTATATTTTTAGGAACCGTTCTTATTATTTTCATTTTATTAGAAGGAATTATTTTAGCTTAGAAACGACATCAGAATTAAGCATGTTGAACAGAATTCAAGCTGTAATGTATTTAAAGTAGAAACAAGGGGGAAGGATTATATAGGACCATCCTCTATTTATTCCTCTCTTCAATTTTAAACCAGCGCTCAGGATTTGTGGAAACTCGCAGAAAATATCCCAGTCTCCTAGATTTCCCATAGAATTTCCCAGTTTCTCGCTTCTTTCAATTTTATTTTTCATGTATAACCTCCAAGAAAGGAGCGGTTTGCAAGAGCACGAATGTAAATAATGTATGATGATTTACACAAACGGCTGACAAATAGTGAGCTAAACTTTTTTTTACTTAAAAAAATGAATAATAATATCTATACAGCCAGTAATCTTCGATGACACCACTTTAAACACATTTTTGAAAGTACAAAATGGCTTTCTTTGAAATTCGAAAGGCGTGACTTGCAGTTGTTAGGTGCGATACTGTCATCTTTTTTTCTCACCTTTTACCGCAATAGCTTATAATGTATATATTTTTTACAATAATGACAAACTAATGACGAATACTGTCCCCAAGAATTAATTTCGGCATATACACCCGTTAAAAACATCAAGTTTTAGTAAATTCTTGTTACCTGAACAATAGCTGGATCCATGGCAAGTCCACCTGGCATCATTCTTGGCTCCTTTGGTGGTTCACAGAGCTTAATGTCCTTAATATCCACAGCTCGGAAGACAATATAATCGAATATTTCTTCTCGGGGAGCAACGGGTTTTTCAGGAACTCTATCTTCTGTCCCAAAAGAACGAACTGTAATAAAAAAAAATAATAGAAAAACAAAAAAAAATCGTGTATTCAAATTCCATTTTAGTAAAACAGCTAATGTTTTAGTAATATTCAACTAACGTGGCGCTTTTGTAAAACTCTCTCTACTGCCATTTCTTTTATTCCGTTTAATATCATTGACGTCTCTAGCACGGAGCAAGTGAGCCTCCTCAGGCTCGAGTAAGACCAAGATCAGGAAGATTTCCAAGATAATCAATAGGCTGGTGTTAGTCAAGATGGGTCTAACCAATATTAAGGATTCAGATATAGTTAGTTTTCAACGATTTAGAATCAGATCAAATAATGCTCAAAGACCAGCCCCTGGTCTCGTCCAGTTTCGATCAAAAGAAATTGCTTACCATGTGTTTAAAGCGAAGAAGCAGCTTAGTGGCTCAGGTTTATTTGTAGCTATAAACCTTACGAAACGTAAGCACGATCTTGTGAGCCGTTCAAGAGATAAGTTTGGAAATCGCAGTGTGTGGTCTGATGAAGACCGTGTCTTTTTGCACGAAACTGAGACTTCTCCAATCAGGCGTATCTGGTCAATTGATGACCTATTATAGAGTTTTTTTAATATTTATGTTTTTTCTTCATTTTTCTTTTTTCTCTTTTTTTCAAGTGTTATTTCTTGTTCTTTTTAGTAAAAACGATAATGTCTGATCAAGACCAATTTAATCTTCAGGATTATTTATCAAGAGGTATTTTCGGTGATGATGATATACAGATTGTTGAGCTAAATTCTATGAGGGAGAGTGATTACATTCGGTTGCTGTACAGTCGTGATATAAATGAAAAGAGTCTGCGACTATGTTCTTGGAATGTCCACGTGGCTACAAGCTACCTGGATATTTTGAAATTAATTGAGCAATTTTCTTTCTCTTTTGATATTATAGGATTATGTGGAACATTTTCTGGTTTAAACCAGTCTCTCTCACTGCATTCATTTCCAGGTTGTGATTTTCGTGTTAAGGACCGAGTGGTGATGGGTCTTGGTGTTGTATGATTCCTTGTAAAGAATGGGTTGAATTATAATGAAAGGGATGTTATTAGCATATGGATTGAAGGTAAGGTTGAAGTTTTTTCAATTGAAATTGAATTTGATGGGGAAAAAATATAATTAATATGGTGTTTGAGATGCCCAGTACTGACTTGAAGGATTTTGTGGGAGGGAAACGTCTGGAGCTTATCATATTGTTATGGGTGATTTTAATTTTAACCTGCTTGATTTATTATAATGACCTACACCCTCTTGTGAGTGTACCCATCGGACAGAGTGCAACCCTAATTGATAATATTTTTGTTCATTCTGCTGATTTGAAGCTTTGTTATGCTGATGTTGTGGAAATTCCTGGTTCTGGCCATCTTCCATTGGGGAGCGTTACGAAGTGTCAGGTGCACAGACCAAAGAAAAATAAAATAAAATCAAGGTTAATGAAAAAAGAAAGTCTTCAAAAGTTTGTGGAGGAGGTTAATGTTATCGATTGGACTCCAGTGTTTTCCGAAGAAGAATCCTTTGCGAGAGCACTTGATAAGCTAACGTCTGTTATTCTAACCATTTATGATAGTGCGTGTCCTATTAAGGAAATGAAAGTGAAGAAACAGGAACTCCGTAAGCCATGGATAACGAATGAAGTACTAGAAGAAATAAAGCTAAGGACTGAGCTTTATCAATGATATCTAGATGATAAAAGTGATGGTTCGTATGTATTGTTAAAAAAAAAGCTCAATTTAGCGAACAAATCACGTGACAAAGCTATGGTCGAATAAAATGATAGAAAGTTTTCGAATAGTAAAGGAAATATGAAAGAAACTTGGAAACTGATAAATGAAGAGACCGGTGGGAATGCTGAAACTGGAGGGAATGAAGTGCAACTTGAAGGGTTCGCCCATAATGATAAGTAGGAACTGCAAATACGTTTGGTAATTTTTTCTCTAATATTGGTATTAAAGTGCAAAATAGTGTAAAGAATAGATGCCAATAGGTTTAAGAATACATTATATGTGATAATAGAGATGAGAGTCTTGAATTAGACTTCGATCTGTGTACAAGAGATGAGCTGCTTAAAATAATAAAATCTCTGAAACCAAATTCTGCGGAAGTGGACGGCTTATCTCTTCGAGCGTTTGAGGCAATCATCCATTATATTTTACCGTGTCTGCTTTTCATTATAAACCTGTCACTTGAAAAGGGCATTTTCCCTGATCAGCCAAATAAGATACAAAGGTGATACCACTTCATAAAGATGGCCCTAAAAAGTAAATTGAGAATTGGAGACCGATTTCGCTCCTTCCATTGTTTTCAAAACTATTTGAAAAAGTTGTTCACAAACGTCTACGTCTTTCGTACAGGCTAACGCTTCACTTAGTGAGATCCAATTCGTATATCACAAAGGGCACTCGACGACAAATGCTTTCCAATGATGGTATCAATTAATAGTGGTATGGACAGAGGTGAAGCACCTTTGTCTGTATTTATAGATATTCGCATTGTATTTGATACGGTTGATTTTCAAACACTACTAAGTCGGATGGAGTCTTTAGGTGTCCACGGAAAGTGGTATAAAAGTCATCTCACAGGGAGACTCCTCAAAGTAGTGCTGAATAATTTGCTCTCAGCAACATTTCCAGTGACGCGTAGAATACCACAAGGATCAGTGTTAGGTCCGCTGCTTTACCTTATCTATGTTGATCTCATGCGTCTTTATTTGAACGATTTGTGTCTTATCTCATTTGCTGCTGATACTGTTTTAACTGCGTTTGCCTTATCTGTGAATTACCTGGTGAGAAAAGTGATTCTCACATTGGAAAGGCTGGAGATGTTCACTTCATTAAGTCTATTGTTTGTTAATGTTCACAAGACGTTTTTAATGACGTTTTGTAGAGTTGGTACACCACTGGATGTGTATCAACGTTTTTAATGTCTGTCCGCTAACTCGGTTTTTATCTTGATTGCCATCTGGCATGGAAATGTCACAGTGACGCAATTTCATCAAAAATGGCCGTGGGGTAGGCATCCTTCGACCTCTGCATCATTTTCTCCTTCAAAGAATGCTTCTAACTTTTTTTTTCTGCTGTATGCTAGTGTTTTTTCTTCCTCATCTTCATTCCATATGTATTGTTTGATTTAGGGTATTATTTATGGCTCTTTTAGTGCTCTATTGTTGTGTTGTATGGCCCATAACAAGCAAAGCTTCTTCGGCCGAATAACTGTTTTACGTTTGTAATGGTGTTTTAATATTAATAAAATGGTTGATGATTGATGATTGATGAACTATATATTATTCGTCGGTTTATCCATATATCTCCTATGGTTGCCTCCTATGGAGCAGTAACTTCTTATGCAACTATAGAAGAGTGCAAGTTGTGCAAAATAAAGTTGTTAGAACAATCGGTAGGTAGGACCAGGAAGTATATAATATCTGTGCTTCGTTTAGGTCCATGAAGCTCCTTAATGTCGGTAAGATAAGAGATTACCAAGTCACAGCATTTGTGTTTAAGCGTAAGAATGGTTTACCCCTGATGTTTTTAAGAGTCTTTACCAAATTAATAGTGACATGCAAAATGATTTAACTAGATGATAACAAAAAGTGATAACATAGTCGTTGATTTGCGTCGTGGTAACAGGTCTTCATTTTCAGTGAAAAGCATGGGTCCATCATAATGGAATTAAATTTCTAAAAAAAAGTTTTTTTAACTGTAAGTAAAGAGCAAGTTTAAATCTTAAAACGAACAGAAATTATTACGTATATGAAAGGGGTTGTCTCCTCCTCAGCGCCTCGCTCTTTATGATAAAGTTTTTTTTATTGTTTTAAAGAGTATAGTTGTGATTAGTAGAGCCATCCATCATTAGTAGAGCGTGTCCTAGCCTTCTCCGTTTTTCTCTGATTGTAGCTCTAGAAAGCGGCATGGAACCATATTTTTCGTCCAGCTTACTATTTGATGGGTCAGTCAGACAGGTATCCAAACTGAGTTAAAAAGGTACCCAATGGAAGTGTCCTATCCTGATATTTCAAACAGACAAAACCGGTCTAGCTACCTGACGAAAACCGGTCTAGCTATCTGTGTTTGGAGACAATTAGCTTAGGCTCAGCGGAAAAACTACGTTGTAGGTGTATTTTAATTAAATACTTAATATATAGAGTTCGTATTTTGGCTAGGTTATGTTAGGTATTTAATATAATCCATTCTGCAACTTAATAAAGCCACTTTCTTCTAATTAAATGTTTTTACCTAAAAATTCCCACGGCAAACAAAAAATTTTAGTTAGAATTATTTTGACCGAACTTTTAAAACGAACAGAAATTATTCCGTATATGAAAGGGCTTGCCTCCTTCTCAACGCCTCGCTCCTTACGTTAAAGTTTGACTCTTTCTCACAACTCTACTTTTTAAAACCATAAAAAACTTTAGCGTAAAGAGCGAGGCGTTGAGGAGGAGACAACCCCCTTCATATACGGAATAATTTCTGTTCGTTTTAAGTTTGAAATTCGCTCCTTACTTGCAGTTAAAAAAAACTTGTTATTTTTAATTTAATTTCTGAACGTTTTTGAATTAATACATGTTTTGATTTTGGGTCTCCGAAAATGAATAATTGAAACGAAATTTGCACATTATTTTTTTTTTTTTTTTTTTTTTTTTTTTTTTTTTTGGCTTAGTGGCTAACTCATAGTTTTGATTGGAAGATTTTGATAAAAAAAAGGGGGGGACAGATCATGGATGCATGTTTATTTTTTTTTTTTTTCTTCCCAGGGATGATCGTAACGACGCAGTGGGCATAAAATGTCGCGAAATGGCTCATTCTAACGTATAAGTTCTTGTGCTCTTTTTAAGTGACAAAAAAATGGAGGGCACCTAGGCCCTCTCCCACGCTCATTTTTTCCCAAAGTTTTCGGATCAAAATTTTGAGATAGCCATTTTTTTCAGCATAGTCAAAAAACCTAATAAATATGTCTTTGGGGACAACTTAATCCCCCATAATCCCTGTAGGAAGGGTTGCAAGTTATAAACTGACGTTTTGTGTATAGACGTTTTCAGAGGGACTTTTTCGCGTTGGGGGAGGGGGGTCAGGGGTTACGTGAGAGTATCTTTCAATGGAAAAATTTATCATGACGGAAGATAATTTTCATGAAGGGGGCGCAGAAGTTTCTAGCATTATTTAAAAAAAAACAATGAGAAAATAAATTAAAAAAAGGATTTTCGTCTGGAAGGAAGGTGCAGCATTAAAACTTAAAACGAACAGACATTATTACGTATATGAGGGCGTTTGTCAAGAGCAAGGTATTGACGAGCGGGCGAACCCCCTCATATACATAATAAAAATATAAAAATATAGAAGTTCGTTACTTAAGTAAACTCGTAAGTTACGTACATTTATTACTAATAAAAACATTCGTTAGAAAAACTAAAAGTTCTAGTTGCATTTTTAAGTAATCAAAAATTAGAGGGCAGCTAGGCCTCTTCCTTCACCCATTTTTTTTATCAAAATCATGCGATCAAAACTATGAGAAAGCCATTTGGGAAAAAAAAATTATTATGCAAATTTTGTTTTAATGTTCATATGCGGTGAGCCAAAATCAAAACATACATTAATTCAAAATGTTCAGAAATTAAATTCAAAAAAGGTTTTTTCAATTGAAAGTAAGTTAAAACTTAAAAGGAACAGAAATTATTCCATATATGAAATGGGCTGCCCCCTCCTCAACGTCCCGCTCTTTGCGCTAAAGTTTTTTTATTGCTTTAACAAGTAGAACTGTGACAAAGAGTTAAACTGTAGCGTAAAGAGTGGGACGTTGAGGAGGGAACAGCCCCTTTCATATATGGAATAGTTTCTGTTCGTTTAAAGTTTTAATGTCGCTCCTTACTTTCAGTTGAAAAAACTCGTTTTTTTTATTTAATATATGTATAGGGCGATGTGACAACGTAAAAAACTTTTCGAATTTTGATTTTAATTTTGGTATCAAAACGATTCTTGATTTTGGTTCCAAGAAAATGTATCTTCTTCTTCTTGAACAGTATCATTACAAATACACGGCTTTAGTTATCCGCATTGATTAATCAAGTTGGTAATTGACATGTTTCTGATGCATTAAGCTGACCATCAAAAGCAAGTCATGCAGATCGGTGATCATATTTTATTCTTCAGAAATCGACTTCTAAAAACTTTAATAATTTTACAAGAAAAAAACTTTACTCTTGGACTAAACAAGGTAATTGATGCTTTGGAATATTATACAATATATATGCATCAAATAAAAAGAGTTACCACAAGCAAAAAAAAAAGAAATATAAGCTATAATAGAAATAATAAACGGGATAAATTAAAAGGGCATGCGCGAAGTCGTAAAATACCAACAATCGACGAGTTTGCGACAGGGTATTAGAGAGTAGTTTCATAAAAACTACTCTGAATATTAGTAGTTTTGATAATTTCTTCTTGCAAATGTTTTCTCCCATCACGAATCATTAACTAATAAAATAAAATCTAAATTGAGAGTATTCTAGGTAATCCTCCGAATTCATTTATTTACAGCAAAGACATATTAGCTATTTTGAGGCCGATTCGAACAAGTCCACAAAAACACCAATTCAGACGGAAGATCCATGGCTGGTTTTAGTTTTAATTCACAAAAAATACCCATAACTGCCTACTTAGTTTACGTGATCAGGTATGGGTAAGCTTGCTCTTGTCACTGTATAAATAAAAGAAAAATATTTCTTACAGAAATAAAAAGCAAAATTTGAACTTAAAACGAAAGAAAAAATTATTGCGTCGCAGAATACGCAAAAAATATCTACAACACCAGCTTAAATTGCCTAGCTCGTGATATTTTCTATTTCTGCAAAATTCTGAAAACTAGCACTTTACTGAAAACAGCTTGCTTGAATTTTTTTAGAGAATTATAATAGCACACCAAAAGCTTTCTATATCCTTGTTGGCGAAACCCTACTAAGAAACATAGTAAGTTGCCTTTATTTTCTGCAGGCTGTTAATGGAATTTTCGGATTTTAAGAAGGCTTCTTGTTTTTTAGGTTAATTTTATGTTTTCAGTAAAGCACTTGTTTTTACAATCTAGTCAGGGAATTTTGACCATGGAGATTATAATGATACACTTGCTGTTCTTCGGTACACTGTTACACTTGTTATGCCATATGACATTTCATGATTAGAGACACACAAAGAGACGCTTAGGCTAATCAGTGAGGTAATTTTGTCACAATCCTGGGGGATGGGGCAAAGTTTGAGCCAATTTTCCCAATTCAGGGGAAAATGACAGTGGAAACTGAAAAATGAGCCATATAGCACCATAAAGGTAAGATACACTAAAAAAACTGACCCATTTTTGTGGATACTTGAATTATGCAGGCTTATCATAGTTTTGACAGGATTTTCGAAGAAACTGAATTTCAACTGCGGGGGTGCAACCTGGGGTCTGTGAGGGGCAATTACCCCTAACCAGGGGAGTAATTTACTATGGGGCATGGGAGGCTACTACCCCCCCCCCCCGTCTCGAGACCCAATTCTCCCCCCTAGATCTCATTATCCCCCCCACCGGCTGCAAAAAGTCTTGTCAAAAATAAGATAAGTCTGCATAATTCAAGTATCGAGAGAAACAGGTCAATTTTTTTTTAGTATATCTTTGCTTTTATGGTACTACATAGATCATTTCTCAGTTTTGATCATTTCTCAGTTTTCACTGTCATTTTCATTTGATTTGGGAAAATTAGCCTAAACCCCGGATTTGTACAAAACTACGCCCCTGCCCCTGACCCATAGCAAATTTAGTATTATTTTAGTTTTTTTCTTAGTATATCTTTGCTTTTATGGTACTACATAGATCATTTCTCAGTTTTGATCATTTCTCAGTTTTCACTGTCATTTTCATTTGATTTGGGAAAATTAGCCTAAACCCCGGATTTGTACAAAACTACGCCCCTGCCCCTGACCCATAGCAAATTACGCCCCCACACTTAAAGAAACACACAGAGAGAGGCAGTAGCTTGTAAATGAACCATTAAACATCTTTTCGTGGATGTTGTGGTAACCTGCTAACCTTAGGAGAAAAACGAACTAGAAATAAATAATGAGATGTGTGAGAACCGTGCGAAAGAGCAGTTTTCATTATTGTTCAAAATGGGAGGAGGCTCAAACGTCCAGTTGAGGAATCTGACCATGACAAATTGTTTTTTTTTTTATCTAAGACTTGGCATTCCCGGGCTTTTTGACCACTTTTGAGCAAAAATTGTTGTTTTGCGGAACAAATTGGCAGGAAACGCAACTTTGCCCAGACACAATATTTTTTAGTACTTAAAAAGGCAGAAGTTATGTTATTGCGAACTGACAATTTCTGAATAAAGACAAAACTCACTACGACAGTCACTTTATATTATAAGGCTTGATGCACATGTAGCATAGCCGATTTAAATGAGGGGGGGCTGAAAACCTCCTGTTGAGGTTTCAAATCATGAGGAGTCGATTGACAATCTTAGATTTTGTATTTCGTAGCATTTTCACTCTTTTTGGGAAAAAATTTTGTTTCGTTGCACGAACTGGTGGAAAACACCACTCAGCTATGATGAAATCTCCTTTGTCACAGAAAAAGATTATTATCTGTTGACGAATTATAGAAAACCTTCGTAATCACTGCATCACTCATCTCATTATCACCTGACGATCCGTATAAATAAACATGTAGATCACTGCAACATTTACGGCATACTTAAGATTAATTTTTATGGATGGGAGGGGGCTGCAATCCTCCTCATTAGAGTTTCAGACCGTGACAAATCGATTGAGTCTATTAAAATTTGCGCTCTTCAAGATTTGCGCCTTATTTCGGCAAAAATCGGTCTTTTGGGGCACACAATGGCAGAAACGCCACTTTGTCGCGGCTTCTCAAGATAAGAGGCTTAAAACCTCCTTTAAAGGATTTTAGGCAATGAAAAATTGACTGTCTATTTTAAAACTTCCATTCCCTGACATTTATCCTCTTACGCAAAATTGATGCTTGATGACACAAAATGGCACTTTTCTGTGCCATAATCTCCTTTTTTACATAAAGAGTGCGTTGGAAGAGGGTGCTGGATGGAAACCTGATAAATTTGTTTTCCTAGTAAACTTTTACTGTCAACAGCAATGAAGATAGTAGTTACCATTCCTGAATCAGCTGCAAATTCAGTTTTTTCTCTATTTTTCAAAATTTCTCAAATTTTTTCAAATTCTATTTTGGAAATTCGGTATTTTCAAAAGGTGTTTTGAACTTTTGATACCCATGGGCTGTGGTTCACTCTTTACTAGATTAAATAAAAAAACCAATTTTTTTTAACTGAAAGAAAGAAAAGACGTTAAGACTTGAAACGAACAGAAATCACTCCGTATATGAAAGAGGCCTTTCCTCCTCAACGTCCCGCTCTTTACGCTAAAGTTTGACTCTTTCTCTTAACTCTACTTTTTAAAACAGTAAAAAACTTTAGCTTAAAGAACGGGGCGTTGAGGAGGAAAAGCCCCTTTCATATGCGGAGTAATTTCTCTTCGTTTTAAGTTTTAATGTCGCTCCTTACTTTCAGTTAAAAAAATGTTTTTTTACTTAATTTCTGAACGTTTTTGAATTAATACATGTTTTGATTTTGGCTCTTCGCACATAGGCTAAATAATTAAAACAAAATTTGCATATTAATTTCTTTTTTTGGCTAAATGGCTTTCTCATAGTTTTAATCGGAAGATTTTGAGAAAAAAGGGGCGGGGGAGGAGGCTTAGTTGCCCTTTAATTTTTCGATTACTTAAAAAGGTAACTAAAACTTTTAATTTTTTTACGAACGTTTTTATTAGTAAAAAATATTCGTAATTTACGAATTAACTTAAGTAACGAACTTCTATATTTTTATATTTTTATTACATATATGAAGGAGTTCATCCCCTCATCAATACCTCGCTCTTAACACTAAAGCTTGAATTTTGTCAAAATTCTTTAATAATGACTCCCGAATCACAGAGGCCGTAGAATAAATAGTTGTAATTACTAAAACCACTCTTGCCTAAAGAGCGAGGTATCACGAGGAGATGAACCCCTCATATGCGTAATAATTTCTGTTCGTTTAAAGTTTTGATGCTGCTCCTTACTTTAAGTTAAAAAAAAAACATGACAAATTCCTTCATGGAAAGATCCTCCCACGTAACCACCCACAACTTCTCCTCCCCCCCAAAACCAAAAGAAAACCTGAAAACGTTTGTACACTTCAAAATAACCATTACTATATGTAAGCACTGGTCAAAGTTTGTAACTTGCAGCCCCTCCCACGGGGACTGTGGGGGAATACATAGTTATTAGGTTTTTTGACTATGGTTAATAAAATGGCTAACTCAGAATTTTGAACCGGTGACTTTGGGCAAAAAATGAGCGTGGGAGGGGGCCTAGGTGCCCTTCAATTTCTTTGGTCTCTTAAAAAGGGCACTAGCACTTTTAATTTCCGTTAGAGTGAGCCCTCTCGTGACATTCTAGGACCACTGAGTCGATACGATCACCCCTGGGAAAAAACCAAATAAACACGCATCCGTGATCTGTCTTCTGGCAAAAAATGCGAAATTCCACATTTTTGTAGATAAGAGCTTGAAACTTCTACACTAGGGTTCTCTGATACGCTGAATCAAATGGTGGAATTTTCGTTAAGATTGTATGACATTTAGGGGGTTTTCCCCCCTATTTTCTAAAATAAGGCAAATTTTCTCAGGCTCGTAACTTATGATGGGTAAGACGAAACTTGATGAAACCCTTATATTTAAAATCAGCATTAAAATTCGATTCTTTTGATGTAACTATTGGTATCAAAATTCCGTTTTTTAGAGTTTCGGTTACTATTGAGCCTGGTCGCTCCTTACTATACCACCAACTGTTTGATTGCTACCAACTGTTCGATTGCTACAATCGCTGCGAGTATCATAAACAAACTAGGCAAATAAAGAACATAGCACCCATTCAGAATTTGAATTCTAGAAAACAGTCTTGACACTTCTAGCACAGAAAAATAAAAATAAAAATGAACTTCAGTCACAGGCATCGAGGGAAACTACTTAAGAAGGGAGCATAAAATAGGAAAATTATATAAGAAATAATAGGAATACATGAGATTATGGAGGGCTTTTCTTTGTAAGCGCCTGCGTAGGGACATAACAGAGAAATTTATAATTTTTTCAATCGACTTATCAACTAAAAGACAATTATGTCGTTCTATGCACTTTCATTGTTTTTGTTTCTATATAATGTATAATAATTGCTAATTTTATAATTGCATATCAGGTCCAATTCCTCACCCAATGCCTGGATATATGGAACCTACATTCCTAGGTTATATATCCCTAGGCTATATCCCTAGACTATATCCAAGTCCGTAGGCTATATGGAAACTATGCTGATTTTATTTTTATCCCTTTTCAAATTGTTATTGGGATTTTTAACCAACTGTTAATCATAGTAGGTACAAAAAATAATGCACACAATTTCTTTTTATTTTTTTAAATATAGCCTATGGCAATATCAAGGCATTACAGGGGTGACTGGGACGCAATTGTGAAGGTAGCAATCATTATATATTTAAACGGCGTTGAAGGATGCATCGGAAAATCACTCTATTTTTCAGCTAATGAAGTAATAGAAGAAACCTTAAATTTACCAAAAAATTATGGTAGGGTTGATTATGCCAAGCCCTTTAAAAGCTCAAATACAAATAGAACTGTTTCAAAAAGGAAAACAAACGAGTGATGTAAACATTGTTTTCTCTTACCTTGACCCCCCCCCCCCGAAACTAGTTCCCCCCTATAGCCATGTGTTCTCTTGAAAGAAATTACAGGGAGTGAAGAAAATGGGTAAAGAAAAGTTAGTCAGATTCTTGTGTGTCTTAAATGATAAACTATAAATAATCTTATTGGTGTCACGACCATCATTAATTAAAATCAATAGCGAAGCATAAAAGTAGAGAAAAACCTACCTTTTGCCAAGGCCAATGTAGATTGATCCTGGTCCAATTGATAAAGAACTCCTTCATAACGCATCTTTGACTTTGAAAGTATACTTATTTTACTTCCGATGTAAGGATTAACCTTAGCTGCTGCTGCAGGAGATGATTTTTTCGTATCTTTGTCCATTGATGTTAACAGGTTAGCATCTAGATTTGAACTAAATTGATTGAATGAAATAGTTAGTCACATCAAAAGTTTATTCGAGAATTAAGCCTGAGCTGAAAAGAAGTTTTGAAATAGATATGAAAAGGTTTTTAAATGACGAAATTTTTCCCAAGAGAAGAGTAATAAAAAAAACAATGAGCCTTGAAATTTCTTAAATGTAACAATATAGAGGATTAAGAGTGAGCTGTGACCAAAAACTTGTCTAGTGAAATTCTTAATTGAGAGCATAATTAATATGTTGGAACTTTAGCGTAAAGAAGGGTCCAACCCCCTCGCACGTAGAATTTCTGTCAGTTTTTAATTTTAAGGTCGCTTTTCAATTCCATTTATGAAGTTTTATTATATATTTTTTTTTATATATTGATGAAACAGAGCACTGCTCTGAAACTGGTGCATCCAAACTATAGCCCGTGTACAGTTGCACCAGGTTGTGCTAAACTAAGCTTTACGATTGTATAGTTTAAGTCGAGACGAAAGCAGGAGTACCATTTGGGGGTGAAGCTATTCCCTTCTAGATTTTGAAAAATTCCTTGTTCCGTCTTGGTATTTTCTTTTAAAAATGTCGAAGAAAAAAAAATGGCCGGACTTATATTTTGAAAAATAGTGTTTCATAAGATAAAACTTAATTAATAAGATAAAGCTGAACCCCCCTAAATTTTCGTGAATTAGGGCCCCTGGATTAAATGCAAATTGAAAAGAGGGAACCCTCAAGCTGGATGTAATATTAGTTTAATGTTAATGGGAAAACGATTTTTTTTTTTTTTTCGGAAAGGCATAGAACCTAACTATTGACACAGAAACTGCATTCACATTTAAATTTTATCAATCAAAACGCCCATATTAAAACGAGTGAGGAATAGGAATTATTTATGAGTTTTGGCTCCTTAATTATGTGACTGTGGTCTGGCTCATGCATTAGCTCCCAAAACGCTGTTTCAAACACTTCATGGTAACGAACTGTAGTAAGGAGCGACCCGGCTCAATAGTAACAGAAACTCTAAAAAATGGAATTTTGATACCAATAGTTGCATTAGAAGACTCACATTTTTACGCTGATACTAAATATATAAGTTTCATCAAGTTTAGTTTTACCCATCAAAAGTTACGAGCCTGAGAAAATTTGCTTTATTTAAGAAAATAAGGGGAAACACCCCCTAAAAGTCAAAGAATGTTAAAGAAAATCACACCATCAGATTCAGCATATCTACAAAAATATGGAATTTTGTATTTTTTCCCAGAAGACAAATCACGGATGCGTGTTTTTTTGTTTTTTTTTTTTGCTTTTTCTTTTCCCCATGGGTGATCGTATCGACCCAGTGGTCCTAGAATGTCACAAGAGGGCTCATTCTAACGAAAATTAAAAGTTCTAGTGCCCTTTTTGAGTGACCAAAAAAATTGGAGGGCACCTAGGCCCCCTCCCACGCTCATTTTTCCCAAAGCTACTGGATCAAAATTTTGAGATAGTCATTTTGTTCAGCATAGTCGAAAAACCTAGTAATTATGTCTTTGGGGACGACTGGCTCCCCCACAGCCCCTGGGGGAGGGCTGCAATTTTCAAACTTTGACCATTGTTTACGTATAGTAATGGTTATTGGGACGTGTACAGACGATTTCAGCGGGACTTTTTCACGTTAAAGGGGGGTCGGGGGAAGGGGTTACGTGGGAGGATCGTTCCATGGGGGAATTTATCACGAGGAATGAAATTTTCCATGAAGGGGCCGCAGGATTTTCTAGCATTATTTAAAAGATCAATGAGAGAATAAATAAAAAAAAGTTTTTTTCTGGTGGAAGTAAGGAGCAGCAATAGAACCTAAAATGAACAGAAATTATTGTGTATATAAGGGGGTTTGTCTCCTCCACAATACCTCACTATTTACGCTAAAGCATTTTTAGTAATTTCAACTATTTATTCTACGGCGTTTGTGATTCAGGGACCATTCTTAAAGAATTGGGACCAAGTTGAAGCTTTAGTGTAAAGAGCGAGGTATTGACGAGGGGGAGAACCCACTCATATACATAATAAAAATATACAAATATAGAATTTCGTTACGTAAGTTAATTCGTAAGTTACGTATAGTTATTACTAATAAAAACGTTCGTAAAAAAAATAAAAAGTTCTAGTTGCCTTTTTAAGTAGCCAAAAATTGAAGTGCAAGTAGGCCTCCTCCCCCACCTTTTTTTAATCAAAATCGTCCGGTCAAAACTATGAGAAAGCCATTTAGCCAAAAAGAAAATTAATATGCAAATTTCGTTTTAATTATTCATGTGCGGTGAGCCAAAATCAAAACATGCATTAATTCAAAAACATTCAGAAATTAAATTAAAAAAACAAGTTTTTTTTAACTGTAAGTAAGGAGCGACATTAAAACTTAAAACGAACAGAAATTATTCCGTTTATGAATGATGTTGTCCCCTCCTCAACGCCTCGCTCTTTACGCAAAAGTTTTTTATTTATTTTTCTAAAGTAGAGTTGTGAGAAAGAGCCAAACTTTAGCGTAAAGAGTAAGGCGCTGAAGAGAGGACAACCTCTTTCATAAACGGAATAATTCTGTTCGTTTTAAGTTTTAATGTCGCTCCTTACTTGTTTTTTTTTTTTTTTTATTTGATCGAGTAAAAATAGAGCCGGGTATGTAACCGTTTTTTACTAGCAACACAACTACAGTTAGATGCAGTGCTTCCACTTTCCTCGAATTTTTGGGGATTTCCCCGAAAATCTAGAGAATCCCTGGAAAAAAAAGGCGCTCCCCGAATATCTTTCTTTTCCCATGATCTACCCAAAAATAGAGTTAGTGGAAGGTTCACTGTTCATTCCAAAATTTTAATACTGCTTTGCACCTTTATACTATGGTACGCTGGCAAACGTATGCTATTGAAAACTCCATTTTGCAAACCAAAATGGGAATGAAACGATTGGATGCTGATTCCTCCTCTCTTATTGTGAATATAGAAATGGCAAAAATGTTGTCATGTGTTAAGGCTAACGCGACTGCTGAAGAAGAAGCTACGATTATCGCTAGACTTCCAATTCAATAGTTAGCCAGTTTTGTCACACTCTTCTAATTTTTCTAGCTGCTTATCGTTTTTAAATCGCTCATTCCTATTTTGGTTTCGGCACACCAAAAACAAAATACTTCGAAGTGATTTTCATTGCTTTATTTTATGTGATAATAGACAAAATATCTGATGATTTTATCTCTATTTAGCATTTAAGGTTCTATGTAAATATGGCAGTCATCAGATAGTTCGTGGTAACAAACAGTAAGTAAGCAGCAACGTGGCTCAATAGTAACCAAAACTCTAAAAAAACAACAGATATAACAAAAGGATTTGCTTATTATGATGGTACCAAATATATAAGATACTTTAAGTTCAGTGTTATTCTTCAAAGACTACGAGCCTGAGAAAATTTGCGTAATTTTTGAAAAAAGGGAAAAACACTCTCAAAAAATATCAAAGAACCTTAACGAAAATAATACCATCAGATTCAGCGTATCAGAAAACGCAAATGTATATGGTTAAAGCTTCTATCTGCAAAAAAATGCGACTTTCCCAGAAGATGTATTTTTTCCATGAGGATGGCAACTATGCCCCTTTCGCGCCCTTCCCCCCAAAATGTTTTGATAAAAATTTAGAGATACTGTAGCCATTTTGTTCAGAACAGTTGAGAAACCCAATAACTTTGCCTTTGGAGTTAATCTGACCCCCAAAGCCCCTGGGGAAAGGTCTTGAAAATATATAATTTACCCATTGTTTACGTATAATATCTGTTATTTGAAAGTATGCATTCTTTTTTTTCGGGTAAAGTATTAAATTTTCTGCTGGAGGATTTTCCGCAGGGAGAAATTTCCGCTGGGAAGGATATTTCTATGGGATAAAATTTTGAGGGGAAATTTACACTGAGAGGATTGCCAGAATTCCTAAACAAAATTCATTTATTTATTTTAAGTTCCTCTTTGTAAACCCAATCTTACGCGTGGAGATGTTAAGGGTAATTGTCCGGGATGAATTTTTAACGGTACTGAATTATCTAGACGATTTTTCCCCGGAGAGGAATAACTTTCACGTGGAGGTGGAGCTGGATTTCCTGACATTTTAAAAAAACCATTTGAAATAAAATACAAGTTTGTTTTTGTCTGAAAGTACACCTAAGAAGCAACATTAAAATGAACAAAAAATATTATATATATGAAGGGGATTGCCCCCTCTTTCTTTACGCTTAAGTTTGAATTTAGTCCCGATTCTGTAAGAAGGAATCCCGAAGCAAAACTGTATAAGACCTACTCTTTTAAAAACTTAATTTACTACGCGGATCCAAGCCCTACTTGAGCCTGAAAACGATGCTATAACCAATTTTGGCTCCCAAATTTTTGAAACGAAATTCCATTTTGAACTTGCCCCCGAAAATTCCCCGAATCTTGAAGATTTGTCCCCGAAAACTCCCCGAATTTTTAAAACTTGCCCTTGAATTTTGAGATTCGAGAGTGGAAGTCCTGGTTAGATGGTATTTTTCACAGTGCACTTGCAACAATATGAAGTAATATATATATTTTTTTTTTAGATAAAATTGCGGTATCTTTAAAAACCTAAGAAGGGAGGATTGTTCTTCTTAAAAAACTAATAATCATTCGTTAGCGTGATGTTGTTATTTTATCTACGAAGGGTCGCCAGCTTCATAAAAAGGTGCACACACAACCAGCCATGAACATTAGGCAGGGGTTAGGCCCGTGCCTCCTCTGGAATGGCTAAAAGCTTAGGATCATTCCTAAAAAATATTATATTTTCAAGGATTTTGCGTGTTTATGCAGTTTCTTTGGTACTTTACTATGCATTTGAAATTGTGATTCGCCCCTTTTAGAGCCAATATTGCCAGAGTTATAATTAGCGAAATAACTTTTTTTTTCTTTTTTTCTTTTTTTTAGTCGAGTAGCCTGCTTTTATATCCCAAATCCAACTAATAAAATGAGTATTTTTGTCATTGTCAAGCATAGGTCCGAAACAACAGAAAAAGATAGCTCCTACAGTGATGGAAAATATATTACAACGCTGCTGAACTATCCAGCAGGCAAGAATATGCATTTTTATTACTTTAGAGGGAGTATATGAAGCCGAAAGTGAAATTTCCAAGAATTCAAAATTCACCTTAGTAAAGTTCCAATACATAGGACTTAGTCGATATGTCAACTTGAAATTTTGTAAGCATATCCAATAAGGATATAAGATAGAAATCTGAAGTGCCAAAGACATCACAATAAAACTTTTATGGTCCCCTGAACCTATCTTAAACCTATTCATACGTTTAAACTGCAATTTTCTAAGATTTTTCTAGTGGTTATTTCAAAATTATGAAATTTTTAGGGCAGGATCACATTGCCGTTAGCGTTACCACATTGATCTGCCAAAATTATTATGCAGAATTAATTAGTTAAATTTTACAAGGTTTTATCCGTAAAAATTCAAATATTGGCAATCTGTAGATTTGCAAAGACAACAAACCCTTCAAATAAAACCTACACCATATCAAGCTGTTTAGTGCCATGATATTAGCTTATTTTTCTGGCTTTTCATCCATGTTCCTTGTTTTTATTAAATTAAAAAAACAAGTTTTTTTAACTGAAAGTAAGGAGCGACATTAAAACTTAAAACGAACAGAAATTACTCCGCATATGAAAGGGGCAATTCCCTCCTCAATGCCCTGCTCTTTACGCTAAAGTTTGACTCTTTCTCTCAAGTCTACTTTTTAAAACAGTGAAAACCTTTAGCGTAAAGAGCAGGGCGTTGAAGAGGGAACAGCCCCTTTCATATATGGAGTAATTTCTGTTCGTTTTAAGTTTTAATGTTGCTCCTTACTTTCAGTTAAAAAAACTTGTTTTTTTATTTAATTTCTGAGCGTTTTTGAATTAATGCATGTTTTGATTTTGGATCTCCGCACATGAATACTTAGAACGAAATTTGCATATTTTTTTGGATAAATGGCTTTTTCTTAGTTTTGATCGGACGATTTTGAGAAAAAAGGAATGGGGGAGGAGGTTTAGTTGCACTTCAATCTTTTGGTTACTTAATAAGGAAATTAGACCTTTTAATTTTTTACGAACGTTTTTATTAATAAAAAAATATACGTAACTTCTGAATTAACTTTCGGAACGAACTTCTATATTCGTATATTTTTATTACGTATTTGAGGGGGTTTGCCCCATCTTTAAAACCTTGTTCTTTTCACTAAAGCTTAAATTTTGTCCCAAATCTTTAAGAATGACCCCTGAATCACAAAGGCCATAGAAAAAATAGTTGAAATTACTAAAAATACTTTAGCGTAAAGAGCAGGTATTAAGAAGGAGGTGAACCCCACATATGCGTAATATTTTCCGTTCGTTTTGTTTTAATACTGCTCCTTATTTTCAGTTGAAAAAACTTTTTCATATTTATCTTTTCATTTTTTGTTTGTTTTAAATAATATTAGAAAATCCTGCGCCCCCTTTATGGAAATTTTATCCTGCTATGACAAATTCCTCCATGGAAAGATCCTTCCACGTAACCCCTCCCCTCAACCCCCTCCCTATCCGAAAAAAATCCCCCTGAAAACGTCTGTACACTTCCCAATAACCATTACTATATTTAAACGCTGGTCAAAGTTTGTAACTTGTAGCCCCTCCCCCCGGGACTGTGGGGAGTAAGTCGCCCCAAAGACACAGTTATTAGGTTTTTCGACTATGCTGAAGAAAATGACTATCTCAGAATTTTGACCCGTTGACTTTGGGAAAAAGATGAGCGTGGGAGGGGGTCTAGGTATCCTCCAATTTTTGGGTCACTTAAAAAGGGCACTAGACTTTTAATTTCTGTTAGAATGAGCCCTCTCGCAACATTCTAGGACCACTGGGTCGATACGATCACCCCTGGGAAAAAAAAAACAAACAAATAAACACGCACCCGTGATCGGTCTTCTGGCAAAAAATACGAAATTCCACATTTTTGTAGATAGGAGCTTGAAAATTCTACAGTAGGGTTTTCTGATACGCTGAATGTGATGATGTGATTTTCGTAAGGATTCTATGACTTTTAGGGGGTGTTTTCCCCCATTTTCCAAAACAAGGCAAATTTTCTCAGGCTCTTAACTTTTGGTAAGTAAGACTACATTTGATAAAACTTATATATTTTAAATCAGCATAAAAATTCGATTCTTTTGACGTATGTATTAGTATCAAAATCCCATTTTTTAAACTTTCGTTTACTATTGAGCCGGATCGCTCCTTACTACAGTTCGTTACCACGAACTGTTTGAAAAAATAAAAAACAAGTTTTTTTAACCGAAAGTAAGGAGCGACATTAAATCTTAAAACGAACAGAAATTACTCCGAATATGAAAGGGGCTGTTCCCTCCTCAACCCCTGCTCTTTACGCTAAAGTTTGACTCTTTCTCTTAACTCTACTTTTTAAAACAGTAAAAGACTTTAGCGTAAAGAGCGGGGCGTTGATGCCACATTTTTGTAGATAGGAGCTTGAAACTTCTACAGCAGGGCTCTCTAATACGCTGAATCTGATGGTGTGATTTTCGTTAAGATTCTATGACTTTTAGGGGATGTTTGCTCCTATTTTCTAAAATAAGGCAAATTTTCTCAGGCTTGTAACTTCTGATGGGCAAGATTAAACTTGATGAAACTTATATATTTAAAATTAGTATAAAAATGCGATTCTTTTAACTATTTGTATCCAAATTCCGTTTTTAGGGTTTCGATTACTTCTGAACTGGGTCGCTCCTTACTACAGTTCGTTACCACGAACTGTTTGATTTGGCGCCCGCTACTACTAAAAACTGCATGACTGTACTTGGAGACCTTTTTCGTTCAAAAATGAATTATCGATTTTTCCTTTTTTTTTCAAGATATATCTTTATATGGTTTCGTAAGCCCCCACTTAACAAATTCATACAATCAGATTTGATTTTCAATGGTAAATTAAAGGTTTTATATCCTTTCACTCTAAAAAGAAGCTTAGTCTATAACATTTCTAGGAAATTTTTCGACCTAAGAATAATGACAGAATCTATACATAATTTGTCCAAATCCATTAGATATTTTGCGAAAATCCTATGCACATTAATTAACCCTTGGACTATTTCCCCATTTGTGTGGTCACACAAATTTCGTGAGTGAATTGTCCTTTTCGAAACTTCCAGAATTGTCCTTCCTCAAACTCCCAGAATGCTACACATTTGAAATAAACGTAAAAAGTAACATTTGTTTGACAGATCATTTTCAGCCAACTCAACTTCTTGAATTGTGGCAACTATGGTATTAGGAGTGATTGTTACTAGACATTCGCAAGTTTAAATGTGCTACTAAGATAGCAATACACTCAAAATAGCGAAACTGAACAACCTATCAATTGGTTATTTCAAAAGAACCAGTTCACTGACGCCAACGAAGCAGTCTATTTTCTTCTATAGAAGAAATTTGGCCGAAAAAATTACAGTTTTAAAAATAAACCAAATAAAATTGAACGTACTACTCATAACAATTATTTATTGGGAAGGCAGCCAGAGGAAACCAATCTTCAAATGGGCTCAACACGCTCCTCTTTCCTTTCCTAGCTTAGAAATCATCCACGATTCCCAATTGTTTAAGCTTTATACCTTTCTATCTTTCGTCAAATTATTTCTAATTTAAATAAGACAAATTCGCAAAATCTCTAAAGTCAAAATATAATAAATGTACGATTCCGCCGAGTCTTTCAGTACTTCCCTTGTTACTTCTTTAAGAAAAGGTAGTTTCTCCAAAAATTTGATTTTTTTAGCCATAACGCCACATTAGAGCAACAGCTCTACTACTAAACAAAAATTGCATAATTTTTCGGCAAAATGTGTGTTTTTTTAACCATTTGGAACCTGGGTTTCTAGTCCAGATACAAGAAATACTAGAGTTTAGGCCAGTTCAACAGAAACTTGGCCGAAGAGACGATATAATTTCGTTTCATGGACATGATACCAATGATCCTTTCCAGATGAAAGAAATAGGAATTTTTCTTATGCCATGTTCATTGGAAATCAATAAAAATGATAACAGTTTAGTATTAAGTATAGTCGTGAGGTTTTTCTGAAAATAAAATATGTTTGAAAATGCTATTTCCCTTTAGGACTGAAAGATGACTGGAAAAAGAAACGGGAGTCATCTAAACGAATGATATAATACAATTCCAGCGGTTTAGAATCGCTGGAAATTAATGAACAATAACTTTAAAATATTAGGGTTGGAAGTAGTTACTATTCGAATGCATTTTATAAGGCAGAGTAGATTTAGTTTTTATTAAAATTAAATTTAAAGTTTCCAATTTTTGCTTGAACTTAAAAAAAAAATGGCAGGAAATCTAGAGCGAGGTAATGTACCACATATACTGCCATTCTAAGTCAAAAGGCCTTGTCTTCTATATAATTTTCATGAACAATACAAGGAGACGTCTTTATAATAAAGTTGAAGGATCAACAAAGAACCCTCAAAGCACTTCAGACAACGCATCGCAGCGGTAAGTCGCCAGTCATCAAAGCTGCGCACACTCTTCCTCCCCTTTCAAACTTTCGATACCTGTTCCACTTATAAAATTCATTCTTCCTTCACATATTGCCTAATGAGCTCTTATTTTCTGTTCGACGATAACATTTGCCTCGCTCGGCCCTCTTTGGATTGCCCTAAAGCACCTATTATCCAGAACGACTTAATGTTCTTCATTCGTAGAGCATGACCTAACCAGATTAATATTTCTTAAATTATACGGTTATAGCGATGACAGTGGTCAAATATGGTTCTCAAAAGCGGACTCTTCGGAAGAAGGAGGAGGATTCGTTAAATTTCTTCCAGAGAAATTATCTATGGACTGTTCTGGGAAACCGTCTGACAGACCGTATTGCAAACAGTAAGATGTACGAAAAATATGGCTTTATTACAATTTCTACGGACACAATGAAAGAAAGGCTGAGATGACTAGGACTTGTTATGCGGATAATGGATGAGATTGCCAAAGATCGTCCTTTACGGCCATCATCTAGGTCCAAACGAAAAGCAGTTCGTCCTCGAAAGGGGTGAAAAAGTTCGTAAGAAATGAATAAAAGAAACAAGGACTTTTTGGGAGGGTGCAAAGAGGGAAATTTTGAAGTTCTGGGTAGAGGAGGAGCGTATGCAGCTGTGTTAGCGTCAGGCTGCTTGTTGCTGCAGTAAGTTGTTTGTAGTACTAGTAGCAGTATTATACCCCTAGCTAGACTCAGGGATAAAACCAAATTCTTTAGCCTAAAAGCATCCTTAGAAGATTCCTCCGGAAAACCTCCAACATAGCTTCCTCCGCTTTTCGAAGCGTACATGTTTCAGAGGCATACCTCATAGCTGTTGGTTACAACGATGACTTTTAGAATCCTAATCTTAGCCTTAAAACTTGACTTCTGGTTATTCAACGGTTTTAAGTAACGAAAAAGCTTTTAGATCTTCATTACATCAACCATCCTTACTAATCCCACTACTAGTAAGCGCAGGTATCTACTCAATCCATTTTCTCGGTACATAGCATCAGCTCTTCTTCTTCATTTATTGCCGATTTAAGCAACTTAGTCTTCCTAACATCAATTTTCAAGTCTACTCTCGCACCCTGAATTCTCAAAACGTCCGAAAATTTACACGTTCCACAAATATTTTTAACTAGAGACTCGAATCACTGACATCATTTAAGTCTAGACCTGTCTTGCTTTCCATTAAATACCACGCCTTCGAATAGCCATTGGTGTTTTTATTCCAGGAGAGAAAATTCATATAGACGAATATAAAACACAATCCTGATAGCTGCTGATTTCACACTGAACCAAAAAAAGTAAGTAAGTAAGAAGGCCCTAGACCCTTAAGGTCCAAACCGGCGGTGCTGATCTCCGTTTCATGGCCCTTCAGCTAGGAAGTGCAATGGGGGGTAGGGGGGCCAACCATCCTGTGCTTTCGCACACCCTTCCTGCTTACCTTCCCCAGATTTCTCCAGGTACCCATTTAGAGCTGGGTCGACTCTGGCTGAGCTTACAGAGTCACGCCACTGAACCAACAAGTAGCTTCACTCCCTACCTTAACCGCAGACTGTAGCAATACGATCTATATACATAGCACCAATCACTTTAGTCTGTTCATCCCGTATATCATCGAGGAATTAGGATTCTAGATGTAAAACTAGTTCCCTAGATCTCAAACGTAAAAAATATGGTTTGTTTGACCGTATAGCATTTTGCCCAAATTGAAATTTGTAGGCCAAATTAAGTTTAGCCTACTATGGCAGTAGGGTCACTCTTTACTAGACGTTCACAGGGTTAAATTAACTTCGAGGGCAGCGATGCACTCCAGCAATATTTGAAATATTGAACAATTTATCAATCGCTTACTTAAAAAGAACTAGTTCGTTGAAGTCAACAAAGCTATGTCTCTTTTCAAATATGATTGAAACTTGACAAAAATTTTACATCTCCTTTTTCCCTCCCCAGCTTTGACACGATTTGCAATCCCATAATATTTCAGCTTTAAAATTATGTGCCTTCCTACAAACCATTCAAATTCCTAAAATAAAGAAAACAATTTGAAAAAACGTCTTAAGAAGTCAGAACATAAAATATGTACTGGTAGCTTGAGTGTTTTTACATTTACCTTGTTTATTTAAAATTAACCTCTTTAAAAATTTGATTTGTTTTTAAATCAGCCAAACCATAAGTATACCATAGAAGGACAGAACATTTACTACCTATTTTTACCAGCTGAATCAAATGGGTTTGGGAATTCAGACTTCTTAATTATTAGTCAAAAATAGGAATGTTTGGGCCACGTCTATTTTTTTCTGAGACACAGAGAACAAGATAGAGGCACAAAACAAAAACTACGAATAAAAACCAAAGAAGTATTCCTATTCAGTTTTACAAATTTCAAAAAAGTGCGCAAAACATAAAAATCACACAGTTCGTGGTAACGATTTGTAAGTAAGAAGCGACCCGGCTCAATACTAATCGAAACTCTTAAAATGAAATTTTAGAACCAATAAATATATCAGAAATATCGGAGCTTTATGCTGATTTCAAAAATATATGTTTCATTAAGTTTAGTCTTACTCATGAAAGGTTAAGAGCCAGAAAAAATTTGCCTGATTTCGAAAAAAGGGGACGAACCCCCTAAAAGTCACAGAATCTTTATGAAAATCATACCACCAGATTCAGCTTATCGGAAGACCCCACTGTAGAGGTTTCCAGCGCCTATCTGAAAAAATTTGGAATGTTGTATTTTTTACCAGAAGAAAGATCACGGATGTGTGTTTGTTTGTTTTTCCCAGATGGCATCCAGGCCCCCTCCCATGCCCCTTTTTTTCTCAAAATCATCCAATCAAAATTTTAAGATAGACATTTCGTTCGGCATAGTTGAAAGGCCAAATGAATATGCCTTTGGAGGTATCAGGACCCCGCACAGCCCCTGGGGAAAGGTCTTTAAGTGAAAAAATTTGCCTTTTGTTTATGTATAATATTTGTTATTGGGAAGTATGCATACATTTAATTTTTTTTTTTGGGGGGGGGGGAATCTTCTACTGGTGGGGTTTTCCACAGGGATAATTTTTCATGGGGAGGGAAGTTTCCAGGAGGGAATTTTTAAGGGGAAATTTTACACTGGGGGAATTTGCCAGAATTCCTATACGAAATTCTTCTTATGTCTTGCTTTCTCATTGCCTACTCAATTTTACGCATGGAGATGTTAAGGGTAATTGTCCAGGGAAAACTTTCATCAGGATTGTTGTCTAGAGAATAATTCCTTGGTAAGGAGGGATTTTCTAGTGGAGGAGTAGCCAGATTTCCAGGCACTATTTAAAAAAACATCAAAAATTAAATAAAAAAACAAGTTTTTTCAACTGAAAGAAAGGAGCAATATTAAAACCTAAAACGAACAGAAATTATTCCATATATGAAAGGACTTCCCCTCATCAACGCCCCGCTCTTTACGCTAAAAATTGCCTCTTTGTTACAATTCTACTTTTTAAATTAGTAAAAAACTTTAGCGTAAAGAGCGGGGCGTTGATTAGGGAACAGCCCCTTTCACATATGGAATAATTTCCGTTTATTTTAGGTTTTAATGTTGCTCCCTTCTTTCAGTTGAAAAAAAACACGTTTTTTTTACATCTAATTTTAAAAATAAAGAAACCGCAATTCTTCTGAAACAAACAAAACATCAGAATTGGTGCAATTACGTTTTATTCAATTAAATTTTAGTTTCATTAAAATCATACGTAATATCTAATCTTTATATTGGCCAACGATGGACATGATTTTGTGAAAAACCGGAGCTTTACTTTCGAACTCAAGTGAATTTTAAAGAGTTTCACTCCAGCATACCTTAGAAATTAGAATGAGTAGGCCTTGGGAATTTTTTTATGAAACTTTTCCTTTTAACCAAACATGTAAATGCCCGAGCTTTTCATTATATTTTGTGAGTTTACTATTCGATATAATCCTAGTTCGGCTTTCTACCTGCGTTCAATTTTTGGGACCCAAAAACCTATTCTAGAAATGCTTTCCATTAGCTATTGTTTTCAACACATCATGCCAGTCGGTGCCGTCGAAATTAATTTCTAAAGGGTTTTGGAAATTAAAAAAAAATATTTGGGAAAAAACTGGCTAATAAAAAGTATAGTAATAAACAATGTATAATATAGGGCAGCTTTTTATTCAGTAATAAAAATAAAACTCTGGTTCTCAGTTTCAACTTCCAGGTTGAAAGTTTCCGCAAAAATGCAGTCCTGTCTCCTTGTCCATTTCTTGTTTACAAACGTTAGCGCGATAACGTTTGCAATAACACATTATCACAAAATCAGTTTTCAGTAAAACCGTGATCATTATTATTCTCACTAGTAAATTAGGAAGTTTCACGAAAATTTCCTCAGCCCAAGGTGGCACCAGCACGTCAAGGTGTTAGCTTGAGGTATCGGTGTTTTATGCCGAGTAAAATTATGCATTACTGCACGATATACTGCCAGCATATAATGGAACTGTTCATGGCTTAATCCTCCTGAATTTTTTTTTTTTTTTGCCGAAATGCGTTATTTAACAAAGATAGCTAATATCAGTTTTCAATAAATTATGTAGGTGCTTCATATACGCCAATTTCACAAAAATGAGTGTTTTGGCTTCAAAAGACTCCCGTGTGACTTTACAGTTTAGGTTCATCATTAAGAATGTGGATTAACAGCCGAAGGACCTTTCTTTAGCCTTGGTTCACTTTCTTAAGAGATTCAAGGCATTCAGAGCATTACTTTGTCTCCTTGTCCTACTGATTTATTAATTCAGAAAAATAATCAAGCAAAATTTAGCACATTTATTAGAAAAAAACGACTAACTGGAATTAGTTATACAATCAGATTGTTTCATTACTTCGGTCAACAAAATTTGGTAGGATTATTTGGTAAAAATACAATAACACAGGACTCCGTCTAAGACGAAAAAAAACAAATACTTTACATAGAAAAAAAATAAAAACAATATAATAGCAATGAAAATAAGGAAAGGAGGGAATACAAAAGAAAAAGCACCACTCTGAGAGCACAAACTTCAAACTGATCATAGCAATATGGAGTTTCAAGAAAAATGAACGAATTTTTAGAAAAAGTGCAGAAGAAAGAATCGCTCGGAGACCAGAATTCCCAGCCGATAATTTCTGATGCACCAATCATCTGGGGGAGATATACCCCTCCGATTTTTTTGCATTTTTTTAAATTGCTTTAGTAGGATGCTAAGTATGTTTAGTTTCAGTACATACTGAAATTAATTGGCTTTTCAAGAATAAAAACTAGTATTTCATTGCCCTTTGGCCAGAAAATACAGTAAGAGGAAGGGGCTGTATATTCATATATATATATATATATATATATATATATATATATATATATATATATATATATATATATAATATATATATATTATATATATATATATATATATATATATATATATATATATATATATATATATATATATATATATATATATATATATATATATATATATATATATATATATATATATATATATATATATATATATGTATATTATATTCACATATATATATATATATATATATATATATATATATATATATAATATATATATATATATATATATATATATATATATATATATATATATATAATATTCATATATATATATATATTATATAATATTCATATATATATATATATATATATATATATATATATATATATATATACATGAATGTAATAGTAATATATATATATATATATATATATATATATATATATATATATATATATATATATATATATATACAGAATTTATAACGCAAACTAATTTTTATAGTATACACTTAAGAACGTACACAAATAGGAGTCAATTAAACGGCTAGACGTTGAAATTAAAAAAAAAGAAAAAAAAGATAGAGAGAGTGAAATGTACACAGTAGACAACCAGTTGGCCTCTGAACGGCTCTTAAGTCTGACCAAAGGATTGCTTTAACAAACAATTATCTACATTTACAGTTAGTTCAAAGAGTTTAACCATTGGAGCCGAAAACTATGGGAATTTATTTTTATGAGAAACATTTGGTTCTTTGATTTATTGATATCAAATTATCATTTAGTAAGTTTTATTATTCTCCCTCAATAAACATTCATGCAGGGGCGTAATTTCCTATGGGGCAGAGGCAACTGCCCTCTCCAGAACCAAGTTCGCCCCCCCCCCGGCTGAAATTTAGTTACTGCAAACAAATCTTGTCAAAACTAAGATAAGCCAGCATAATTCAAGTATCTAGAGAAACAGGTAAGTTTCTTTAGTATATCTTTGCCTTTATGGTAATATATGGATCATTTTTCAGTGTTAATTATCATTTTGACTTGATTTGGAAAAACTGGCTCCAACTCCCCCCCCCCCCCAGAATTTTGACGAATTACACCACTGCATTTATGTAGAAAAAATTCCTTTGATAACATGGTATTTATATTTATAATTAGAATGAAAGGTAAATACAATAACCGGTTACTTTTTAATTAGGACACTTAAGATTAAAAAATATGTAGTTATACGTGGTCCGAATATTTTAGCTCTATTTCCAAAAACCTCTACTCAACGGAAAAAATAAATTAAAAAGTAAAAACGCGATTTACAAAAAAAAATAACCATCTAAACTGAAGTTCATGTTTTTAAATTCAACACGGTAGTACAGATGTTTATATAAACAATTCAGATTCTGTTTGAAACAGAAGCTTTAGCTAATCAGATGTAAAATTCTTTTTCTTTTGTACAGCATTGTTTCATGTTTAACCCCTTTTTTACGATTTCTTCTACAATGCCCTTTCCTTTTTTCTCCATTGATAAACACGTCTAGATACTGCACCAAAATATTCAGAATTCTTTCAGTAAATACCTTATTTTTCAGTTATAACTTCACCCTCCTCCAACTCCAAGAAAAATCCCAGAGAAAACCACCAGACATTCATACAGTTTTGTAGGTCTTGAACCACTGAGCTATAACATTTAGAACTTTTTCTTATATAGGCAGGAAATGCTTACGGATTTTTTTTTAAAGTCTACAAAGACGTAACATTTTTACATAAATTGTGTTTTTGAAAAAAAAAGAAGAAAAAACATTTTTGGAATCTCTCAGATGCATGACATTCTGCATACGACCACCGTGCAATATATACAAAGAAATAAAGTCCAAAACTAAATCTAATATGATTGTTAAATACCATACAAAAATATTTAAACAATCATCAGCTTTTTTTAATATAACACAGATATTAATGACAACAATTATGAACAAAATCCAATACTGATGCTACACTAGCCCTTCTTGCAATTGCTACCCTCCTGACCTCAAATCTACGACAAGAAATCGGATAATATATATATAACCTTTGACTTTTAAATTTCGTTACAATAAATTGCTCCAACATAAAGTTGCAAAAATAGAGTCTGAAACTAAAGTATGCATTAATTCTACTTTAGCACACAACTTTCGGCAATTTCTATCCTCAAAATATCCTGTTTATACAACTAAATCACAAAATTGACACTACTCTAAATCAATTATGGCGCTGAACTTGTGGGTAGTTCCAGGATTAAAATTTTCACATTAATCTTAAATAATTATTCAATTAAAAACACAAATTATATTTAGAACTCATCACTTTGTCCTCTAATAGATTATTACAAAATTTGAATGATGTTTTAGGACAATAATATCATAACAGACTAATTCAAAGTAAGATTATCAAGTTCACTAGACTATATATACAATGCCATGATAGAATTGTTCGAAATTACTGCCATGCTTTTATTATACAAGTTACTCGCAAGGTCAGCGCCAAAATCTAGAGTAGCCTACACCTGAATAATGAGGAACATTCATTAAGGGGTAGAACATCCGAATTTACAAATAAACAAAAGCACCGGAACAAAAGAGTGTCCAAGCTCATGGGATTTGGCTAACCCTGAAATACACAAAAAAAAGTCTACCTCTAAAAAAGAAAACGACAAAGATCACAGCACTCAATTACCATTACTTCTTGAATTTCCCTTTAGCCGTTTTTCTCTTTGCTTTCGTCTCTCCTTCTCAATGTCAAACACAGATATATTTATCTGAAATTAAAAAAAAAAAATTATTTTCCAAAGGGACAACAGTTTTTTCTCTTTGAATTCGACAGGCAAAGGAAGGGAGATCAGAGATTCTGTAATAATCTGAAAACTCATACAATTTATCTGAAGAAGCCATCATTAAAATGTTGACCTGAGACTTGTTTTTACGCCCTATACCCCCTCCACAGAGGTACCAATTCACAAGATTCAGGGGGATACATGACTTATTCATTTGTTCAATGAAAATACCCAACAAAGGCATCTTTCAATGAAAATATCCCCCAAATAATGTGTTTTTCGGAATTTAGGGAAGTGGGCAAATACAATCTGGGAGGCAGGGCCCCCTGCCTCTACACCCCCAAGAACAATGGCAACGCTGTCTCATCGTATAAAAGAATCGATTGGCCGACACCTAGTAGATGGTGCAACAATTCCATACGCTATAGCTGTTAGTTTTATCGGATAAATGGTCTAAGGGAGGCTGTATTGACACCCTTTCGAAAGTTTTCAGAAATTGTGCTCCACAAAATTTTGGCACTGTTTGGGTAAGAATAGCAGTTTTACGGTTCAAAACACTAAAATTTGGTAGTTTCCTACGACGCAATCTTTTTTGCTATTGGGAAAAGGCCTTAGATCATAGAATTTTTATTAGAAAGAACCACTAGTATACCCATCATGGTTTGAAAGGCACATATATAATCACTACTCTTTTCTTCTTTTAATGATGTAAAATGGCGAACAAGTTTAACGGCGATTCCCTCAAGACACAGGTGTTATTAATTTTCTTAAAGATGTAAGTGTTTATACTTCATAGAGTTTATCTTCTAAGAGATGCAGGTGGTTGTTGCGTAATAGGGTTCGTTTTCTAAGAGATGCAGGTGCATGATACGTAATAGGGTTTGTTTGCTAAGAGATAAAAGTATATGTTGCATAATAGGGTTTGTTGACTCACACAGATGGATGCAGGTGTATATGTAAAAGCGACTGTGTTCTTCAAGATATTTCACGACATTTTTTAAGATATTTTTTCGAGACGTTCCATGACATTTCAAGACACTTCTTTAGACACTTTTCTTCGAGATATGTCAAGACATTTCATGAAGTTTTTTAAAACATTTTTTTTTCAAGAAATTTTTCAAGACGATCAAGACATTTCGAGACATATTTTAAGACATTTTTCTTCAAGACGTTTTTCACGATGTTTCAAGACATTTCAAGACGTTTTTTAAGTCTCTTTTTCTTCCAGACATTTTTAAAAACGTTTAGAGACATTTCAAGACGTTTTTTCTCAGAGTTTTTCAAGAGTTCTTCGGTTGTTATATTTCATGACATTTCGAGATATTTTTATGACATATTTAAGACGTTTTTAAAGAATTTTGAACACATTTCGAGACATTTTTCCAAGAAGTTTCAAGATATTTCAAGACTTTTTTAAGACATTTTTCTTCAAGACGTTTTTCAAGGACACTTTAAGACATTTTTAAAGACATTCTATGAGGCTTTTTAAGACATTTTCTTCAAGATGTTTTTCAAGAAGTTTCAAGATATTTTAAGACGTCTTTTAAGACCTCTTTCTTGAAGTCATTTTTCAAAGCATTTCAAAATGTTTCTTTAGACATTTTTCTTCAAGACGTTTTTAAAAACATGTTTCTTCAAAACTTTTCTCAAGATGTTTCAAGACGTTTTTCTCTAAGAATTTTCCAAGATTTCTTTGGTTGTTATGTATTAGGGGAATGTTTACTTATGTTAAGGATGACACAATCTCGCGCGACATGCTAGACTTCAGGGGCACGTGGAGAATCCTCGGTTGTACCTGTAGGTAGTACACATATGGGGTGTTACGTAATGACGATGCACACGTGGATTGTCATACAATACTTTAAGAGATTACACTCCATTTCAATACGTTTTTTCAAAGAGCCCATACAGTCTTAAGATTTTCGTCCACATTAGGATTCGAAAGAGATTTCTCCTCAATGGAATGGAGGGCTAGACACCTGGACTATGAAAGCCTTCCTAATATAATTATTAGGAAAATACTTTCTATATTATAACCTATTCCACACACCGAGAATTCCCTGTCTTGGTTTCTAGACTGATTAAATGGATCGCATGTTTACCTATGTCCTTAATAATTGACATGCAGGAGAGAAAATCAATTAATAGAAATTGGATATATTTGATGTGCACCAGACTGTCAAGTAATTCTTGGGAGGGGATTATCAGATAATGTTAGGGGCTGTTCTTAGCGCATTTCTTAGTAATAGATTCGTTTCCTCTATTGGAACTTGAATGTACTAACAGAGATGAAATAAAAGCGAGAGTATCATTATGGCTAGAATATGGTATAGCTTCATATACGATCAAAAGTACTTCTTTTCCTTTTCTCTGCATTTAATTTTACACCTATGTTAGAGGCAATCTTGAACGTACATGCCTATGTAGATAGGCTAAAAGACACTTCAATTACATTCGTAAAATACATTGATTCATCCTGGAACAAGAAATCTAAAGAATGAAGGCTTTTTTGTAGATACAAGTTTATTAATAGTAAAACCTTATAAAATCAATCACAGAATAGCAATTAAAACTCAACAAACAGAAAAACAAAACATAAAAAGACCTGATACAGGATAAAATATTAGCAAAAAGCACCATGAATTAAAGAAAGGCAGGGGGCATAGCAACCAATTCCATGGAAAAAGGATGGAGACTTGTTATTAGACCTAAACTTAAACAATATTAAGAGATATTTCTGAAAGTTCTTAATGAAAATACATCGTTTCTGTTGTTCTACTAGACGCACCTGCAAGAAAAAAGAGACACATCTTTGCGTTCGGTTATTTCTGACAGGTTTTAATGAACATGCCAAGTTACTTTGAGCCACAACTATGCATGTTCACGCCGCCATGACAATATGTGGCACACCCACTATAGCAAGCATTTACAGGGGAAAGGGAAATTATTAGAGGTAAATTTAAGTCAGACTAAAAGATATATTTCTAAGAGCTTTTAATGAAAAATACCCCGTTCTTTGACCAAGAGTTCTGTTTCTCGTCCTCCTCCGTCGAAAAACTTCTTTTAACACACCCCAGCTGAACTTTAAGCTGTAGAACATGCTAGTCCAAGATATGCATGTCACCATGGCAAACTAGGATAGCACACGACACCCTCGGACACCTTCATAATTCCAAAGGCATTTTTCCAGGTATTTTCTTAATAAAACAGGTATTTTCTTAATGAAAGTATTTTAGCCTCAGGTGACTTGATTCTGCAGTGAGTTATTATTATTAGTAGTATAATCATGTTTTTTCACGCCATGCAGTGAGTTGTTAGTAGTAGTATTTTGGGTTTTTGCAAGCAATCCAAACTATGACTTAAAACTTTTCAGATATTTTCATGATAATCCGTACCTGTGTCGACCTCAGGTGACTTGATAATGCAAAAAGTTGTTAGTAGTATTAGTATTTTTGTCATATATTTTCTTGATAAAACGTAGCTGCATTAGCCTCGGGTGACGTGGTGCTACGGTGAGAGCATTTTCAGATATTTTTTAGATAAAACATCCTTGTGTCAATCTCAGGTTGCTTGGTGGTGCAGTGTGTTGTTAGTAGAAGTGGTATTTTCATGATTTTTTAGTAAACCATTCATACTAAAACTTAAATATTTTCAGATATTTTCATGATAAAACGGGTTAACCTACAAATAAACCAGCAACCTAGAACTAACGTGTCGCACCCTGGGTACCTGCAACCGACTAGTTTTAACAGCAAGAAAAACAATATGATTCTTATCGAAATTTCGTGCAAACTCGCACCGTTTTTAAGGATTTTTTCTCACATGCTAATAGGAAAGGTTAACTAGCTTAACCTATCATGTGTAGACCTGAGGTCGACACAGGTACGTTTTGTCAAGAAAATATATGAAAATGTTTAAGGTATAGCATGGAGAGCTTACAAAAACAATGATGATACTACTACTAATGATAACTCGCCATAGCATAATGTAACCTAAGACTAACATATTTATGTCTCATTAAGAAAACATCTGAAAATATTTAAGATATAGTATGAATGGCATGCAAAATACATGAAAATACTACTACTTGTAACAACTCACTGCATCAACAAGCCACGTGAGGCCAACACAGGTATGTTTTATCAAAAAATATCTGAAAATAATTAAGGTGTAGTATAAATGGCATGCGAAAAACATGGAAATACTACTACTACTAGCAACTCACTGCACTTCCAAGCTATATGAGGTCGACAAAGTTACGGTTTATCATGAAAATATCTGAAAAATTTTAACTTATAATATGAACGGTTTGCGAAAAAACACAGCAATAGAACTACTACTAACAACTCACCGCCGAACCAAGTCACCTAATGCCAACACAGGTACGAATTATCAAGAGAGCATCTGGAAATTTAAGGGTATTGCATGAATGGCTTACAAAAAAACGATGATACTAATATTACTAATAACTTACCACAGAATAACGCCACCTGAGGCTAACAAAATTATGTTTTATTAAGAAAAGATCTGAGAATGTTTAGGGCAAAGTATGAATGGCTTACGAAAAAAAACACGAAAATACTACTACTACTAACAACTCACCACAGCTCCAAGTCACTTGAGGCTAGCACAGCTACGATTTTATCAAGAAAATATATGAAAATCTTTAATGAATAGTATGAATGGCATGAAAAAAACATGGAATTACTACTACTACTACTACTAAAAACTTATCACAGCACCAAGTCACCTGAGGCTAGCAAAGGTACGTTTTATCAAGAAAGAACTATACGAAAATCTTTAACGTATAGTATGAATGACATGCAAAAAATATGTAAAATACTACTACTACAACTAACAACTTAATACATTACCAAGCGACCTGAGGTCAACACAGGAACGTTTTATCAAGGAAATATAAGAAAATGTATAGGGTGTAGTATGAATAGTATGGAAAAAACAAAAATACTACTACTACTAACAACTCACTGTACTACAAAGCCATCTGAGGTCGATACAGGTACGTTTTATCAAGAAAATATCTGAAAATTTTAAAGTTATTGTGTGAATGGCTTGCAAAAAAACAAAAATACTAATACTAATAACAAGTCATTGCATTACTAAGTCGCCTGAGGTTGACACAGGTACGGTTTATCATGGAAATATCTGAGAATTTTTCAGCTATATAGCATGAATGGCTTGTAAAAAAAGAACTACTAATAACTCAATGCACTACCAAGTCACCTGAGGTCAAAACAGGTACGTTTTATCAAGAAAATATCTGGAAATATTTCAGGTATATGCTTGGACTTGCATTTTCTACAGATTAAAGTTATGATGGCGGATGTTAAAAGAATTTTTCGACGGAGGGGGATTGAAACCTAACACTCAAGTCAAAGAACGGGGCATTTTTCATTAAAAATTCTCAGAAATGTCTCTTAATATGACTTAGATTTAACTCTAATAATAATCCCCCTTGAAATAGCTTGTTAGAAAGGGCCAGCCACATATTGTCACGGTCGCGTGAATATGCATAATCTTGGCTCAACAAAATGTGGCATTTTTATCAAACCACTCAGATATAACAGAATGCAAACATTTGTCCTTTTTCTTGCAAGTGCGTCAAATAGAGCATGAAATGATACATTAATGAAATGATACATTTTCATTAAGAGCTCTCAGAAATATCTCTTAATATGGCTTAAATTTACCCCTAATAACAACCCTCCACCCCTTTTCCCATAGAATTGCTTGCCAGGCCCCGCACTTTTCTTTAATTCATGGTTATTTTTGCTTATATTCTATCCTATATCAGGTATTTTCACGTTTGGTTTTTCCATTTGTTGGGTTTTAATTGTTTTTTCTGTGACTTCATGAATTTATAAAGTTTTTCCATTATTAAACTTGTATCTACAAAAAAAGCCTTCATTGTTTATATTTCTTGTTCCAGGATGAATTTTCAATTTATTTCGCTAATGCAATTTAAGTATCTTAAAGCCTATATACACAAGTAGACTCGTTCAAGATTGCCTCTAATATAAGTGTAAAATTCTGTGTAGTGAAGAGGAAAAGGAAAGACTTTTGATCGTATATGAAAGTGTATCATATTATAGTCATAATGATAAGGTAAAGGTAAAGGATACGGCATTAGACTTTACAATCCGTACCGGCGGTGCTGATCTCCGTTCCTTGGCCCTTCAGCCAGGAAGTGTAATGGGGGGTTGGGGGCCAGCCATCCTGTGCTTTCGCACACCTTTCCTGTTTACCTTCCCTAGATTTCTCCAGGTACCCATTTAGAGCTGGGTCGAATCTGGCTAAGCTTACAGTCACGCCACTGACCCCCGTCCCAAACTGAAGAATTGGGTACACTGGGATTCGAACCCGCGTCCTCTCAGACAAGTCAAAATGATACTCTCGCTTTTATTCCATTTCTGATAGCAGATACAAATTCCAATAGAGTAAAAGATTCTATTATTAAAAACGCGCTAAAACCACCCCCAATATTATCTGACAATACCCTTTAAAGCATTGGTTAACAAGCAGGTGCACATAAAATGTAACAAATTTCTAGTAATCGATTTTTCCCCTGCATGTTATTACAGACATAGGAAAACACACGATCCAGTTCATCATTCTAGAAAGCGGGACAGGGAATTCTCCGTGCGGGATATAGGTTATAATGTAAAAAGTATTTCCCAGATAATAATACTAGGAAGGCTTTCATAGTCAAGCTGTCTGATCCATTCCGTCGAAGAGAAACCTCTTCCGAATCCTAATGGAGACATAAAATCTTTAGATTATACAGGTTCCCTGAAAAAGAAATTCTTGAAAGAAAATGAAATCTCATATTATTATTTTACAATCCGGGTTCATTCATTACGTAACACCCCATGTGTGTGCTACTCTCAGTTACAACCGAGGATTCCCCACGGGCCCCTGAAGTCTAGCGTGACACGGGAGACCGCGTCATCCTTAACATACGTAAACCTTCCCCTATTACATAGCAACCAAAGAAATCTTGAAAAACATTTTAGAAAAACAAGTTTTGAAATGTCTTGAAACGTCTTGAAGAAAAATGTCTTGAAAAACTTCTTGAAGAAAAATGTCTTGAAAAACTTCTTGAAGAAAAAGATCTTTAAAACGTCTTAAAATGTCTTGATACGTCTTGAAAAAAAAAGTCTAAAAACGTCTTGGAATGTCTGGAAAATGTCTTGAACACAAAACGCCTTAAAAAACGTCTTGAAATGTTTTGAAAAAACGTCTTGGAGAAAAATGTCAAAGAGAACTTCTTGAAATGTCTTGAAAAACGTCTTGAAATGTGTCGAATCGTCTTGAGAAACGCCTTGAAGAAGAATGTCTTCATGTCAGAAAAAACATCTCAAAATGTCTTGAAGAAAACATTCCTAATTAGTTAACATACACCTCCACCCATTTGCATGAGTAAACTAACTCTATTATGCAACATACACCTGCATCTCTTAAAAATCGTGAAGTAAACATTCCCTATTACGTAAAAACCACCTGCATCTGTTAGAAAACAAACCTTATTACATAACACACACCTTAATCTCGAAGAAAATTAATAACAACTGCGTCTTGAAGGAATCGCCGTTAAACTTCGTCCTCATCATAAATTATTAAAGGAAGAAAAGAGTAGTGGATATGTATGCCTTTAAAACCAAGGAAGGGATGTTACTAGAACCCTCTTTCAATAGCACATAATTGCTGGTTTGATACAGATATTCTTGTAAATAAACACGCTTGCATGACTATTCTTCTCTTGAAAAATAAGAATTTTCACATTTAGCGGCTTTAGAGTTCTTATACACGTTTAATTTTGTAGCATAATTTTTCTGAATATTGCTCCCTTTCTGGGAAGCTTTAGCCCTTTTTCTTCAATTTCTAATTTTCATTTGCTAATAGCTTTGGATAAGCTACTTTAAATTTGAAGGAGTTTCCATATTTAGGATCAGCACAAATAGTAGCTTTTGTAGTTGAATATATTAAAATCAATTTTTTTTATATTTATTAAAGTTTCGGTATCTATTGTCCAGAGTCACTTCTTACTTACAGATTTTCTGCTACGAACTGTCTGAGCCTTGGATTCTTTAAACGTCAGAGAGGGCACCGCGCCCACCTTCAAACTTATTTTGTATATTCAAATTTAACATTCGTATATTATGCAAGAATGATAATCATACCTGTAAAAATAGATGTCCCCTCCCAGCGTCCCAGCCCTCTGCCTTTTGTGTAATTATGCAAAAGAATGTAAATGTTTATGCTATGTCTGACGTGTTTCCACAATTTCAGTACCGAAGCTGCAGACATTGTCCAGATATTCCTCGGGATTAAGCGAGATTAGGGATTAAATTCTACACCCCCCCTACCACCACCAACCCTGCTTCTACATGTATCTAACGTCAAGGCTCACTGTAAAATCTAGAAAAAAAATTATTTAAACAATTTGCGTTCTTCAACAGGCTTAGTTACAGTAAAAAAAAAAAACTCTCTTCAGTTGTTTGAACAGTCTCAGAGGAATTAACGGTTAAATAATGCTATAAAATCCGTTCAACATACTCAAAATAAATAGTTTAGCTAGAATTCAAGTTTTCTGCAGCGCATAGACTGGCAGAATGAATTTTTGATCAAAAACTAAAGCATTACATCTTTCTTTCAATTTTCTTGAGTTTAATAGGATCCTTTTACTATAAGTAGCCTTCAGAAAAGATGTGCTCAAAATATGAGTAACCAATATTGTAACACAAAAATATATGTGTAATGTACAATTATGTAATGTAGAAATAGTAATATGTAATAAAGGAATCCATTTATACTTTGTATCACAGTAAGCATCCAAGATCTAAATCAAACTGCGAAATTTATGCTACTGAAGATTACAATCTTCACTAATAACAATACCAGATTATCATCCCCCCCTCCATCCCGACTTCAGGGATTTCAAAGCCAAAAAGAAGGAAACCACTAGTAGTGATCTGTCTTTGATTCTAGGACAGGAACTCTTGTCGCTTATGAACCAAGGTGTATCTCCAACAATGTGTGAATTAGGCTTCCTCCGAATATCCAAACAATATTGTATCTCAACAGTACCAACAACATCAAAAACACCTGTAACGGTATTTATAATATATATTCAGAAATAATCTAAATCGGGAACTTCTAGATTTCTGAATTTCTACCAGCTGAACAGCCTTTGTTTCACTTCAAAATCAGCCCGCAAGTAACGAGATAAAGGACTACTTACCAAACTTCTTTAGTGTTTGGAACTTAATAGACTTAATATATTAATAGAATAGACTTAATAGAACTTAATATACATTTATAGGACGATCATTAATTGACCCTAAGACTTGCCTTAGGGGGTTATCTCACAAGATCAAGGCTTTTAAATACATTCCCTTGTCCTAAACATACTTCTTTTTAATATAATCCCACTTTTACTCTTTCTCTCCTTTTTCCTCATTTTCCTTCTCCTTTTTCCTCATTTTCCTACTCTAATTTGTTTCGCATTTTGTATTCAACTTCTGATCTAGTCTTCCTGAACATGGACCCCAAGATATTATATGTATATTATATATATAAAAAAAAAATATTATTTTTAAAGCAAGTCACTGTTTCACTACTATATTCCACTTTTAGTTTTTTATTAGTTGTCTTTTCCTGAAGCTCACACTGCACTTCTATACATGTTTTCACGTTCTATACAGGTTTATCTCAGGATTTTTTAGAAAGATAATTAGTTTCGCCGAAATTTCCCCGAAAAATTAACATTAGGAAAAAACACGAGCGGAAACGCAAATAACAAACTATTGATTTTCACTAGCACTGATTTTTTGGATTACAAGGAGCCCAATTTTATTCGAAGCAAATTCGGCCAAACTTCGAAAAATTCAAGGATAGCTGAAGCAGTATTTCTATGCATCAACGTTTCTAAGTTTGTAATATTTTCTAATACAGCATAGGAAAAACTAACAAAAAAGGGAAGAATTCACCTTTTCTGCATGTGGAATGAGAAATTCTGGCTTCGTAATTTCATCTGGCAGCTGTTTCAATACCTGAAGAGTTTCATACATCGTAGGACATAGCTTCAAATTTTTGCCCCGTCCCAAACTAAACTTCAAAAGGACTAAAGCTACACGGAATAACACTTTGATACCTGAAAAATTTTAATCAGATTAAAATCTGATTAAAGGCTATAGGCTATATATTTAAAATAAAAAAAAAATGGCTATAGGGAGTTCCAGCGCTTCAGAGCAAACATCATTCATGCTTTACTATCTAATAGGGTTTAATTTCATCTTTTTTTAACCATATAGCAGATCAACTGGCATTTTGTAAATGATTGCATGATTAGTTTCTTTGCATTGTTATGAACAGATAAGAGAATGAATTCGCCATTTTCGCAATTTTAGGATAAACGAACTAGAAAATAATTAATTATCGCTAACGATACGTGGTTTGCGGAACACACCCTCACAAGGGCGCTAATGGAGGAAGGGGATAGATGGCCCCATTGTTTCCCGCATTCAAACATCACCTTATTAAAAAATACTTTATTTTGGTATTTTCTTTTGAAAAAAAGTCGAAAAGCAACAAAATTCTGCTTCCCCGAGATTTTGAAAAATATGGTCTTTACGTGTCTTCTTTCACTTTCACAAATTAGCGCCACTGCACCCTCAAAATTCAGTTTTTAACGAAGCATTTTATCAAAGTCAGCCGACGTGCCAAAAGTAAGATACCTGTTTTGGAATAATTTGAGAAAAACTTTTATGTAAAGGAAAACGATATACATTACTCGCAAACAGAACAACTTTTAACCAACTTTATAAGACCTAATACATTACTGCAGATTAGTAAATATGTAAATGTTGCAGTCCTTATGTTTTACTTTAGAAAGTCTATATTTTACAATTATTAGCTGAAATGAGCACTACACTTCGATTGATCTCAAGAGTTAGCTGATGATGGAGTCTACAGGGTTTGAGATTTTACGGGATGATGGGATACTTTGGGTCACGATGGGATTTCCAGTTTCTTGTCCTTTTTTCAAACAAACTACATACCGACACGCAATATACTCCAGTCACAATAAGCTGTGGCTCATTTTAGGTTCATCCACACTACATAAAGACACGGCAAACTATTATATTAATAACGGTTTTTTATGATTATAAAATGCGACCCAATAAATATTATCTATGTTTTTAAGTCAATGATATTAGGATAAAACGTATTTAGAATATTAAGGTAATTTTAACCCAAGGAAATGTACAATATAGGCAGATAAAAACTTGACCTATTTCTCGTTACAACTGTAAGAATACCGATATTGTGAATTTAGAAAATAGGTAGCAGATTATGATACTAATATACACTCTTGGAACGACTTCTCCGGCACGTTCCTACATAACTGATAAATCAGTACCTGTTAACTGGACTTTGGCAAAGTGAAAATACTTAGTAAATTAACTTTCGTACGGTAATTATTGTCTTTATCTTATAATATTACAACAATTTTTTTCTAACTTGTATTTATCTCTTTTGGGTTGGTTCTGTATATAGACAGTTGGCTCGAAGGAAAAATAAAAATTTTCATTGATTTAAAAGGAATTACCTTTAAAATACCATAAATAGCGAAAAGTAAAATCAAAGTTAAAACATAAATATACTGGTTTAAGTTCGAGACAGCTATTTCGAAGAATAGAATGTGTAGGTTCTGCACTAAAGAATATTCACAATAACAGACTTGAAGTCTATTAATATTTAAAGAGGACTCAACTTCTAATGCAAAAAAGTGTCAAAAGAGATATTTAATACATTATTTTAATTTTGCTTATTTCTCTCTCTCCATCTCCTTCATCTCCTTTTTCTCAGTCTGTCGTTCTCGTTAATAAAAAGAACATAAAAACATAGCTACTTACGCTCACAAAGGAACATATCCCATACTCTCAGCACCGACGGCCAAGGGAGTGACCTACAGTAGGCACACATAAACCATTCAGTCACAAACAAAATTGGCTCTATTCGTTGTTTCTCCTAAAATAGCAGGTTATTAACATAAGAAAACAGCTTAGAAACAAAATACGTTAATCTCTATAGCTATGCCTATAGTTATGGCCCGATAATCTTAATAACTTTTTAAAAAGAGCGTCAATAGTTTTACACGAAAAACAAAACTGAAATAAAAAAAATCAGCAGCAAATATTATAAAACATAAATATGTCCGTGAGAAGGATAGGAAAATAGACTAAACATAAAGCACAACTCAATGAAAAAACACAAGTTTACAAATATTGTGAATAATCAAATTTCGGCAAAGAAGTACGAAAAATAGATGCCTCCGTTAATCCTATACCTTCCCTGTTCGTTTTCTTCTTGTTAATTCAATTTACATCGTGTTCAAGGAAGTAGCACCCACAGAAGCTATGCTTTTGGTGTGCTGCAAAACATTTTGCAGCACAGTCTGATCTAAGTTGCAGTTTCTCTATTTTCACTGAGAAAAATACTGACTCTTAACTGTAATAAGTGTTAAGAGATTAGTACTATCTCTGTTTCAGAGATGGAGGGGGGGCAAACAATATATAAAACATTAAAAGCCTAAATTTTAGTTCATGTATTCATCAAAAGGACAAAATTTCAGCTAATTTGTGGTACCTTTTGACTTCCTTTCAACATATACCCGTTTAAAAACAAAGCTGAAGTGAAGACAACCACGTAACTTCCTGAATTACTATTGTCAGTCACAACTAACCATGGTCATACCCACGGGAAATCTAAATCTTTTAAGACTTTCCAATATAATTTTGTGGATACTTGATGACTTGTAATGCAATGTCTTTGGCTAACTCAATTCTCAAAAGCTTTGAATGTTTTTAAGAACAAACTGCCATTTCAACATTTTCTCTAGAACCACAATAACCTATTCTTCCACAGCCTATTCTTCTCTAGGTAAGAGACTCTAGAAAACAAAGATCAATATGATCTTCCTGACCTTTGATAAAAGCTGTGCTTTAGCAGGTCATTAACGTCCAAAGATCTGGTTACTAAATATAAAACTGCAATAAAATAAATCTTTATGCAGCCTTTTCGAAAAAAAAAAGAATGAAAATGTTGGCATATTGATGTCAATATCAGCATGCAAGAAGTGTTCATGGTGTTATTGTTATTTTGCGTCTGATCAAAGATCTAACAAAACCCGTTTTTGGGGCTCTCCTGTTTGGTTAATTGAACGTCGTTTAAGTAATTTCATATTAATAAATAAACTCAGTAGCCTCTATACACATACCGTAAGTAATCATTAAAAAATTGAGATTGTGATAGCAACAAATGAGATTGCTGTTACATTTCTTTGCTTATGTCTAATTTCATCTACCAGGCAACATTAGCCCCCCCCCCATATTAATATGTCAGATCCGTTTTGAAATCTGATCATAAAAATATTGCCACGGTCGAGCTATTGTTGCTCTTTTAAAGTAAGTAATGGCAAAAAAACAGCATATTTTTGTGGTAATACTTCTTTTGTTACTTAAACGAAGCCCGAAAATGTTAAATTTCTGTTTGAATGAGCTGTCGCTTGATATTTTCATGTTCCATATTTCCACAGATCGCTCGAACATTTGTCTAATATCCTCAGCAATTGTCATCAAGAACCAATCCTTTGATGAGAATGATCTCCCTCCGTAAAACCATACGCGTTCTATCGGCTAATAACATTTGGTCACGAACTGTAAACTTAATAAAAAGTACATATTTTGAATCAACATACTAAACATATTTATTTGACTAAAATTGTTGAATGAGTTGCCCAAAAACTAGGATTACAATAATTCAACTACTATCCAGGAAGTAACCTAAATAAACTTAAAAGCCTAAAAAATAACAAATTTTTACTCTCCCTTCGTAATTTATTCCAAGATGCCCGGCAAAACGGGCTCGAAACGCAATCAGGGCGGAGATTTGCTTGGATGACTAGATACACTAAAAGCTTTGTATAACTCTTCAGAGAAATTGAGTCATGCCTTCAATAACTCTTCATCTAATGGTTTGCATCTCTTAATTTTTCTTGCTGTTCTGCATTTCTTTGGCATAATAAGATCGTTTATTTTTACCTTTGATGATTTTATCCAATTTTTATACATTTTCTAATTTTTTCTTTTTTACTTCTGTTTATACAGCTTCTTTCATTAAATCACTTAATGATTTAACATTTAATTAAACTTTATTTTAATATTTTTTTTTCACATACCTTCTGCTTTAACTGCTATTAGAAAGTCTCTCTCTTTTTTTCCTTTTTTTTTTTTTGCAATGTGAAAGATGTGCTTACGAACGATCTAAATAAATGATTACCAAATGCTTATGAACAACTGGAGCCGTTTTCTTCAGAAATGCCATTAAAACATTACAATCCACATGAAACTGCTCCAAGCCAGGGGCATAATAGCCGGGAACGTAGAATTCGCAAATGGCAACAAGGCACCAAAATGCAGCTTCCGAAGGCATTTGCATGAGCAAGACAGACGCGATGGGTCCTTGACTTTGGCAATACCCTTCATAAGGTTTCAATATTGAATACGCCTACAAAAATAAATAAGTCAATTAAAGGTTAGTACATTTTAGCATTTTAATCGTCAAAACGAAAATAAATTCATCATTAAAATTGCAGGAGCAGCTAAAACCTAGTAAAGAGCAAACCGCAGCCCACAGTAGCGGAGATTTTAAAAGGGTTTTTAAGGAACTGTCAAGTAATAAATATTAATAATATAAAAATATTTTGAAAACAATAATTTTTATCCGTATTCAACTAAACGGTAATTTGTAATTAACAGAAAAAAATTTACAGAATTTCAGACGAAAGCTTGAAAACCCTGAAAATTTATCTCAGGTTTACGTAAAAATTACAGCATAGAAAAAATGATTGTCAAAAACCCTACACTATAGGTTTACAGTCCCACACCATGAACGAGGAAGATCATATTTGAGCATGTGTAGCACTGATGTGTCTTTTCTTTCTATTTTTCCCTAGGAATAATCGTGCTGAGCCAGTGGTCGTATAACATCGAAAAAGGGTCCATTTGAACAGATTTAGAGTACAGCCCTCTCCACTTGTTCTCTTCATATGAATTAATTTGATGTACTAGCTTCAATAAAGAAACTTTCCATATAAAAGAAAAGACAAGACTGATAAACAGAAAGCCTGATCTTTTTTTCTACACATTAAAAAAGTTAAATAGCAACATTTTTTTTCAGGAGAAGCAACCATTTTCATAGATTCGAAGATTCGATTTTTTTTTCAGTGTCTCTGACCTTCTTAAAAATGTAAGGGAATGTCATTAACACTCCTAAAATGTTAGAGAATTGAAGACTGCTCTAAATGAAGTCTAAATAAATGACCTGACGTTAAACGAAAACAGATAACTGTCCATGGATGTCTTCCACACTCAAGGCATTAATCGATCTAAAATATCGAATATTGGGTGTCTAACTATAAAGCAGTTAACCCCTTTTAAAGAACGAGAATAGATAAAAAGCTCTTTGATTAGCGACTTCCAAAAATGAAAAAAATAATTATAAGCAAATAAATAAAATAAGAAGGTTGAAACCATGACTCAGTTTAAACTAGTTAATGTTTCTGAGAACATGTAAAAAAACTTTTTAAGTATCTGCAAAATCAATATTTTCTCTATTTTGCCCAAAAAAGCACAATATATACGTCCAAGAAGCCATCATTTAAGAGCGAGATAAAACATTTAAACTTGGACGTAGCTGAGTTTTGATAGCGGGTCACTGTATATTCTTTGGAAACCCCAAACTAGTTCCTCATTCAACTTCTTGGGTCTATTCATAAGCAACTGGTGTTCATAATTAGTGAGCAATCACGTAGTACTCCCCCCCCTAATGACTTTTCTATAACGTTATTATATTGCAACTAATTTGTTTATTGTAACCAATTAAGCTCCCAACTTCAGATGCAAATGTGTGCGTGCTAGTCTAGGAGTAATTTATATGTTGGGATGTCAAAAGAACGGGAAGTTATAATTGAGCTTGAAGGAGGGAGCATTCTCAGAAGTTTTCTTACTTGTGCAACTTCTAGTAAACAATGATTCAAAATTTTGGCCATGTTTTACCCATAAATTGCCTTACTTTTAATATCTTAAAAAGTTCTTGTTGACCAGGACCATTTTTATCTTCAAACATCTCATGAAGAGGGAACTGTCTATGAAGATCTCGAGTGATTTCGTCCAATACTCGCTGATCACCAGGCTGTTTGAGCAAATCTTCAAACACTCCCGGATTTTTCTCAATTAATTCATGTGCTCCACATAAATGCTGCCAAGCTTTACCACGAATTGACGTCGGAACCCCTTTTCGACAACGTAAAATAACCTTAAAAAAAACAAGAGTCAGTTAACTGAATAGTTTACACCTCTCCGAATTGCAATAAAAATGAGATTCGATTAATAAACCTAAAAACAAGTATTCCCTTAATATCCATAATAACGTGTAGTAGGCTCAAATTGGATTGTGAGCTCTTTGGATCCTAATCATCAATGCCATGAATCAATAAGAGTTTGCTCCGAAGCAATTAAAAAGGGAGGCATGTGATTTTGTTTTTGAAAAGAACCCTCAATAAACCAAAGAAACATTTAAAAGAAGTCCTGTTTCTTCACATACTACAGTTTAAATGTCGATATCAAACGCTAGCAAGGTAGAATTAAATAGTCTTTTAGCAAGAAAATTTTCAACTTTAGTAGCGAAAAACCGATATATTTCTGCAATTCTATTAAGCCATACGGACAGTCAAAAAAAAACATTTTTCCCCAAATGGAAAATAAAAACTGAAACCTAGCTCTTTATACTACGAATTTTTAGTGCTATTCTGAAAGCATTTAAATGAAGAAAAAATATAGTTAATGATTAATGCCGAGTGTTTATTTACCGATTGTCTTTTAAAACATTTAAACTGAAAATTAAATGATACGGTACCTTGAAGGACCCTATGTCGTTCATTATAAACTTTTTTAGTTTCTGTGGCTAAACTATACAAAACTGATCGACCGGTCTTATCATAACTTGTTGAACTGAATAAGAGATCAAAATCAATGACAGAGCAAAATGTCGACACCTAATTTCCCGTAAATCTTAAGAAAACCCATTATACTTCTCGCTCTTTGTGCCGGACATAGAGATAATTTGACATTATCATAAATTAGAAATTTCGCTTTCTCCATTAAGTGGAGTAGAATCTTCTTTTTTAAGTTCAGGAAAGGTCAGTCCCTATGAATATTCTAGCATATCTCCTAGGAAAAACGCTAAAAATCAGCTCAAAGGAATCACCATTTGGATCTCTCTATAATTTCACCCGCTTTGAATGACAAGCTCACCGACAAAAGGGACTTATAATTTCGCTGTCTTTTCAGGCAAATTTTGCAGTCAAACCCTAAAATATTGACAGCTTAACGATGATGAATAGTCCCCTGGGAAAATTCGTTAATGGGCGCTTTGTCTATATGACGATCAGCCAACACAGACACAAAATGATTTTAACGTACCGTAACCCCTTAAAGCAAATGCATATTAACGATCTCTTCCATTATTGAGGTAAAAAATTATTTTAAAATATTCCAATTGTATTTGTACTTGAGCAGTCTTATTTGGGGAGAAAAAGTTAAACTTAAGCGTAAAGAAGAAAGGATTACGAATGGGAAAGCCCACCTCATATAAGGAATCTTTTCTGTTTGTTTTAAGTTTTAATGTCCTTCTTCGTTTTCATTTGAAATAACTAATTTCTTTTTCTTTATTATAAATTTTGTTTCGTTTTTCTAACAAAGGATCAATTAGTTTCGATCATTTCCAAAACGGAATAATGGATGTACTCCATCATTAGTCATGGACAGAATTGGCACCCAATAAAATTTTTGGACGATCGTTCATTTATGCTTTTGTGTTTGGGATTCTGACACTTGTTTATTTTCTTCTTATAAGGCGAAATTTTTGTTTTATATAATTATAAGGCGAAATCTTATTAAGGCGAAACAGAAATTAATTTGAAGGAATTAACGACACCTATAAAAACAGAAATTACGATGAGTAACTAAATCTGACTAATTCCCACACGCCTTTATGGGGATCAAAGCAATATATTTGTTTCATGAATATCTTTTTGTTGGAGAATATATCTTATCAAACAGAAATTGCCCCGATTGAAAGTCCGGGTTCGGCCCCCCATAAACTCTATCAAGGTTAGACTGCCATTTTTTAATTTTGAAAAAAAACTTGTTTCGCTGTTTATTTAATTTCTGTTGGCAAGAATAATACCACTAGATTCGGCGTATTTCCAGGGCTGAAACATTTGCAAATAAGGAAATGCAAGTAACGATAGCCAGCTTCTTAAACAAATCCTTAGTTCTTTCGGAGATTATGGGAAAATATTTTAAAAGGTTCGCTCTTTTTGGCTGTATTTATCCAGCAAGTCAGCCACAAAGGCATGCTCATCACTAACCTGACTGTTTACACCTAATACTAAGACAGAATACATACAAATATATTCAGGTCTAAAGGGCTCCTTTGCGCTGTGATGAGGTCTAGCCATATCTCCGTGAAAATTAATAGGACAGCTTAAAGCAGCTTGAGAGTGTGGCTGGGTACTTTAGGATAATATTGATCATGTGATGAATGATTGCCGTTTTCAGCAACAAAAACATCTCTAATATCGTTTTCAATTTTAAGAACAGTAATTATAGTGAGTACCAAGCTTTTACAAAATAAAAGGGGGATTTCCTCCTTTTGGAAGAAACCAAAAGTTGTAGCATTAAAATAACACTAGATTGAAAAAAAAAAACATTGCACTAAATAGACAAGTACTTTAACAGATTAACGTCCAAATCATCTAAACCCGTCATCAGCTATAACACGGCCGAATCCAACAAACTTTTTAGTGACTACAGGCAGCAGTCCTCCCCCCTGAGACAAACTATGGGGCTTCAAGACGGAATCAAATCCCTCCAAAAAATGAAAAAAGAACAATTTGAAGCTATTGATAAAAGATAGTTCCTCTACATCCAAATGTAATCAGTGTCTCCCCTTATGTCTTCCTTAGAACTATTACTGATACTAACAACTAACAGCGGCATCAAGTCACCTGAGGCAAACACAGCTACGCACACTCCTCCTTGTCCCAGTCTATTCAAATCCTATCTGTTTACACCCTCCCAAGAAGTTCGAATTTCCTTTAAATCTTTCTTGATGACATCCTCCCACTCCAGCCACGGACGGCCTGCTTTCCGTTTAGCCCTTGACGGTTGGTAAAAAGGACAACCTTCGGAAATCTGTCATCCTTCATCCGCAGAAGGTTTCCAAGTCATCTCAAGCTTTTTCTCATTATAGCACTAGAAAGTGGGACAGAAACGCATTTTTTATACAACCTACTGTTTGAAATACGGTCAGTCAGCCGAGTACCCAGAACAATCCGTAGACAATTTCTCTGCCGCTTTTCAGAGTGCCCATGCTTCAGAACCATGTGAAGAGCGAGGTGGGAGGAGAATTCCCCCTCATACACGTGATAATTTATGTTCGTTTTAGTTTTAGTGTTGATCCTGTCTTTCAGTTGAAAAAAAGCTTTTTTTATTTAATTTCTGATCGTTTTTAAATTAATCTCAGGAAATCTGACTACTACTCCTTTACGGAAAAATCCCTCCTCAAAAAGGGTTTATTCTCTAGACAATTCAGTCCTAGTAAGATCTCCACGCGTAAAATTGAGTCGGCAATGAGAAAGCAAGACATAAAAAGAATTTCGTATATGAATTCAGGCAAATTCCCCCAGTGTGAAATTTCCTCTGAAAAATTAACCCCCTAGAAACTTCCCTCTCTACAGAAAATTATCCCCGTGGAAAATCCCACCAGCAGATAATTCCACCCCTCCCCAAAAAATGTATGCATACTTCCCAAAAACAAATACCATGCATAAAAAATTAACAAATTTTGTAACTTAAAGACCTTTCCCTAGGGGATGTGAGAGTGTCATGATATCCCCAATGGCCTATGCTGAACAAAATGGCTATCTCAAAATTTTTATCGGATAACTTTGAGAAAAAAAAAGGGGCGTGGGAGGGTGTCTAGTTGCCATTCAATTTGTTTGGTCGCTTAAAAAGGGCACTAGAACCTTTAATTTCCGTCCGAATAAGCCCTCTCGGGACATTCCAGGACCACTGGGTCAATACGATCACCCATGGAAAGAAAAACAGATAAAAACGCAACATTGACAGTTTTTCTGGCAAAAAAAAATACACAATTCCACATTTTTTTCAGATAGGCGCTTGAAACCTCTACAGTAAGGTTCTCTGATATGCTGAATCTGATTGTGTGATTTTCATCAAGATTCAATGTCTTTAAGGGGATGTTTCCCCTTTTTTCAAAAATCGGGCAAATTTTCTCGGGTTCGTAACCTTTGATGGGTGAGATTAAACTTAATGAAACTTAAATATTTGAAATCGGCATAAAACTCTAATTCTTTCGACATATCTACAGGTATCAAGATTCCGTTTTTTAGTTTCAGTTACTATTGAGCCGGGTCACTCCTTACGCGAACTTTCCGTCATCACGAACTTTTTGACTACTACCTTCTTTTAAAAAAGAAAAAGCAAAGGGACCTACCTTTGAAAATTTATTTTTTCTATAATAATCCCATCTTTTTAACATCGATACCCATTTTCTTTCTCTTCTTCTAGAGACAGCAGCTGAGATCGGGTCACTGAAAAAACAAAAAGGTGATACTATTGAAACATTTAGAATCGTTTGAAGAACTGAGGACAAGCAGTCTTATTTACTGACTTGATGAACTAAAAGGTTAAAGCTGTTAGTCCCAGACTTACAACAACAAAAATTTGGTGGCCTAATTCGTTAAGTTAAAATGTCTAATGAGATAAGGGCTGGTTTTATCTACTTGTGGGACCTATCCCAAAGCAATAAGTTTTATGTTTTAGCATCAAATATATGAATATATATTTAAAAAAACGTTTCAGTAAGCCTATTCTCAAATCTAATCCCGGTGAATACAGCTCTTAGAATGTCCAATGAACTTAAAATGGAACTTACGGCTACCATTACTTTTAATTTCAACCACTTTCAAGAAATGTAAGGGGATATTGAACAAAACAAACACACACTAAAAACATGCAGGTTGTCAAAAGGACGTATTAGCAATATCTCAGAGACGGCTGAGAGCATTAAGTTAGAACTTTCGGGGCATGTTCATGGGGATCCTCGAGAGTGATGGGAGGGCCAGCCCTTCCCCAGCTCTACTATTTACATGGCCCTTCCCAACATTGATCAAAATTTTGACAAAAAACTTTGAATCTGAAAGTTCGGAATATTCCGAAATAGCCAATTTGTTCAAAACAGTCATAAAGTCTAATAACTATGGCTCTATGGATGCCATGCCCCCCAGAGAACCATTGGAAATGGTTATAATTTATTCAATCTGCCCAATGTGTAAAAACAGGATTTATCATTAGGAAAGAGGGGGGAGGGTGTTCGATCCTGAGTGTGTTAAAAAGGGCTATGGATTTTAAGGTGAAACTTCAGGGAATGTTGAGGGGGATGCTAAACGAAATCCACAGACATTATGTGCACACACGTTATCAAAAGGGCGTATTTGAAATATCTTAGGAGTGGCTAGGGATATTAAATTGAAACTTTCAGCATCACTATTGCAACTACTTTCTATGGTGGTACCTGCTACTATTTGTGACTGCGACTGCGACTAAACAGCCCTTAAACAGCTCTATGCGATGTTCCATTGCTCCATTAACAATGAAGAAGGAAAAAAGAGGACACATCAGTGCAACCCATGCAAACAAGCGATTTTCCTTGTTGTTCAAACCAGAAAACTGTAAGTTTCCTGTGTAAGGATTTTGGCCATGGCGATTGCAATGGTGTACTGTTTGCCTCGACCCGATACCATTTTGTAGAGGTTTCAGGCTATTTCGTTAGTTCCATAAACTTGTTTTCGAAACAAAATTATGCAAAAGACTAATCGAGATAATAGTTACCATTCCTGAATCAGCTACAAATAGCAGTTTTTTTTTCTCTAGTCAGCTTTTTTAAAACCTTTTTTTATTTATGGTTACTATGGGCCGTGGTTCGTTCTCTGCTAGGTTCCAGCTGTCGCTGAAACCATAATATTATCGTTGAAACGGAGAGAAACGGTTATATCCTGATTCTGGCAGCCAATTATGTTTCTCGTGCCTTTGACTCTGGCGCCCACCCTCAACTGATATATTCTGTGATAAGTCGAAGTCTTGGATGCCTTTGCTGAAAGGGTATTCGAAAACAATTACGCGCGGCTTAACGTCATTTATAATAGTACTTACTCCGAATGGATTTGTATCAAACAAAGCTTCAATTACAGTGTGGAAAGGTATCCGCCAAGGAGGTATAACCTCACCACCCTAGATAATAGTGGCATTTCAAAAGCTTAGGAGAAAGTTACGATGAGTTACATATTTAGAGGTCGGGACCTTTCTCACCTTAATTATGCTGATGATTTTTAACCTTAGCTGGACGCTGTTATCAAATGAGGATAATTTTACAAGCTTACTCACAAACATGGAAAAATAGGTTTGTATTTCAACACATCTAAAAGTGAGATTCTTATTTTTGGCCGGTCTCAAGCTATGACAGAAGGAGTGCAGCTAGGAAGTTAAAAGGTTTTCCCATCTGCGAATATTAAGTAATCAAACCAAGACGTTCCACCCTGCTTGCAAATCTTGGTAAAAAGTTGCAAAAACCGTTTAGACTTTTCGTTTGTGATACAACATAGAAATACTAACCAGAGTCCACAACTCATTCGCTCCTCCCTATGTCAGGACTCTTTTCCCTTTCTGGAACATCTTCGCGTGCACTGACAAAAAAGTATAAGATCAGTGTATTTGTGATAGCATTTCGAAAGTATTTCGATTAGTTAGAAACGCACCTAGGAATACTGGTGAAAATACTTTATTCTTAATGAAGAGAAGGAGAGGCTTGTACATGAATTATTTGAGTGATAGACAATACGAAAATAAGAGGAATGTCAAATGAGGAATGTAAGAGGAAAATAAGAATATAAATTAAGGAAGCGTGAAGTGGAGGCCATAGATAAAATTGCTGAAAACCTGGACGATCCAGCGAGACGGCATAATAGTAAAATATCGTACTGGCATGTTAATAAATTCAGAGAGAATAGTCAATCTGGACTTGATAGAGACTTGTTAAAGGTAGGAATTAAGCTACAATTAGTGATAAAGAAAGACTTAAAGAGAGATGGGTAGAGCATTTTGAAAATGTACTAAGCCAGAATAGAGTTACAGGAAAAGATATTGAAAAGAATGGAAAATTTTGTGACACTTTGGATGTGAAGGAAAATTTATTTTGTGAAGAAGAATTAGTGACAGTACTAAGAGAATTAAAAATAATAAGGCCCCAGGTGCCGACGCTGCGGTAAATCAGCTTTTAAATATAGTGGTTATGAAGCTAGAGATGAGTTACTAAAGACTATGAATATGATTCTTGGACATGGGGAAGTACCTAATGATTTTAGGAAAATTATAATTAAACTCTTGTATAGGAAAAGTGACAAGTGCGAAGTGGTAACTATAGAGGCATTAGCTCGGTTCTTGCAGGAAGCAAATTACTTAGTATAATGATACTTTTTACACTTTGAGATGACGTAGATAACGTAGGTAAAGTTTTAAGAGAAGAACAGTGTGGTTTTAGGAAGGAGAGAAGAAGTTTTCATCAAATTTTCACTCTTAGATTAACAATTAAGAATTGTCTGAGAAATCAAAACCCTTCAGTCCTCAGTTTTATAGATTATCAGCAAGCGCTTGATTCGCCTGAAGAAGAGCTTTAGCGAAAGTCCTATCCTTACATGATATACCAGATAAATACATTAAAGTGATTGGTGCTATGTACGAGAATAACATTGCCGCTGTTAAGGTAGAAAATGAGGTTAGTAGGTGGTTTCGTATTAAATCAGGAGTTAAGCAGGGTTGCGTCCTGTTCCCATTTATATGGATCCTTTTTATGGACTTTGTCCTCGGGAACACAGCAAAGGCAATGGGAGAACACGGAATCAATTGTGGAAGTAAATATCTCCTAGACTTGGATTGTGCTGATGATTTAATGAGTTTTTAGAGGTTTTGCGTTTAGAGGAGTCGCTCTGAAAACTCATTGAATGAGTTTTTAGAGGTTTTGTGAGTTCAAATTGCAAGAATAGATTTGAAATTAATGTTAAAAAGACTAAGTCGCTAAGATTAGGAATAAGTGAAGGTGAAGAGGTGATGACAGTAAACGAGAAATCGATCAAGCTTCACTTGCCTCGGTAGTATTATTAGCAAAGGCGGTTGGTACAGTGAAGATGTTAAAAGCACAATAGCCAAAGCCCAGGGTCTATTTCACAATTGAAAAAAGATTGGAAGAATACGAAGATGAATTTGCGAACCAGGATTAGAATATCGGAAGCACCAGTATTGACAGTGGTCAAGTATTGTTCTGAAGCTTGGGCTCCAAAAAATGGAATATGATTTGCTAGATGTTTTTCCAAAGGAATTCCCTGTGGATCGTTTTAGGTACCCGACTGACTGACCATATCTCAAACGGTAAGCTGTACAAAAAATGTGGATCAATTCTTCTTTCTAGGGTTATAATGACAAAAGGTTAATTTGTCTAGGACATGTTCTGCGGGTGAAGGATGACAGGTTGTCCAAGATCGTCCTTGTCGGGAAACCGTTTTAAGGCCCAAATGAGAAGCAGGTCAACCCCCGAATAGGGTGGGAGGATTTCGTAAGGAAAGATTTAAGGGAAATAGAAACTTCTTGGCAGGGTGTAAATAGGGGGCTTTAAATAGACTGAGATGAAGAAGGAGCGGGCGTAGCTGTGCTGCCCTCAGACGGCTTGAGTTGTAAATAGTTGTTAATAATTTAGTTACTAAGGGAATAATTGTTAATCTTTGAGCAATGAGTAGTTGATGGTAGCAGTAGTAATAGTATTTTCGATATGCAAAATTTCTCTTGGGAATTCCCCCGTGGTATAAAAACAGGCAGCTGATAACCACTTGCAATTTGGCTGAGCCCCTGGCTGCAGAAGAAAGTCGCCGTGAAAGATTTTTGAAAGGCTAGATCAGTCTCTTATATTTTACCAGACAATGAATGAGTGCTAGTTTATCTTCTATTTCTGTACTTGTTTGTATGCTGTATTTTTTTCGATTTTTTCTTACTTACTCCATTATAACAACTTCATGAGTTTTTATGAGCAACACAGATCTTTATTCAACCATTGATTGCGTAAAACAGGTTTTGGAACAATGCAATAGAACTGAGAGAAGAATAATAACCGGAAGACAGGTTTTCCTCTTTTTTTTGGGTATTTTTTTGTTTTTTATTTGGCCTTTTTTCTTTGGTCTTTTCTACACAAACTGAGCATAACAGAGCCGACTATTGTTGCTTGATGTCTTTCGATACAGTGCATGTTTACGTCATATATCGAGGGGAAAAATAATAATTGAGCTATGGACACAGATTTTGCATTATTAGATTCCAAATTTCGGTGAAGTTTTATTAGTAACATTGAAAATGTGGTTTCCTTTGTATTTTGCTTAAATTTATAATACAGGTCATTTGGCTTGTTGTAAAGAAAAACGCTAAGATAAAATCGCTTAAAATACCATTATTTAGTCTCTAGTCATAGAATATATTCGGCTATTGATTATAGAGATTTAAGAATAATGGTTTCAGGGTACTAAATAGAACTTCTCAAGACCTTAAGCTGTTTCTAACATAAAATATTTCTTTTTCAATCTGTTGTCAAGTCACTAAAGTTGTTAAAATATAACACTGTAGCATCATTAGTAGGAGTCAATAAACTCTTTTTTTTTTCAAAGCGTTTCACCTCAGTATCGATAAATAATCTCAGAAGATTTCTATAATATCCTCTGGTCCCGGAAGAAGAAAGGAATATTTGCTACTAAAGATCCATTATGTAGAATTTTTTTGAGTTTACTACCTCTTCTTCCAATATTCAGCTCAAATCCCAACGACAAGATCTTAAGACTCCCGAAGCATAAATCTTTACATTTCGTCTGACAATGAAAAATCACTGAACCTCAATATTTTTAATTTTCAAATTAAGCATACTTGATAAGCAATTAATTCATAACAAAAGAATTAATAAAAATTCCTATCTACATTTGTTCATCCATTTTTTCCTCGACATTAAAACTTATTATAACAGTAAAAAATAAACTTACTCCCACAGGGCGTACTGGCTACCTCCTAAAAACCCATATCTATCTGTTCTAGAAAATGTGGACTCTCCACTACCAACACTAGTTGCATCATCAGAATCGTCATCATTAAGTGATCCCAGCTTTTTCCTCCTTGGGACAGTTCCAGAAGAAAAAGATCCCGGCAATTCAGACAGCTCATCCTCAGTCTGACTAAGTCGTCGTCCAATTTCACCGTTTTTCTCTGAACCAGAAGGACTCGATTTGACTTCTGGAACATCTTGGAGCTGAAGAACAAGAACAGTAATTTGTTTCTGACAACATACCACCCAAAAAAATTATCAACGCTAACAAATCACCACTACCGAAATAATAAAAGATAATTATTAAATAAAAACACAACATAATGAGTTAATAACAAACCAGACACATCGAGCTAGGAGATTATTTCAATATATTAAAATTTGACTCTTAAATATTTAAATATATTTCATTACTAATATATTTCATTGCAAAATATATTTCATTACGAAGACCACATCCATGACATCCCAATATATTTCATTACGAAACATATTTCATTACAAAGGTCACATCCATGACATCGTAAAGAAACTCTGAAGTATTACATTTTGATATTACTACAGTTAATTCGATGGATCCTCGTTCAAAACGAGGTTTAATAATTGTTTTCTAGACAAACTTTCTTCAATATTTTGAAGAAAGTAGGTAAAAGAAAGCAAGTTAAATTAAAGTTTCAGAATTCAACTAAAACATTAAGTTCTGGAAGTTTCTGAAAGTTATATTAATCTGACTAAAACACTTACCGATGAAATGTTAAAGAAAGACACTTACTAAGGTAGTATTATAAGTAAAGATGGTAGATGCACTGAAGATGTTAAAAGTAGAATAGCCAAGGCTCAAAGTGTATTTTTACAGTTGAAAAAAGGTTCGAAAGAAAAGTCTGCGAGCAAAGATTAGATTATTGGAAGCTACAGTGATGACAGTGGTCAAGTATGGCTCTGAAACCTGGGCGCTCCGATAAACGGAGGTAGATTTATTAGATGTTTTCCAGAGGAATTGTCTACTGATTATTTTAGGTACTCATCTGACTGTATTTGAAACATTAGGCTGCCCGGAAAATGTGGTAGCAATACTTTTCAGCAGACGATCTATGGTCAAATGAAAGGAGGGTCATCCCCAAATTGGGTGGGAAGGGGTCGTACGTCGTAAGAAAATATTGAAGGGAAATTGTAACTTCCTGGGATGGTATAAGAGGGAGGCTTTAAATAGACTGAGGTGGAAAAGGAGCGTGTGTAGCGTTGTTGGTCTCAGACAGATTGGTGCTGCAGTGAGTTGTAAGCAGTAGTAGTCTGTTCATAAAGCAACTGTTAGACTTAAGAAAAGAACTACCGTGATTAAAGAAAGGGAATATGCTGCTCAAATAAATTTTATTGTTTGAAATATAAAGAATGTTTGAACCATAAGCTTTGTTCCCTATTTGAAATACTAATTTACGCATCAAAGGATGAGAACCATGGTTATCATTATTTTAATGAAAACGTACAGACAGTTAGAACAAACCATCAGGACTTCTAGAAATGGGGATATTTAGTATATAAGAACATTGGTCTTGACTTCTTAGCACCAACATTCTCATACACAGCCTATTAGCACCTTAGTTTTACAAACAGAAAGAGCAAAGTATTTGTTAAACCAAAATACCAGAATTTCGATCCATCCCCAGTCAACTCGGAAATAATTTAAAATCAAATTAATACCCAAACTAGAAAAGAAAGTGGCAATATACGATGTATAAAAATCTAAATGATGCTGGATGAGTTCTTCTATCAATCTTTCATGTCTAGTCGTTTTGAATGGGAAACCCTGCTTAAGAATTATCGTGATTCATTGTAATCCGTAAGAAATCATCAAATTAGAGACAGAAAGAGAGGTTCCTCAAATGACCAGAGTGGGCTGACCGTTCGGTTTTAACATTGTTCTTTTTGCTAAGTAGACATTCAGTTTCTTTTGCTAAGCATGCAAACAACTTGGCTAATGAAAAGTGACTAAGCCTTTCTAAATTCAGAGTAGCTAAACATATCAGTTTGTTACATAAAAAATTAATCTGCTTTGCAGTGGGAATAACCTATCCTTTTCTACTAAAACTTTATTCTCTCAACAAAATATTAAGCTGTGATAAGAAAACTCGCAGAAAAAAAAAACAATAATATATATAAAAACTGTGTTCTCATAGTTTTCTGTAGAAGTTTCAATCCAAATTACAAGGCCTTACATTCTACTCCTTCTTTGCACAAAGAAGCATACAGGACACAGCTGGTAGAGGGATACAAGGAAAAAACAGACTGAAACATATAAGGTATGAGAAAAGGAAATATCAAGAAACTTCAAATAACTAAATAATAATTAATAGCAACCTTGTGTATAAGCAAACAAGCAAGGCCATGCTACGGCCTTTTTTCCTCTTATCAATGCTGTCTTGGGACGGTTTATCATAATAAGTTTTCGAGCATTACGGTGGGGATCTATAATGTTTTTGAAGATATTTTAGAAAGAAAAATCAATCTCAGATAGTGTTGATAGATATTAGTTTGGAGCATATTACAGCAAGGTATATACATTAATTAATTAAGCGCATGGAAACAAATACTACATTAAAACCTAAAAAGACTGCTTACCATGTCTAAATTTCGAAATCCTTCAATAGGATACAGTTCTTGTACAAACTAATGTGTTTGGCTTACAAGAACCAAAGCATAACAAGTTCATAAAACATATATATAGATATGGTTATAAATATGCTTGTACCCAGCAATGGAAGAATTTCCATGAAATCCAGTCATTCGAGTTTTACCCCTCCACCTGCAAACATCTCTCTTTTAATGAGCACATTTATAATCTGTAGTAGGCAGCTGTTTATACTTTCTCATCATATTCTGTGAGTTATGGCAAGCAGCACTGGTTTCATTATGTTTCTTTTCGAATAGAGCTGTAAATAACATTAATTTTAATCTCTTAGAGTAAGTGTGACTCTAATGTACTTTGAAGGCAAGTTTAACTAAAGACAAGACAAAGGAAATGTGTCACTATATAAATCAAACTTACTCCTTCCCCATCAAGACCGATCACTTCTCGACTAAATCTAGCTGAAAGATCATTTTGTATTCGTTTGATTCTTCGTTCAACTGCATCGAGACCTGTAATGGCGTCTTCCAGCTCTTCATCAGCTACATCATTGACCATTTTGTCACTAGATTCAACAACATCGATAACTTGACATACAGGAGAGCAAAGCATTCAGTTATTCTCCTAAACAATTAAATAAACAAGGTAAATATACTACCAAGTTCAAAATCAGCAAGAACTAAAAAGTCATGACTGCAGATTACACAAGGGAATACGGGAGTATTCTCTCTTAACAAACGTACGAGGCTTCCTAAACTCGAAAAATTATGCAATGAGGCTAATGACTTTCCGGTAGACAACTGGCTGACCATACGAGGCTTCCTAAACTTAAAAAATTATGCAACAAGACTAATGACTCTAGCTGACTGAATATCAGGGCCAAAAATTTAGGGGTTCCCATCAGGTGGACAACTAGCTGGCCTTTTTTTAATCATTTTGCCCCATTTTCTGTTTCAAGAATAAACAGAAACAAAATGAAAAGAAGCCTAATTATTTTCACCAGAAACAATACATTTTCTGCTTCAAGCATGTATCCCCCTCCCAAGGTTACGTAATATAGTGAACTCATACTCTATAGGAGTTTAGTTTCTGGTGTAAGTTTCCTTTTAGAAAACCATTCTTACTCCCTCTCCCTCCTTAAAAGTTTCACAGTGCAATGTCCTAAATTCGGTTCCTCTGTGAAGTTCAGGCATTAAACAGACTCAGACTTAAAGATCTGTTTGAATATAAATGTTAATGCAACAAAAAGCTAAAAGTTTATTGTGGCAAATAAGTGCACCTGAATCGGATTGCCCAGTATGTAAGGGGAACAATGTGCTTTCTAGTCATTTTAGTGACATTATTACTCTGTTAAGATCTCTCGACAGTAGCAACACTTTTTGTACCTATATTTGAGATAAAGCAACCAACCGAGGTGCCAGTCTCCCTGTCACTGTTTATACTTCTTTACTCTCTAAGCTTAATGAGCTACAACAAGTGGTTGTTGAAATGTCAGGGAAACTTGACAATTATTAGTTGAATTTTCCTCAACTACCCAAACCTACCGCAGCAACTGACACTCATGCGACAATTATTGTCTCTAAATTGCCTTCAGAGCTGTCTGATCCGATTAAACCCAAAACTGTTCTTGATCGATTAGCTGGGCATGAATTAGTTTGTAGCGTGAAACCTGTTAATGACAGATGGTATGTCAATATTGATAAATCTGCAACTGAAGATTTTTGTACATTAGTTCAGAACTTTATTCCTGGTGCAACAATTAAAGCACAATCCAAGCTCTTTTTTGAAATTCTCCTAGGTTTCCCAGTTGATGTCAACATTTCAGTTATTAATAGACTGCAAGGTGCAAAAAGTGCAAATTGATTGGGCCAGACTTATGCCAATCTAGCTTAAATTCGAAGAATCTTTTACTCAGTCTGCTTATTTAAAAGAAGGAATTAAAGTTGGATATGAATTTTTTCGAATTCACAAATTTAAGGAAATATATAAATGCTGCTTAAAATGCCAGTCATACAATCACCTTCGAAGTGCTTGCACCAGCAATGTCCCAAAATGTGCCACATCTTCCTATTAGGGATAGTCTTTTTAATGCTGTTCCCAACTGTGCTAACTGTGGTAGAAATTATGCTTCTTATAGTCTGTCCTGCCCAGCATCTCAGGAACTAATGTTGCGCTACCCCATTTTGCAACGACTTTGGCGTTTTCAATAATATAGTTTAATATTAATGGAATAAAGGATAAGGACTTGGATATTAATGAGTTCTACAATGATTTTGCTTTGGTCTGTCATCAGGAGTATCTTCATACAGCTTTAACCTATTAAATCAGAGCCGTCATTGTGATGTGTTTTTTACTACTGCCAAAGCCACAAGATGCCACCAATCTGGTGGGCTAGCTTGTGTTTTTAACCACCATCCGAATTTGATTTCTCCTGTGACATTTTTACTCAGATGAGTTTATTTTTGGCTGTTCATATAAGGTACTACAGTTTTCATAAATTCTTATCTGCCTTATGATGATTCTTCTGTCAGATTGATAACTAGATATGCCAAAACTTGTAACATGTTGAAGTTATTAGTGGAAAAAAAAATCTTTTTATTTCTCTAAATTATATGATCATTGGTGACATCAATACAGATATAAGTTATTCATCAGTGAAAAGTAATTTGTTGTTAGATTGCCTTCCATCTTATTGCATTATACCCAAAACTCATCAATTCTCTTACATTCACCAATCAGTCAGTAAGAGCAATATTGATCACATTATTTGCTCACCTAGTATTACTACATCAATAGTGTCTGTACATGCCAAAGACAAGATTTAGACCATCTCCCTATTTCATTGACTTTTTCACTTAATATAATCCTTACAGGTATTTGTAAAGCACCCAGTCTTCAAAATACTATGAAAAAAAATAACTGGAAGAAAGCTGATGTCCCTCTCAATATTTTTGCACTAACAAACCAGCTGCCTGCCATACGAGTTCCTGTGCTCTGTACCAGTGAATTGCAAAAAGAACCTGGATTGATATTATAATAAAATAATGAAATGTCCAGAAGATACTGAGGCAGTTGCTGTGCTGTTGCAATGTGTCAGATGAGGTACACAAAAACCTATTTGGTCTTTAGATACTAATTTAAAAACTTTGAAAAATAAAGCAAAGCTGTGGTTAAAAGTACAGAATGAATGTGATAGACCATATTGTGGAATTGTATCTAACCTGTAGCATAAGACGTGTAGTGAATATAAAAGATATCTCAAGTCAATGCATTATTGTGGTATGGATTTTCAGTGTCAAAGAGAGAATGGTGAAAAATTATTAATTCTGAGTTGATTAAAAGTGATACAAAAAGCAGTGATTGTCTTCCTGCATCTGCTTGGCATGACCAATACTTGTCTATTTCTTCTAATGTTAATTACCATGTGCATTTTTTGTATACGCATTCCCTTTCTACTATTTTTAGTATCCCCCCCCCTCTATCTCAACGTCTTTGTATTCCCATTCCTCTTTCATCCATAGTTGAAGCAATTAAGAAACTTAAACCAGATAATGTTGATAATGATGGTATGTCTAGATTTCACCTTTTATTAGATTGTAACTCCCCCCCCCCCCCTGTCGTTCACCATATATACCTACTTTTTCAGATGTGTATTTGTGCTTCTAGGGTACCAGAGAGTTTTTTGTGTGCTACTGTTTCTTCAATTTTAAAAAGGGGGAAATTTTCTTTAATTTGCCCATCTTACTGACCTATTACTGTCTCTTGCAATTTTAGGAAAGTTCTTGAGCATGTATTACTACCTTTTGTGACTAATAATATGCTTGAGGGAGATAACCAGTTTGGATTGAAGCCCAGAGTAGGTTGTCAGCATGCACATTGTGTATTATCTTCTTTGCTCCTTGAGAACTCTTCCAATGGAAAGAGTAGGTATCTTTGTGCTTTAGTTCTATCAAAAGCTTTTGATAGTGTATGCAATAGTTAGCTTTTTCCTGCTCTTTATGGTTGCAGTGTCAATCTATTAGTTATAACGCTTCTTTTTATAGGTACTCTAATTCTTTTCTTTGGCTGAAATCAGCACTAGCTCCTATTATTAAAGAGAAAAGAGGTTTAAGGCAATGTGGAGTTTTATCTTCAACCTTATTTCAGTTATTTATTTCAGGAGATTTGACAAAGATATTGGCTACCTATCTCTCTGGTTTTTCTGATGTTTCATATCTTGTCTATTCTGATGACCTGCTTCTCATAAGCCATACTAAAACTGGTCCAACTAACAAGGTTTTTTGCGTTACTACTTCTTTTTTTGGAGATAGGTCTTTCTCTTAATGTAGATAAATGTGAATTTCTTTCTTTTAACAAAAAATTCTAGTACTCCCCTTTGTTGTAGTGGCTTTACTATTCCTCTTGTAGATTATCTTTGATGGCTTGGTATTTCTATTACTGTAAGTCTTTCAAGCTGGCACCAGTGCAAAGTCTCCAATATTAACAAGAAAATTCAATTTGAACATGCTATGATTGTTGCCAATAGAGGTAAATATAATAAACTTGCATTGGTCAAGCTTCACTCAACTTTTTGTGACAATTCAGTTCTCTTTACTACTGGAATTTTTCAATTTCTTAAGAAAAAAGAATTAAAAAGAATCTGAATCAATTATTCTAGATTTTGTAGATTTTTGTTGTTTATTCCCCATTGGACTAAAAACCAGGTTCTTATTAACGAATTTCTAGTTCCTGATATTACTGTAAAACTGAAAGTACTACACAGAAAGCTTTCACATACTGTTTGCATCTGTTTTTCTCCACACCACTGCCTCATCAGGTATTTTCAGTTGGAAGTTATTTTTCCTTTATTTGTTTGTTTGTTTTTCTCTCTTTGGTTACTCTGCCCGTGTCCATATTTCTCTATATTACTGCTTTATTAGATTCTGCAAGTTGTGAGTTCTTTCTTCTTCTTCTTTTTCCCTCCTTTTATGTTTTCTTCTTTTGCTTTAGTTTCTTTTATTTTTATGTTTTACTCTGTAACTGGTTTCCTTGTGATTTCTATATTGATTTGTGTTGTATTTTTATGCATTTTTCTTCACATTACTTGAAACTGTATTATACATTTGTATAGTGTGGGTCAAAATGAATAATAATAATAATAATAAATAGAACTAATGTCAAATACACAAGTAGAACCCTTTATGGTACCCACATTTGTAATTTACATTACCAATATATGGTTATATGGTATTTACATTTGGTAACACAAAACTTGCAGTGCAATAAATAAATTTCTGGACAGTCAAGGGGGATTGGATATATAATAGTTTTTTTCTCCATATTATTGAGGGAGGCAACTGACCCCTCCCCAAAGCAATATCCCTGTAGGGGAGTAATTTGCTATTGAGCAAAGGAAATGAGAACAGTTGCCCTCTCCAGGCCCAAGTTTGCCCCCCTCAGGGCCTCATTGTGCCCCCTCTCCAGTTGAAATTTAGTTTCTACAAAAAAATCTTGTCAAAACTAATGTAATCCTTCATAATTTAAATATCCAGAGAAACAGGTCAGTTTTCTTTAATATATCTTTGCTTTTATGGTAATCTATGGGTCATTTTTTAGTTTTCAATGTCATTTTCACTTGATTTGGGAAAACTGGCTCCAACTTTGCCTCCCCCCCCCTGCAGGATTATTTTGCAATTTTCATGCAGTGTTGTAATTTTGTCAAAATCCTGGGGGGATAGCCACTTTTCCCAAATCAAGTGAAAATGACAATAAAACTAAAAAAAATAAGCCATTTGGTAACATAAAGGTAGGCTACTTTTTATTACTATAAAAGATACTTTTAGTACTATAAAAGTAAATATGCACTAAAAAACTGATATGTTTCTGTTGATGCTTGAGTTATGCAGGTTTATCTTAGTTCTAACAAGATTTTGGAAGAAACCAAATTTCAGATGGGGGAGGGGGAGGGGGGCTTGGATCTGGAGAGCAAACTGAAGTCTGAGAGGAGCAGTTACCCAGATACAGTTAAAGATTCAGCCTTAGCTGCTCAAGACCAAGAGTTCTAGAGGAGAACAGTGTCTGCTCTCTTGATACTAGTGCCAAGCAGGCATGAGATATAAGTCAATGTGCTTTCTAAGTAACATTTTAGCTTTCTGGTAAAATTCTACTTTAGTGACTTTTAGCTATTTCAGAAAGGGGTTAGGTTAGGAAAATGAAACTTTCAGGGATGGGTCTAAAGGCTAAAGTATGTCACAGGAAGGTATTTTATAGTACCTACCTCCACTTGCTCTCCCTTTAGAGGGTTCTGACCTTTGATGACCTTTATAAATATATGTGTTATAAAAGTGAAACCTTGCAAAATAGATTGGTAAAATTCTAGTTTATTGACTTTTGGCTATCTTGGAAAGGGGTTAGGTTAGGAAAATGAAACTTCTAGGGATGGGTCTACAGGCTAAAGTATATCCATTACAGATATTTTGAAGTACCCACCTCCACTCCTTCTCTCTCTAGAGTGCCCTGAAATTTGCCTACATGACAGGTCTATACCTATTGAAATTTTGACAAAACAACATTTTACCTTAATTTTCAGTTACCAGTTGCTTTTTCTCTGCCTTTAGTTCTGAAAATGCAATTCCTGTTATTTGGGTAGAATTCTGAGCCACATCAATGTTTTTTCTTTCAAAATTTAGGAAATGTATTTGCATATCTTTAAAACCTTATAAATTGGGATTGAACAAAGTTGTGAAGCTGAAAACAATTTTGTAATAGTTCATTCAAACAGAAGATCTATTTTGCAAGGTTTCACTTTTTTTACCCAGAATAATATGAATGAAGAAAGAGAAATTTTGGTAATCCAACAATCTGGACAATAGGCCTAGGCCAGGACTAAGAAAATATCTAACTTTTGTAACCATAGACTACTGCAAAAATAAAACGTGTTTCAATACTTTCCTTACAGACCTAGGACATATGATTATCTAAGTAAATAATTGAAAGCGTTTAATCTGCTTTAATTTCTATCAGACCTCCAATTACAATCATGAGTTCAAGATTCTATGGACTTAAGCTTTTGCATGCCTTAAGAAATAAATTTGTTTTCATAGGTAGCACTGTAGTAGTAATACTAATTTCCAAGTTTGTTAGAAATATTGTTTTGCCCCATGTTCAATAAGGTTAGAGCATTATAATTATGTTTGCTAAATAAGTAATTATATATAATTAAAACAGGCTATATTGAACGGGCGTTAGCCTTGCCTAGTGTTAACACAGACAGGTGTGTTATGGAAAACGCAATGTGGTGCGTTTCTGCACCGTATCTATGCAGCGGCGAAACTGCAGACTCGGTTCACATCAAAAGTTGCATTTTTTACCTATCTCGTTATGGTCCTAAATTCCAAATTTACCAGAATCTGTGCAATTGGTCACTTTTTCTGTATCTGAGTGAAGAAATTCAATTTTTTAAACAAGTTTGCTCTGCATGATCCATGATATAGGATATTGCATCTTCCCCGTGACTTTGGCCCAGCTTTCACAGTCTAGATCTACATAGCTTATGTTGGGCTATTGGAGTAAAATTAGCAGATCAACATTTGCGTTTGCCAAAAAAAGGGTGGGAACACAAAATGGGAAAACAGATGTCTCCTCTTTTTCTTTTCGTGGATTATGAGCTTGGTCACTCTTTGGTGGATAGCTCGCTGTTAAAAAAGGCCACTAATGTTCACCACATTCTATCAGGCAAAGTCGTCTCTCTAGAGATTTAATCCCAGGCCATCTAAATTGAATAGCCTTCTTCATGCTTTATATTTGATGAAACTTAAAAGCTGAAATCTACCTCCATATTCTTTTCTTCCACAATCGCAAGCGTTTTAACCACATGCGTTGGATTTTTTCAACGCATGCGTCTTGCAGAAAACTGCAAGGATGAGCGGCAAGAGACGCATGCTTCTTCTGCAAAACGCAATCTGCAGTGGTTTTCAGCAGATCCTTGCGCTCTGTAAACAGTAGGTTATTTGATTTAGCATATCTGTCAACACGACAAGAATTTTTGTCGTTTGATTTGATTATTTGTCGATATAGCGGGCGGTCGATTTGTTAAATTTGAAATCATGTTGCCATTTTGTCCTCTTTATACGACGGAAAAAAAGTTTCGTAGTTCTCTTCGTCGACATAACTATTATGAATTTAAGTTGGAAGTTAATATTTACTCGAAGGCCTTACCGCCTTCGAGAATAAATGTCTTCGCTGAATCCTTAGAATCAGTTGGAGAGACCGTACTAGCAAGGACGAGATCCTTACCCACACCTGCCAGCCAGATATCGCAACTGTTATATGACAACCTAAATGGCAATACCTTGGACACATCCCCCGTATGCCAGATCACAGACTTCCAAAAATGCTCCTAAACAGGCAACTGGAAGGCACCTTTCGCCGAGGTGGACCAAAGAACACGCTCCGTAGGACGTATGAACGTGATAGAAGAGCCCTCCAGACGAGCCTCATTCCCGAGTGGGAAGACATATGCAGCAGCTTACACGAGGGAAGATTGGAGGCTACTCACTGACGCCCTGTGTGCCTCCGGAGGCACTGGAGGAACTAAGGTCTAAGGTAAGGTTGTATATACGGAATAGATTTGATATTCTTTTAAACTAACGGGAGAGAATTTAGAACAGAATCATAAGAATTTTTATACATCTTTAAAACACACTTAGGCTTATGTTTTTCACGAGTATTCGAACACCCCTTTCCCTACAGGTGGTTTTAGAGGAGTGGATTTGGGGACATTTACCCTGGGTGCAGAAATTTTAGGGGGCATAAATTTGAAATAAATAATCTAACATTTATATTAATTTTGTAGTTATGAAATTTTATCTTTAAAATAAGTAGAGGTCGTTGCTGGCATTAAGTTACTTACTTACTGTAATACTTAAATATTAATGCTTAATACTTACTGTAAGTATAAGTAAATAGAAGAGGCCAGAAGCGCCACTGCTTTCCCCTGAAAGGTGGACCGTGTCTATTGACTGTTTGAGTCCTCTTACCCTCCCCCCCAATAAAATACTGTAGCCAAGCCCTTGCCTTTCTGTATTTATCTGAAGGCTCATAGAAAATTAGCAGTTTGGGTATTGAAATGTACTATTTCTGGCATCCCCCCCCAATCCTTTCTACATGATGAACTACCACACTTCCTTCATAATAGCTGATGCGCAATTATACATCACTAAACATTATTTCATAAAAAAAGTGAATCAAGTTAGTTAAATCAAACATTAAGGCACTTGAATGTTTCAGAAACGAATGCGCCACCATGCGGCTATGCTTCGTCTGCAACGAGGGTGCGTAAAATATAGTTATTTGATGCTTTTAAATCAATTAGCTCTTTCAGAATTTTCTATCGACAGCAACTTGGTCCTCCTTGCGGCAAAATCATGGTTTGGAGCCACAAAATAGCAGAAAACTAGATTTTGCCACAATACAATCCTTATGGTCGCTTTAAAAGGGCCACGAACTTTGAATTTGCATTATAATGAGCTCTCTCCCGATGTTCTAGGACTTTCAGTTTGTACGATCACCCTGAAAAAAGAAAGAAAAGCAAATAAACATGCATCCACTGTCTTTCCTCAGGGGAAAAAAAAATCCAAATTCAAAATCTTTGTAGAGAGAGGCTTGAAACCTCTATGGTGGGGTTCTCTGATATGATGTATTTAATAACGTGATTTTCATTAAGATTGATTGCTTTTCTAGGGGCGTTTACTACTTTTTTCGTAAATCGAGCAAATTTTCTCAGGCTTTAGATTTTGATGGTTAACAATTTAAGGCTTAGGAAATTGATTGAAGACAAGTTTACACCTATTTAATTTTAGGAAACAATAAATTTGTCTGTACTTTTCGCTTTAAGTCTGGTTTTCTTTAACTGTGAGTTTTGGACATATAAGATAATGAATAAATAATAATGCATTACAATTAAATATGTAATAGATTAAACAGATTCATCTCTTTGCCAGGAATCCTTGCCGTTTAAAATATTGCTGAGTTTAATTTGATTTTGCATGTAAAATTAGTTGTTCTTTTTATCTGAGAATTTTTTCTAAATGTATTGAAAAAAAATTCCTAAGAAAAGCTATCCTGAAATATATTCCCCTGTCCCCATCCGCCACTTCTATTCTTGTGTGCTTCTCCCCCCTCTACTGGAAATTTCACCGCGGGCACCCATGGTTTATAAGTTTTGGGGAATTGAACGGACATGGCAGTCCCAATCACGTTTGTACCGAACTTAGGCTTTCTTATATTTTTCGTATAACGTATTTATTGTTAGGGTTTTTTGAAGCTATGCCACCAAAAACAAATTTCTGGGTATTTCCCTTTGACATCCCTCTCTAACGGAGGATATGAGTTATTGAGGCTTTAAGATTACAAGCCGATCAAGAATCTGAAACCTTGACCTATCTATTTTAAGTTGGGAGAGCTATGATAGATGCCCTTGCTGGTTTTTTTTTTTTGCTTTGGTAATGGTGCTCAAGCAAAAGTTGTTTTTATGCTCATCACGTTTCTTTTCTTATTGAAGTGTGTGGAAAAGGAAGTCTTATTGAAAGAATAGATAAAGAAGAAAATGAAAAAAACCAAAAACGAACAAGAGGAGAGACAAAACTAATCGGGAAATAGTACAAAACGTTTATCAGTTTTATTTCTTTTGTACGTCAATAAAACTAGTTGTTTAATGAATCACGGGTGGAATTTAACAAATAAAAACTGAGGATCTCCATATCACAAGCCCTTATGATGCACAATAAGAATATAATCATTTCTCTGTTTGTATAAATTCATATTTAAGTCACGATGAGCAAACGTTATATGTTTATGACAGCATCCATACATGTAAATACTGCATATGTAAATAATTTTTTTTCAAAATTAAGAAGGCAACGAGCTCCATTAGACCAACATTAAATTTTCCCGTTATTATTTCTGATGGGACATGTGGGATTGACAAGAAGGTTAGACATTCTTAAAGAGTAAATTGGGTACTTGTCTGTTAAACGAAACACATTCAAGAATGACGCTGTGTAAGATCTAACAATAACTGGTTGGCCTCTCTAGAATAGGTTATGATTTGTTTATTTTGAGTGGGACAAATTACGATGTAGCTATATTTCAATTAAATATCTAATATATAGAGGGGGTTAGGGGCTAGGTATTTAATATAATGTGTTCTGTGCGGTCTGCTTTCCTTAATCCATACTTTGTCGTAGTTTCCATATTTTGTTTCTGAAGTTCTGAGTTCTTTATTTAACAATAAAACTGATAAACAAAAAAATGCTTCAAGACAATCTCCCCCATAAAGCTCCATGGCCGGGAAAGAACAGGGGAGAAAAAATACCAACAACAAAAAAATATAAACAATGTCCAAAAAACAAAATTGAATTGCCCACCTTAATAATCTCAAAAGGATGACAAGCTAGGCAGGGGGTAGCACACGATTTCACCAACTCAATTAAATATCCAACTCAATCCATAGACATCAACTCCAAGGGAAAAAGGAATATAAAAAAAAGATACAAAAAAACCAACAAACAAACAAAATTATTTACTAGCTAGAAAATCTCTAACATAATTTTTGAACATACCAAACGAGTGGCAGCTTCGTAAGAACTCTGGGAGCGTGTTCCAGATCCTGTTGCAAGCTGTCAGAGGGTTGAAGTCAGACGTCACTGACGGTGTATGAAGAACCAGTAAATTGTTGGAAGTGCGGAGATGATAAGTCGATTGATCAGAAACAAAAGATGTATTATCTCATAGGACAGCAGGAAGATGGCCGTGCAACTGTAAAAAAATGAAAGAAGAACAAGAAAGAAAATAGAGAGATTTCAAATCAAGCAAGGGTTTAAGTGAAAATCGTTTAGTTTCCTGAATAAGAGTCCTTGCTTTATCATAAAGTTTTGAAAGTGGCTTCAGAGACGAGGGAAAAGTTGACATCCAAATAACAGAACAATATGAAACATAAGACTGAACTAGGCTGCAGAACAAGAGTCTAAGAATCGACCCTGGAAATACATATTTTAGCTTTCTAAGGATTCCGACACTCCTGGAGACTTTCATTTTAGTCAGGTCAATATGATGCTTGAACGAAAGATTTTCGTCAAGCAAGATGCCTAGGAATCGAACGTAACGATCCTTAGGTCTACTTAGAAAACCTCTTGACAAATTTATTTCATTTAAATCTGGGCAAGCCTTTGAGACTCCGGAGAAAATGAGAAAACATGACTTTTCAACATTTAAGGCAAGATAATTTACATCAAAACACTGGATAACTTTTTCAAAAAGGGCTATCATCCTTGAACGAAGATCAGACTCAGTTCTACCAGTTGTGCCAAGAGTACTGTCATCAGCAAAAGCAATAAGTGTATCCAGTAAGGACAAACTCTTGCCACAGCTAGTGACGGATACTGGTTGACAAAGACGACAGCAAATGGTAGGTTTTAAATTTTTTAACCGCATTAATAAGGTCATTGATGTAGATTAAAAAGAGTATCGGCCCAATGACAGATCCTTGTGGAACGCCAAACTCTATTCCAGAAGAATTAGAAAAGTCCGGATGAACCGAGAACGAAGTGTTATATGATCATCATGTTTGGTATATTTCATTAGGATTAACCTAACTACACTTATTGGGTATGTTTCGTTTAACAGACAAGTACCTTAAATTGTTCTTGAACTATGTGAAACATGATATTACTTGAAAATGTAGATTCCCATCAAGCTTTAAGAACAGATAGCTCAAACAATTAGAAGTTCTAAAATCTCTGACGCAAAACAAGGAAAAGGGTCGCAGGGGTCTTCAAAATCAGGACATATTCCCTGAAAAATACTTTGGTTTTGTTATCACCTTTATGGCTATATGTCACCAATGACAAGGTGAAGGTGTCTGGATAGTGTTTAAATTATAGACTAAACAGTGAAATTAACACCAGAACTTGAAAATATCCGTACTATAGGCATAAATAACTGGATTGCTGAAGTCTACGTCATGGTTTATTAATTCAATATTTCAAATAGTCCTAAATTGTATTTCCCCGGTTAAAATTTATTACTATTTATTGATAACTCGTCTAGTTCCCACATCATCAGTGAGCTGCCAATAAATAAGTCTGTCATTTTTGTATGGTCTGAATCACTTTTCAGTGGTAAATCTTAATTTCTTCTTCTTTTGCTTGAGCTTTTGAGAATTTAAATTGTACCATATGCAGCTCAGTAGCGCTGTCCAAGTAAAGAGTGAAGCTGGTACAATGTAGTATTTCTTCTTTTCTCCAAGGCACTTTGTATGGAAGGAAACTTCGAAAGGGGTTCGCTCCATTTGAAATTGAAAATTCTAGTGTACATTTTAAGAACCAAAAGTGATTAGAGGACAACCAGCCCCCTTTCAACGCACCCTTATTCCACAAAGATATCTGATGAAAATTTTGATATTGCCATCTTAATATAGTTGAAAGTTGAAATATAGTTGAAAGGTCCAGTAACTATGTCTCTGGATTCGGGGCAGTCCTTGGACAACGGCTCTAAGTTATAGAATGCGCCCATTTTTTACATAGTATTTATTATCTGGAAAGAGGAGCGTGATTGACTTTGATGTCCAAAAAGGCCAAATGCATTCAGGGAAAGTTGAAGGGAATGTTGAACTAAAATAAACACTATGTGCATGGGGGTTGTCAAAATGGTGTATCTCAGGATACTGTGATAATGGTAATTATCACAAAAATGAAAAGTGATCAATGAAAAGTAATCAGGATAATGGTGTATCCTAAGTCTTAGGATATCAAGTTGGAACTCTCAGTGTATGATGAGGGTAATGATCAATTGACCAAAAGGCAATACCTGCATGCAGCTACTACTACTGCTACTACTACTACTACTGCTGCTGCTACTTCTATTGCAACTGCTACTAACGCTGTTGATGGTAAAGCGGATATTCCAGAAAATAATCTAGGGGAAGTTGAACTAAATAAAAACACACTTGAAAGTAGGTTGTCAAAAGAGCTTATCAGCAGTACCTTAGAAGTGGCTTAGCGCAAAAAGTTGGTACTTCCAGGGCAAGACGAGGGGGATGTTCAACAACAAAAAGCAAATATGAGCAAACCACTACTGCTACTAATACTGCTGCTATTACTACTGGTAAAACTAATGCTACTTCTTTTACAACTATCATTATGACAGTTACTATTATAGGGCAAAGGAACTGAAGGTGAAAATTTCAGAAAATTTGAACTAAATCAAAACACACTCTGTGCATGGAGGTTTTCAAAAGGGTGCATCTCAGGAATGACTTGGGGTGTTAAGTTGAAACTTTCAGGGAAGGATGAGGGGGATGATAAATCGACCAAAAGGCAATATGTGTACGCTAATACTGCTACTACTGCTACTGCTACCATTACTACTATTATTGCTAGAACTATTACTGCTGTTGTGACTACTGCTAAGGCTATGGGTACAGTATTAAGGTGAAAATATCAGGAAAAGATAAAGGGGAAGTTCAGCTAAATCAAAACACAATATGTACATACAGGGCGTCAAAAGGGTGGATCTATAATATCTTAGGAACGGCTTAGAGCACTAAGTCGAAACTTCCAGAACATGATGAAAGAGATCCTCAACTGACCAAAAGACAATATATGCATACTGCTGCTACTAATGCTAGTGCTACTACTGTTCGTACTACTGCTAATGTTACTGCTACTATTACTTCTACTAGTACTCTTTCTACTACTACTGTAATTACTACTACCTCAAAGGCTAAGGGTATGAAGGTGAAACTTTAAGGGGATATTGAAGGTTAAGTTGAACTAAAGCAAAATACACTGTGTGCATGCAGGTTCTCAAAAGGACGTATCAGCAATATCTTATGAACTGCTCGGAGTATGAAGCTGAAACTTACGGGGCTCGTTTTGGGGGATGCTGAGCCAACCAAAATACAGTATTTGAATACTACTACTACAACCTCTACTGCCATTGTTAGTAAAACTAAAAATTAATCAAAAAGCAATATGCACAAACTAAAACTACTAATGTTATTATAATTATTGCTATTAGTGAGGCTAATGACATTAAGGTAAAACTTTTAGAGAGTGCGTAGGGGGAGTTTCAAATAAATCAAGACACACAATTTGCTTGCACGTCGTCAAAGGGGTATATAAGCAATATCTTAAAAAGGCTTAGAGTATTAAGTTGAAACCTTCAGGGCATGTTAAGGAGAACGTTAACTAACCGAAAGGCACTATGTGGATGTTACAACTATGGATATTATTACTACTGCCACGAATGCTACTTCTACTGAGGCTAAAAGTATTAGGGTGAAAAGCTCTCAGTGGATATTTAGGGGGGGGGGCTGTTAAACTAAATCAACACGTACTATGTGTATTCAGGTTGCCAAAAGGATGTATAAGCGATTTTTCGGGGACACCATAAGGTGTTAAGTTTAAAAATATCAAAAAGTTTCGAGATGTATATTGAACTAACCGAAAGGCACTCTGTGCATATTGCTAGTACTACTACTGATGCTACTTCTAATACAACTAATACTACTACTTTGGCTAAGGGTGTGAAGGTGGAAATATCAGGGAATTCTTAAGGAGACTTTTATAGAAATCGAAACATACTGTGCTTGCAGGTTGTCAGGAGAGCGTATCATCAACATCTCAGGAATAGTCTGGGTTGTAAACTTTTGAATGTAAGTCTTAGAAAAGGAAACATGAAACCTAATGTTAATGCAATGTGGGCCAATTTTATCTCTGAAATTTATATTGGATTCTAGAAGCCTAAGTGGGAAACGGGTTTGTAAAATTTATGATGTTTTTTTCTTTGGAAACGGGAATCAGGAAAACTAGGTTTATATTACCAGAAAGTAGAACTCGGGTAATTTTAATATTGTAGAACTTGTATCTAAGAACCATGGAAATTATTATATATATACGGATTTCTCAAGTGTTACAATTAGTTCCTCCCTGCAATACTTCCGTAAAGTTCTTCTCTTGTGTTTGTTTTCAAACCAGTATATAGAGTCTGTAGAATAAATGAATAGTTTATAGTATAGACACATCTTCTATCTCCTCCCACGCGAAACCTTAGCTCTGAAAGATTCGGCTACACGCTTACCAGTACACGTATACCAACATTACATTATATCAATGTAAACCCAGTCATTCCCTGAAAAGTGTATCAAAAAGGTTTATATGGGTATTAAGCTAAAAATTTCAGGCTATGTTAAAGGGGAATATTAAACTACCCAAAGGGCACTATGTATATACTATTGTAACTACTACAACTACAAGTGGAGTAGTATCCCTTCAATTGGTTTAACCGTGCCCTACCTCGATGTACTATTTGAGTTGTTAAACCTTTTTTTGGCGTCACTCCAAGTAATATACTAACCAGTTCCCGAGAATTTCGTGAATTTCAAGAATGATGCCTTATCTGGTATCGCTTAATCATACATGTTCTCGGTGAACCGATACAGTAAATAAAAGCGGGCCCATATCCGAATTTCTGAGAGTTTCTTGGCATGCTTTCGAGAATTTCAAGAACGATGCTTTATCTGATGTTGCGTAATCATTCATTTTGTCAATGAAACAATACAATACGTTCTGTAACAGTCCTTATATCTTGTCCTTTGAGATAACAACTGAGCCAACGACTTTTTTAGCTTCTAAGCAGTTGTCTTTTGATTTCATGAAGTTTATTTCTGACGTATGAATCGAACGTGATATCCATTATTTTCGGTCTGGTAAAAGACCGACACGTTACTCGACTGAACTAGCAAGTCATTTATGATATTATGTTCTTAGTAATGGATTATGGACAATCGATGTGATGAATCTTGGACGCTGGCCAACTGATGTTAGGCGTCAAAATATCATAACTAGATATTTCTGTAGTCAATTTTCTTAATTGGACTTTTTGGTAAGTGTTATCAGTGATCTATTTCCTGGCACCTTTTTTGGCATCAAAGGGTGTTTGCAGTTCTAATAGCAAATTGGAGTATGGGATGCCACGGTATCTATGTCTCAAGAGACCATATGTGAGGGCTGTCACGGGGTGTATTGTATTGTTTCGCCGAGAATATGAACGATTACACACTACTAGAAAACGCATCATTCCCGAAATTCTCTGAAACATGTCAAGAAATTCTTGGAAATCAGGGTCCATATTCTTGGAATAATGCCAAAAAGTTGTTAGCATCTCCAATAGTACATCGGAGTATGGGCCGCCATAGTATCTGTTTTTCAAAAGACCAGATGTGAGGGCTGTCACAAGATTTATTGCACTGTTTTACTGACAACATGAATAATTACGTAATACGCAATAAAGCATCATTCTTGAAATTCTCCGAAACATACAAAGAGATTCTCGGAAACCAGGATATATATTCTTGGTACGATGCTAAAAAAGATGTTAGCAGCTCCAATAGTATATTGAAGTATGGGTTGCCACTGTATCTGTGTCTTGAAACACCATTTGTGAGGGATATTGCAGGAAGTAGTGTATTATTTCACTGACAACATTAGTAATTACACAATACCAGATGACGTATTATTCTTGAATTTCTCGGAAAAATACCAAGAAATTATCGAAAATTAGGATATGAGCCAGATTCTATTCACTGTATTAAAATTCTTGGAAAAAAACAAGAAATTATCGGTGTCCCAAAATAATTCGAAGTCCAAAAAAATGATTCCAAACATACCAAGAAATTATCGAAAACCAGAATGCGTATTCCTGGAATGATGCCAAAAAAGGTGCTAGCAACTCAAATAGTACATCGGAGCATGGGCTGTCACACTATCTGTCTCTCAAAATGCCAGATTTGGGGATTATGGAATATGTATTGTATTACTTCACTGACAACATTAATAATTACGCAATAACAGATAACACGTCATTCTTGTAATTCTTGGAAACATATTAAGACATTCTAGGCGTCCCAAAATGAATGATTACGCAATATCAGATAACGCATAATTTTTGAAATTCTCGGAAGCCAGTCATGAAATTTTTGGAAATCATGATTCATATTCATAGAATGATGCCGAATAAGGTGCTAGCAACTCCAATAGTACATCGGAGTATGGGCTACCACAGTATCTGTCTCTCAAAAGACCAGATCTGATGGCTTTCAGAGGATGTATCGTTTTGCTTCACTGACAACATGAATAGTTACGCAATACCAGATAACTTGTCATTCTTGAAATTTTCGGAAACATACTAAGAAATTCTCGGTGTCCCAAAATATTTATAAGTCCAAAAAAAGTCCATAATAAATGTCACTACAAACATTATTTTTTTTATAGAAAAATCACAACTGACATATTTATGTCATCCTAATTTCGTATTCTTAAATACCACTAGTTATTTTTTTGTTATAAGTATATTTAATTTGATTTTAAGACATGGAAAAAAGTAAAAAAAAAATTTTTGTTAAAAAATTTCTGTTTAAAAAAGAGATGGGTAAGGTGGCGGTTGAAGAGGGATATGGGACCCTGGATAGGAATGTTGGAAGCCAAACTCATGCACAAGCCTCGGTAATGAAAAACCACTGTGCTCAAAACCATTGCGTTACAAAAATGATACCTGGCCGGTTGTAATCATTACAATTATTTGGAGGTCGAAGCATGTTTCATTAACAATGAAAAGAATATATCTGTCCAGCAAGCAACTCTAATCATCGTGGTATGCGCATTCTCGAAATAATGCCAAAAAAGATGCACAGAAAAAGAAAACTGATAACACTTATATTGAGAAAATCAGTTGCGCAAATAACTTGTTACGATGTTGTGATGCTTAACATCAGTTGGCCAGCGTCTCAGAAACAATACATTGATTGTCTAGAATGTATTTTTGAGAGCATAATGTCGTCAATGACTTGTTAGGTAAGTCGAGTAATGTGTCATTTATTTACCATAGGAAATAATGGCTCTCATGTTTGACTTATACGTCAGACACAAATTTCATAAAATCAATCGAAAACTACTTAGAAGCTAAAAATGCTGTTGGCTCAGCTATTATCTCAAAGGACAAGATATAAGGGCTGTCACAGAACGTGTTGTATTGTTTCACTGATAACATGAATGATTACACAATACCAGATACCGCATCAATCTTGAAATTCTCGGAAGCATGCCAAGAAATTCTTGAGATATGGGGCTGCTTGTATTCACTGAATTGTTTCACCGAGAATATGAATGATTACGCAATGCCAGATATGGTATTATTATCTAAATTAGCGAAATTCTCAGAAACCAATGTAAATATGCTTGGAATGACGCCAAAAAAAGGTGTCAGCAACTCCAACAGTACATCGGGGTAGAGCGTGGTTTAACCCATTGAAGGGATACTACTAACTGGTGCTATACTACTGCAACTACTACTAAAACTGCTACTACTACTACTGCTATTATTACTGCTATTATTACTACTACTAGTACTACTGAAGCTAAAGGTACAACAGTGAAACTTTCAAAACATTTTTAGAAGGGTGTTTAAATTAAATCAAGACACACCCCATCGATGCAGGTATTGAAAAGGGCGTAAAATCTATATCACAGGAACAGCTTTGAGTATTAAGCTGATATTTTTAGTACATATTGAGGATGGTGTTAAACTAACCGAAAGAGTACTCTGTTCATGCTATTACTACAACCGCTTCTTCTAATACTACTACTAAGACTAAAGGTATTAAGTTGAAATTCAGGAAATGTTGAAGGGGATTTTGAATTAAGTTGAAATACGCTGTTTCTATGCAGACTGTTAACAGCCCTATCAGTAGCATCTCAAGAACGGCTTAGAATATTAGGTTGAAACTGTCAGGGCATGTTGAGGGGTATGTTGAAATAATAACAATTCACTAAGTGCATAGTACTAGTAGTAGTGGTAGTAATACTACTACTGCTACTACTATTAGTACTATTATCTCTAAGGCTAATGATAATAATATCGAACATCTTGAAACTGTTGAGGGGGATATTTGACTAAGTCTAAACAAACTAAGTACATCCAGGTCATCAGAAGGGCGTGTCAACAATGTCCCAGAAACGGTTTAAATTATTAAGTTGATAGTATCAGGGCATGAGGAGGAGTTTTTGAACAAGACAAAAGAGAGCAATATGAACACCATTGCTGCATCTATTACTAATGCTACTGCTGCTGTTACTAATGCTACTTCCATTGTAACAGATACCGTTCACGAATCAGCTTTAAATGAGAAATATTTCTCAGCAGTCAGTTTTTTTAAACCGCGTTCTTAAGCTTTCGGTTACAGTGTGTCATGATTCGCTCTTTACTAGGTTGCTTCTGATGCTGCAAACCTGATATAGAATTTGTAAGAATATCTCATGCGGCTGACGGCTATCTCATGTGGCTCGTAGCTGACGATCAAAACAAATCTTTTTTACTAAGAAATTGCTGTGGTTTTGAGCAATCCAACATTATATTTCCGTGCCTAAGAAAACACTAACAAATTTAAAAAAAACGGAGCATTTTCTGAAGACGGTGGAAGAACAAAAACAAATTATGAGAAGAATATGCTGAACTTCTTTCATATTCAACAACTTTCATCAAACCCATCAAACTTAACCCTTTCAAACAGTCCGTGGTAACGAACTGTAGTAAGGAGCGACCCGGCTCAATAGTAACCAAAACTCTAAAAAACGGAATTTTGATACCAATAGTTACATCAAAAGAATTGCATTTTAATGCTGATTTTAAATAGATAAGTTTCATCAAGTTTAGTCTTACCCATCAAAAGTTACGAGTCTAAGAAAAACACCCCCTAAAAGTCATAAAATCTTAATGAAAATCGCATCATCAGATTCAGCGTATCAGAGAACCCTATTGTACAAGTTCCAAGTTCCTATCTACAAAAATGTGGAGTTTTGTATTTTTTGCCAGAAGACAAATCACGGATGCGTGTTTATTTGTTTTGTTTTTTTTTCTTTTTCCCAGGGGTGATCGTATCGACCCAGTGGTCTTAGAATTTTGCGAGAGGGCTCATTCGAACGGAAATGAAAAGTTCTAGTGCCCTTTTTAAGTGATCGAAAAATCGGAGGGCACCTAGGCCCCCTCCCACGCTCATTTTTTCCCAAAGTAGTAGGTTCAAAATTCTGAGATAGCCATTTTATTCAGCATAGTCGAAAAACCTTATAACTATGTCTTTGGGGACGACTTACTCCCCCACAGTCCCCGTGGGAGGGGCTGCAAGTTGCAAATTTTGACCAGTGTTTGCATATATTAATGGTTACTGGGAAATGTAGAGACGTATTCAGGGGGATTTTTTTGGTTGGGAGGGAGGGGGGTTGAGAAGAGGGGGCTATATGGGAGAAATCTTCCATGGAGGAATTTGTCATGAGGGAAGAAGATTTCCATAAAGGGGGCGCAGCATTTTCTAGCATTATTTAAAAAACCAATGAGAAAATAAACATGAAAAAGTTTTTTTCAACTGGAAGTATGGAGTAGCATTAAAACATAAAACGAACAGAAAATATTACCATATAAGGGGTTCACCTCCTCCTAATACCTCACTCTTTACGCTAAAGGATTTTTAGTAATTTCAACTATTTATTCTACGGCCTTTGTGATTCAGGGGACAAAATTTAAGCTTTAATGCAAAGAGTTATTGACGAGATATTGACGAGTGGGCGAACCTTCTCATATACGTAATAAAAACATACGAACATAGAAGTTTGTTACGTAAGCTAATTCGTAAGTTACGTATATTTTTTACTAATGAAAACGTTCGTAAAAACTAAGTTCTAGTTGCCTTTTTAAGTACCCAAATAATTGGAGAGCAACTGGGCCTCCTTCCCCTCCTTTTTTCGCAAAATCACTCGATCAAAGCTATGGGAAAGCCATTTAGCCAAATAAATAAATATGCAAATTTCGCTTTAATTATTCATCTGCGGAGAGCCGAAATCAAAACATGGATTAACTAAAAAACGTTCAGAAATTAAACAAAAAAAAACAAGTTTTTTTATAACTGAAAGTAATGAGCGACATTAAAACTTAAAACGAACAGAAATCACCCCGTATATGAAAGGGGCTGCTCTTTCTTCAATGCCCTGCTCTTTACGCTAAAGTTTTTACTGTTTTAAAAAGTAGAATTGAGATAAAGAGTCAAACTTTAGTGCAAAGAGCAAGGCGTTGAAGAAGGAGCAGCCCCTTTCATATACGGGGTAATTTCTGTTCGTTTTAAGTTTTAATGTCGCTCCTTACTTTCAGTTAAAAACATTTTTTTTTATTTAATACTATAAAAATCGTCAAAAGACAGGAAGTATTACATCTAGCTCGATAGATACCTAAGGCTTTTAATAGCTAAGATGATGAAATGCATAAAAATAAACGGAGAGAATTAGTTGCACGCACCGCAATTTAGTAAAGAACAAAGTTCGGCCCATAGTAGCTGACAATTTAAAATATTTTGAAAACAAATGTCAATAGAGGAAGAATTAAGGAAGAGGCAGCTCTCCCCCCATATATACAGAATAATTTCTGTTCGTCTTTAGTTTTAATAGTACTCCTTAGATTCAGCTAAAAAAGAACTTGTTTTTAAAGATTTAATTTATCACGGTCCTTAAAATCGCACCAGGAAAGCCCCCCCCCTTCATGTAAAATTTACTCTCGAAAAATTGCACCGAAAATTTCTTTCCATAAGAAATTCCATCCGTGGAAAATCCCCTCCTTCGCAGTAAATCTTACCTTCCAAAAAAACTCATATACCTCCCAATAACAGAAACTATATGTAAGCAATGGGAAAACTGCGAAACTTAAAGCCCTTTCCTCAGGATCTATTGGGGCAATGTCATCCCCAAACCCATAGTTATTGAATCATTCGACTATACAGAACCTAATGGCAATCTCAAAGTTTTTATTGGGTGTCTTTGGGGAAAGAGGGGGGCAGCGCAGGGGCCTAGTTGCCCTCTAGTCATTTACGTCTTTTAAAAAGGCCATTAGAGTTTTTGGTTTCCGCTCCAATGAGCTCCCTCCCAATCTTATATGGCCATGGGTTTGATACCGCTTCAATACCACAGACCACTAAAAAAAACTTGCCTCTGTAATTTTCTTCTTGCCGAAAATACTACATTCCACGTTGTTGCAGATATGACCTTGAAACTTCTTCAGCAGGATTCCCTGATATGGTGAAGCTGATAGCTTGATTTTGATACGCATACCGCTATTCGAGAAAAACTCATTTCTTTTGAATAAGTATCAAATTCTAGATCCCCGTGAAGCCGTGGCAGAACAGGCAATTAATGCTAAAAAAGGTGCCCTTGAGCACTTTTACGATTTCCTGCCGTTGCACGTCATATATGAGCTATGAATGTATATAGTGAATGTAATCTAATTGTTTAATCTTGAAGTATTATTTTTCGTCTTTTTCTTTTTCCTTTCTATTTTTTTTCTTTATACGCCACCATGTTGTCGTTTTGATGGTGGGATAAAATAAACTATCTATATATCTATCTATCCATAAAAATTACTCGTCTTTTTAGGGGTGTTTTCTCCCTTTTTTTCAAAAATAAGGCAAATTTTTACAGGCTTGTATCCTTTGAGGGGTGACAAAAGCTTAATGAATTTTATATATTTAGATTCAGCATAAAAACCAAATTCTTTTAATGCATCTATTGGTATCCAAACTCCGTTTTTTACAGTTTCAGTTACAATTGGGCTGAATCGCTCCTTACTTACAGTTGTAACCCACAAAATGTTTGGCTATTTATAACTCGCTTATGCCTGATAAAATCAATAGACAAACGAAAAAGAAGAATAAAAGCTAAAATGGAATCGAAGTTTGAGTACTGTTCGGAAAGGAATTGTTTAAAGGGAAATTTAAATAAGGTTTTAAATTATATATCCTTAATTTGCACTGGTTCCCCAATCTGAGACGCAAAAGCCACAAAGGACGAACCCTAACATATGTTAATTACTTTAAGACATTCTATTGCAAAATAAAGTACAAATTATGATAAGATATTGTATTAACAGATTATGACGTCATCTCAGAATATCAGGTCTCCATTTCTAGTTATGACGTCATCTCAGATCAAAAAGATTAGAGTGTAGAGCCTAATTATGATATCATCTAAGTGACGTCTTATTATGACGTCAGATTTGATATAAAACTGCTTGCCCAAACTGGAACTAAATTAGTGTAAATTTGGTCACACACCAATATGAAACATATTTTAAAATTTATTGAGGTAGCTTTTCCTACCGTAGTTACTGGTGTAGCATTCTGGTGGGCGAGCAAAAGCTACTGGAAAAAGTCAATAAACAAACCAACAGACTCTGGAGCTAGGCCCTCTTTCTCTAAATATTACACCAGAACTCAAGGTCAAGAGAGACAAACAACTAAGAAAAATTTTTACTCTATCCTGAAGATACCTAGAAACGCGTCTCAGGCAGACATTAAAAAAGCATACCGTCGCTTGGCTTTAAAATGGCATCCTGATAAAAATCTATATAATCAGGAAAAAGCTACAATCTGTTTTCAAGGTCTTGCAGAAGCTTATGAAGTTCTTATCAATGTTAACAAGCGGCGAGCGTATGATCAGCATGACAGAGGAGGTCTTCATGCGAGTGCTGGACCTCGTTCTCGGTATTGTCAAGATTCATTTCCAGATCTATTCAGTGATCCCTTTGATAGAAATTCAACAACTTCTGGTATCAGTTCAGTGATCACGGACATGTGTACGGCTTTTGTGTATTTTGCAGAGCAAATTTACAGGCGTCAACCAACAAAAACTTGCTGAAAAATCACATGAAAGTTACATAATTCCAAAATAGCCATGAATCAATTGTCCTTTACAAGTCTTTTGGATTGTATTTTATAGATCTTATTTATTGGCCGTTGCAAGTCTTTTGGATCATCTGTTGCAAAACCTTTGGAATGTTCGTTGCAAGTCGCTTGAATTGTCCTTTGCAAGTCTTTTGGTTTGGATTTGAATTTTCAGAATAAACTGGTACATGTACACATAAGATAAATAAACAGATTTTTCTTACCATTCTCTAAAGTTCTTTTTAGTTTCCAACAGGTGTCAGGTTTCAGATAGTATGAAAGTAAAGTCGTATTCAGAGGAAGGGTTAGGGGGTTTGAACCCACCCCACCCTCAGCGAAATGTTTGTACAACTCGTAAAAATGAAATAAAAAGGTATAAAGACATGTTTTTGATGCCTTTTTTAAAGTTTTTGTAACCCCTCCCCCAAAAAACAATCTTGGATACAGCCCTTTATAAAAACATGGCTTTTCAAAAGTATGTTAATTTTTGGACTATATGTTAAGCAATTTGTATAGGCTATTGTAAGGTCTTGAATAAAAAGAGTATATTCAAAAGTAAACAGAAGGTGGATTATCTACAGGTAAAGTAATTTTACTCAAAATATTTGCAATTAATTACACTGTAGGGTAAGCAATGATTTTCCAGAAAAAAACCTTCATGGGATGGCCAACCAGTTCCCGATAAATTTTGTTTAATATTTAAGAATAAAGTACTTGATCTAGGTGAATAAAGCCTTAGAATTTTAGGAGGTTATATTTGAGATAATTTCTAAAGAAGAAAAAAATACCCTTTTTTGATTTAAGCTACAAAAAAACACCTCCTTTAAACTAACCCCATAGAATATCCGCCCCATAGAAAATATCCCCCTCCCATAGCGGAAAACACCCCCACGGCTGGTTGGTCTCCAATCACTTTTGGCTTATGAAAAAGAATTTTGGCTTATGAGAAAGAACTGTCAATTTCTGATCGAATGAGCATCCTCCAAAGTTTATGTGGCCGTTGAGCTAGGCATGAGGATGACAAAATAGTAACCGAACCACAATATTTCGAGTGGGAGTGTATATAGATGAATCCTTAGTAAGAAGAAAAAGTTTACATTATTGTTTATTTGTCGTTCGATTTGGTATTTTTGCATTGTATACTGTTTCTGTTCGTGCTTGTAAATTGTACTGTTGTTTAATTTCCTTGTTCGTTTCTTATTTATTAATATTTTTGTGTGTATATGGCCCATGGGCTTTTGAAATAGACTTATCCACCTAATGATCAATTTCACATTTTTGATTTATTTTTTTATTTTTGTTTGCCTTTCCCCCCCTCTCCCGGAAAAAATAGCACCCCAAGACAAAAGTCCTCGATACGGCCCTGGGGATCTATATCAATTTCTACCTTCTTTCTCCCCTCGTCTCTTCCTTAGAACTAATTCTGTGTTATCTGAAGGCTCAATGAGAGTTGGGATGTTTTGGTATTAAAATGCGCCTTTTGAGGCATCTCCCTCCCTCCATAACTACAAAACAATCATAGTACCCAATTATAGAGGTATAAAGCACTTATATCAAATGTTTGGAATTGTAAAACAACATAAGGTTTACCTAAGACAGTGGAATTTACTTGGTTCTTAAGAATATTAAATAAAAAAACAAGTTTTTTGAACTGAAAGTAAGGAGCGACATTAAAACTTAAAACGAACAGAAATTACTTCGTATATGAAATGGGTTTTCCCCTCCGCAATACTTCGCTCTTTACGCAAAAAATTTTAATTGTTTTAAAAATTAGAATTGTGGCAAAGAGTCAAACTTTAGCGTAAAAAGTGTGGGATTGCGGAGGGGAAAACCCATGTCATATACGGAGTAATTTCTGTTCGTTTTAAGTTTTAATGTCGCTCCTCACTTTCAGTTAAAAAAAAACTTGTTTTTTTTTATTTAATACTATAAAAATCGTCAAAAGACAGGAAGTATTACAACTAGCTCGATAGATACCTAAGGCTTTTAATAGCTAAGATGATGAAATGCATAAAAAAACGGAGAGAATTTAATAACTTTAACAGTTAATAACTTGGATTTTCCATCAATTTCATTCATTCATTGGGAATTTCCCAACCAGTTTTGAAACTAAAGTTCAAAACATAACATCAAACAGCTCGCGGTAACGAACAGTAGTAAGGAGCGACCCGGCTCAATAGTAAACGAAACTCTAAAAATGGAATTTTGATACTAAAAGATACATCAAAAGAATCGGATTTTCGTGATAATTTTCAATATATAAGTTTCATCAAATTTAGTCTTTGTCATCAAAAGTTACGACTCTGAGAAAATTTGCTTTATTTTGGAAAATAGGGGTAAACACCCCCTAAAGGTCATATAATCTTAACGAAAATCACACAATCGCATTCAGCGTATCAGAGAACCCTACTGCAAAAGTTTCAAGCTCCTATCTACGAAAATGTGGAACTTCGTATTTTTTGCCAGAAGACCGATCACAGGTGCGTGTTTATTTGTTGTTGTTGTTTTTTTTTTCCAGGGGTCATCGTATCGACCCAGTGGTCCTAAAATGTCGCAAGAGGGCTCATTCTAACAGAAATGAAAAGCTCTAGTTCCCTTTTTAAGTGACCAAAATATTGGAGGGCACCAAGGCCCCCTCCCGCGCTCATTTTTTTCCAAGGTCAACGGATCAAAATTTTGAGATAGCTGTTTTGCTCAGCATAGTCGAAAACCATAATAACTATGTCTTTGGGGATTACTTACTCCCCCACAGTCCCTGGGGGAGGGGCTACAAGTTACAAACTTTGACCAGTGTTTACGCACAGTAATGGTTATGGGGAAGTGTACTGACGTTGCCAGGGGGATTTTTTGCTTTTTTTTGGGGGGAGGGGTGTTGAAGGGAGGGGTATATGTGGAAAGATCTTTCCTTGGAAGAATATGTCATGGGGAAGAGAAATTTAATGAAGGGGGCACAGGATTTTCTAGTATTACTATAAAAAACAATGAAAATATAAACATGAAAAAGTTTTTTGCAACTGAAAGTAAGGAGCAGCATTAAAACTTAAAACGAACAGAGACTATTACGCATATGAGGGGTTATTCTCCTCCTAAATGCCTCGCTCTTTATGCTAAAGTATTTTTAGTAATTTCACCTATTTATTCTACGGCCTTTCTGATACAGGGGTCATTATTAAATTAATTAATTGATACAGGGGTCATCATTAATTAATTGGGACAAAAATTAAGCTTTATTGTAAAGAGTGAGGCATTAACGAGGGTACATACCCCCTCATATACATTATAACCATATAAGAATATAGAATTTCGCTACGTAAGTTAATTATTAAGTTACGTTTTTTTTTACTAATAAACTGTTCGTTAAAAATTATAAGTTCTAGTTGCCTTTTTAAGTAACCAAAATTTGGGGGGCGACTAGGCCTCCTCCCCAACCCCTTATTTCTCAATTTAATATTGAGATTTTCATTTAAAAAAATCTTTTCATTTTAATAATTTATGTGCGGAGAGCCAAAAATCAAACATGGATTAATTCAAAAACACTCAGAAATTAAATTTAAAAAAACTAGTTTTTTAAAACAAACAGAAATTATTCCGTGTATGAAAGGTGCTGTTCCCTTCTCAACGCCCCGTTCTTTACACTAAAGTTTGACTCTTTCTCTCAATTCTATTTTATTAAACAGTAAAAAACTTTAGCGTAAAGAGCAGGGGGTTGAGAAGGGAACAGCCCCTTTCATACACGGAGTAATTTCTGTTTGTTTCAAGTTTTAATGTCGCTTCTTACTTTCAGTTAAAACAACTAGTTTTTTTAATATTTAGTTCTGTTAAAAGTGTTATATGGAGTTAATCGATTTGCCTTCTGAACAGCTTATCTATAAATTGCTTTGAAACGACCCTTGAGATTTAAGTCAACAGCTAGACACTAGGACTAATGATAAATTACCAATGGTCATAGGAAAAGTATATAAAAATAATGTATTCTGGGAGTGATAGGGTGTAGTGAAAGCCAAAGCAACTCTCTGAAAGTACTTTTTCATTTAAGAATTCGCATATAGAATTGAAAGTAATATGACTTATTTAACAGAATGGGTCAATTCAAGAAATAATGCAAGAAATTGAAAGATGAAATTTAAGTGAGAGGTAGAATTTAAAAGAAAACCAAAGACAAATAAAACCAAAGGCTAAAAATCAAAGGCTTTGTAAAACCAAAGGCAAAATAAAAATAAATGTATATCGGTGCTAGAGAAACATACTATATGTATTAAGTACTCTTATTCGGGTATATAAAGACTTATTTTATAAAAAAAACTAAGGATTTTTTTAATAGCTCAGCAGACCATTTAAGTTTAGTTATGCAATCAGCTTTTCAATCACATCTGTCAAGAAAACAGAGATCCTCATAACTTGTAATGACAACTATAACAGTTTATTTATTTTCTCAGGAAACTGTATTTTCGTAACTGTCAAGTTTCTGCAAAAATACTCCCACAAATAGCTCAGTATTTCATGGTTGAACCTCCCCTAGTTCCGACATTTATGACGTTTGAAAAATAAAATCTAGATCTCCTGAAAGTTCTACATGGATAAATCTTGAAAAACGTCCATTAAATTGAGTTAGCACAAAACAGCTGAGTGACAACTTGAAAGATGGGTCCCTGGGTCTTAAAAACAAAAACTACATTCTGATATGAGTTTGACAGCCTTTAAGTAAACTCAAAGGGCTCCGAAACAGCTGCAATTTATCTGTAAGAAGTGAGATTGACGTCAGTCGTAAAGTAAGGGCGCTTTTAAAGAACTCAGTGTTATTAGCAGAAAACAAATTTTGTTAAAACGTAAAAATGAAATCAAGAAAGGATTTCATCATTTAAGTTTCAACTGTCTGTAATCACAATAAAGTAAAAAAAAATAAACAAACATTTGATAAACAACTAGCTACCTTTATTGGGTGCTTGTGTCTTATAGCCACCACACCCAAGAAGTCAAGTTTAGCTAATCCTAATGAAACAATTCTTATTTCATAATATGCAGAATAATTATAGCTAACACATTTTGTATGCAAATCTGATATACTTTAACCCCCCCCCATAATGTAAGAATATATAGCTGAAAATATTAGGGGGAGTGAGGTTAAAGTTTTGTGGGTTTTTTGTAAAATGTTTTAGCTAGAATTATTTTGCATATTATGAAGTATAAATTCTTCCATTTACTTATAACTTCCATTATAAGGTGTAAATTTCCATTTACACATAACTTCACTTCTTGAGTGTGATGGCTATAAGACACAAGTAGGCTACTCTTTAATGTATGAATTTTACATTGTCTGCAGCTTTTTTAGTGTTGATTTATCTCTATGTTACACAAAGATGGGTCAGATGACAGATTTTTTGAGAATGCCTTATTCCGATGTAAGTCAATCATAAGACAATTCCTCTCATTAAACTAAACAATTCTTAGTACCAAACTATAAGAAAGAATGACCCATACCGATTGTAGCCAAAACTCAGAAAAAGGAAAAAGTTTGGTAGCCAAAACTCAGAAAAAGGAATTCTAATAGCAGTAAACATTAAAACTCCTTTGCTTCAAAATACATTCACCCATTCTTAAATGTTACTTTGGGGGGCCTAGCATCCCCCCATAAGAAACTTAACCATAATTGAGCCTCCCTCGCCCTCCCCTAAAAAGACTAAGGCCCTGTGCTTATGACACAAGCAAAATATTGGATGTCTTGTGAGCATGTCAGCTAAATTAGGTATGTACGTAGAGAGAGGGGTTCATTCACGAAATCGTAAGTACTTCTTCTGCAAATTTTCCATTAAAATTAGTTTTTTTATGATTGCCACCCGAAAAAATTCCTTCACACGTGCCTTGTATAAACACTCTTTGAATTATTAAATAGCCGTTATTGACCAGAATTAGTCTAAAAACACTCATTAGCTACCTAAAATTTCGCAATTCTACCAAATTCTGGCAGGTCTTCCCGTCTGATAATATTCAGACAAAGATTCCTGTGCACGTTCCTGGTTAGACTAAGTTTAAAGGAGCAATCATAATTCCTCTTTTAAGTTAGTCCAACAGGGAACATAAACAGGATTTTTCGGAGGGGGTGGGGTGGGAATAAAAAATAAATTTCACGGGGAGGTTAATAACAAAACAATAGTTTTATTTGATAATTTGAAAAAGAAATTGAAGATTTTTGGAGGCCTGGGCTCTTAGTCCCCCAGTAACGGTTTTATGCCTCATAAACTGGGGGTAAGGTATACACAAGCAACAAATAAACAAGTTAAACAATAGAAAATTCTTTCTCCGTAAGATAGTGGAATTCCAAATTTTAAATGAATATGTCCCAGGGCCGTCCTCAGCATAACACAAATAAAATATGAAAGAGAAACTTGGATTAAAATACGACCATTAAAACTAAAAAAATAACCATCCGACCTAAATAAATTCGCACGCCACATAAATGACTAAGATATTGTAGGCACACAAAACCGTGCAAGGTGAGAAATTTCCGATTAGTGATTTCCCCCCTCGCCATTGAAAGAAGAAAGGTTTAAAATCAATAAATGTTTTACAATAACGCAATATTCGAAATCAATCCAAGATTTTCCTTGTGATGTGCTACAAATCTATACCCCTCCAGTCTCGCTAATAAAAAGGTGGCTTTAGGGGGGAGGCGGTACTTGCCCCGGGCACAAAAATTATAGGGACCAAAAGTTTTAGTTAAATAGCCTAACGGCTGTAGTCATTTCGTAATTCTATTTTTTATGAAAATAAAGTAGAGGTTGCAGCTGGCAGTAACTTTGAATAGTAGATGAAAGGCTTTTTAAATTTGACCTGAAAATTTCTGGGAGACAGGGTAGAGGGGGCGCCTATCAAGACTTTGCAGCGGGCGCAAGAGAGGCCAGAACCACCACTGCCCTCGGGAAATTTAGAATGTTTAAATACTCCTCTAGTCCCATTGAATTTATTTATGTGGGCATCCTTCTTCAAATGTCAACCCCTTGAGCAGCTCCAGAGTGGCAGTCTAGTGCTTAATAGTTTGTCGGTGGTTCATCACTGCTGCCAAAATAATGTCTTAAGCCGTCTTCTAAATTATAATCAGGGCATCGTCTACTCTTTAGCTCCTGCTGAAACAGTACAATAAAAGGAAACTTTTTACTTGAGTTTGGAAAAAAGCCCAGTTTTGATTTTTTTTTCATAAGAAATTGCTGAGTACCATGACTGTTTTCATGTCCAGTATCAAGATTGAAGGCAAGTTTATCCAAAACGATTAATACAGTTAATTTTTTTAAGAATGTAAAACTTGCCGCAGAAAGAGCAAGGCGTGAGAGTCTTCTTTAGTCAAAATTTAACTTTAATTGCATCAATAAACAAACAAATCTAATCTTTAGAAACATCTGATAACACCTTTCTGTTGTTGTTGTGTCACACTGCATTATATCTTTACGTTAAGTTTTGCAATAATTGAGGAATTAAAAGACTATAGCTTTAATTTGTGTTCAAAATAATCCTCGCTGTCTATCAAAACAACAACTCTGTGCCTTTTTCCCAAAAATTAAGAAATCTTAGAAACATGGAAACACATTTATTTTGCAAAGTTCTTTTTAAATGAGATTTTTAGGAATGGATTCAGTTCAATTTACTGATTAACAAAAAAGGAGTCCCTTGAGGTGAGACAGCCACACAGCGTGATCGAGATAACAAGTACCATATCTACTACCTCTAACCGGCTCTTCCAAATGTTTAAGAAATCCTTAAAACCCGGAAAGATTTATATTTAGCAAAGTTTGTTTTTTGTAATTGAAATTATGCATTCATGTTGTTTTTACTATTAAAAAAATACTTGGGAAAAATGTTGCCCTTAAGACATAACGATCACCAAGCAAGACCGAGACCATGGGCAGTATAAGCACACAGTGTATATCTAACAGCAGATACTTCACCTCAACAGAGGGCTAGTCTTTTTGTCACTGCAAAAATAATTTGTGCTTCAGAAGCTAATTAATTCCTGGTAACCCACGTCATTCTGCGCTTCGTCTTTCGATTCAACTTAATGGTAGATCTTATCGCATGATCAAAGGCAGAGTCGTATCCAGGAATTTTGGCGGGGGTTGGGTTTACAATATTTTTTTTTTTAACGCATCAATTTTTTTTCTTGTTACGTTTTTACGAGTCGGGCAAACATTTTTTTTTTGGGGGGGGGATCAAACTCCCTACCCCCTGGATACTATAAACGTATGAATGAAATTCTTGGAACAAAAGATTTGTTTGCAATTCGGTTCTATGTAATGTCGTGACTTATATTGGGTTTTGGAAAGTCAAATGGAACACACGGTCCAGTAGAATTAGGCTACGATGTTTATATTCTGGAGTTTGAAAAGTGGGATACCGGGGTGTTTGGTATTGTAAATGGCCGAGTTTCAGCAGAATATAGAATACTGAATTTCTACAGACCTAAATTCATGGGACCTTGGAAATCTTTTATATACGGATTTCTGAAGCGTTTGAAAGTAGTTCCTCTCGTACAATACTTGCGCAAAGTTCTCGTGTTGTGTTTAGTTTCAAACCATGCATATAGACTTTTTAGAATGAATGAATAGTTTACAGTAAAGAGACTCTTCTTATACTTCCTCTCACGCGAACCCTTAGCTCTGAAAAATTCGACTACACCCTTAACAGTACATGCGTACCAATATTAGATGACTATAAATGACATTACCAGAAAGGAGCAGCTAGAAAATATTTACAAAATGGCCTTAATCAAAGGATATATAATTGAATGTGAGAAAGAACCTGATTTTATAAAACTAAATACTAGAGCCATAACGGCAGAGCGACTATAATACTCTTCCAAATGTTCCAGACATCCATTGATGGGAATGATATAGTATGTACTCAATGTATGCCCAAAATGTAGCAATAAATTAAACTTTTTAATAACGAGACTGCCTTTTTCTTCTTTACAAGGGGAGCTAGATAATACACCATTACTTATTTACAAAGCCCCGATAAGTATTATTCAATCGTCAGTCACGACTTAGAAAAACCTTGCCAAATCCCATCAAGCTGTTAAAAGAGTTGGACACTGAAATGTTGAAAATTTCACCAAGTGTTACAGTCATAAATAAATGTCTTCTGGTGGTAAATGTCAACGGCTAAAGCATAAATTGGCTGCCCCTGTCAAGTTTAGAAAAATTACCATGGCGTCGCATACAAATGGTCGTGTCACAGGAGGTAAATAATGACTATCATTTATCACTCCAAAGAGGGGTTTCGCCTCTGCCGACAAGCATACATTCCTTGCAAACTAATTATCTTGAATGACAGCTACTGGTTATGAATTACTAAGATGTCGGAAGGAATAAAAGCTTAGCGGGAAACGCCAAAACATGGTATGGTGAATAGCTAATGTAAATCACAATTCATAGCTTGATGTTCCACTGAAAAAGCCACTAAATATGGATGTGGGTGGATTAAGAAAGTCTTTCTTTCTGTTTTTTTAGATTGATGGTTATTTCATAGTATAATAGCCGGAATTTAAATTAATTAATGAAATTACTTTTGGTGTGTGGAAAGTTCAGGTTTTTTTTTTCGGGGAGGGAGAACTTACAAAAACGCATCAAAAATGTGTTTATATTCATCTTTGTCATGTTTTTACGAATCTCACAAACATTCCGTGGGGGTTTAAACCCCTAACCCCCTGGATACGGCCTTGCTTATAGTAAATGCAAGAAATAGATGAACAACCACACGGATGCGGGATATCTTGTCTGTCACGTCTTCAGGAAGTTCTGTCAATTAAACAGTAAAAAAGGAAATAATATGAATAAGTAAATATAACAATAAATAATCCTTAGTAGTACTTACTGCCAACTGCGTCAGCTACCTTATTTTAACAGAAATACATATCAAAATTGCAAAATGATTATAAATATACTATTTTGTGCCACTAAAATTTTGGTCGCCCGAGGCAAGTACCCCCTCAGGCCCCCTAAAACTGCCTCTGTGTGCCAGGGATATGTCAGGAGGACTTTGGTGCTGCCATTGCGAATAAAAATAGGGCTTGGGAATAGTGGACGCCTTTGCAATCATTCAGCTTTATCTTGTTTTCAATAAGTTTCATAAATACATCGGGGGAATAATATCTGTCTCATGTCCTACCCCCAAGGTGCTTACCCGGGCTTTTCAAGCCATCCAATGGGGAAAAATCTGCTTTCCTCACTACTAAACGGTTGAAGAGGGGGTTGAAAGAAAGCTTCTCATTCTAGTTAAACGTCCCCTATGTTTCAGGAGCCGTTCTTAAAAAAATTGGGAGAAACAGGCAAACAATGGGCGAATTTCTTTACTTAAAGGCCTATCCCCGTGGGCTGTGGGGGATCATGTTGCCGCTAAGGATATAGCTATTGGATTTTTCAACTATGATGAACAAAATAAATATCTTAAAATTTTTATTGGGGAATTGCGGGGGAAAAGGGGCATGGGATTGGGCTAGTTGCCCGTCAAACCTTTTGGTCACTTAAGAAAGACACTAGAACTTATTAATTTATGTTCGAAGGCACCCTTTCCCGATATTCTAGGACCAATATTTCACTCCGATCAACCCTGGAAAAAACAGCAACATTCAAAGTTCATCCTTCTGGCAAAAAATGCAAAATCCCACATTTTGGTATATAGGAGCTTGAAACTTCTACACTATAATTTTCTGACATGCTGAATCTGATGGTGTGATCTTCACTAATATTCATCAGCTTTTAGGGGGGGGGTGTCCTCACTTTTTTGAAATTCGAGAAAATTTTCTCAGGCTCGTAACTTTTGACGGGTAGCACTAAACTCGACGAATCGAATCAGTATAATAAGTTAATTCTTTTTATGTATGTACTGACATCAAAATTCCGTTTTTTAGAGTTTCGGTTACTATTGAGCCGAGTCGCTCCTTGGCTCCACGAACTATTTGACCAAGGTTACTAATTTATATCTCCAAATATGTGTCAACTGCATAATTTAGTGTCAATGAATTGGGTTGCGTTATTCATTCCCCCCAAAAGGCGTATTTCCTGGATTGCTCAATCACCCTCAGTTAAATTGCTATCACAAAGCTTTGGTCCGAAGCCAGGTCCGTTTACGACAGTGCCCAAGGGCAAAAAAGGCATGGTAGATACTGGTGAACCAATAGTCGTTTTGGCTCTTAAAATGTATATTAGAATTTTCGATTTAAAATCAAATAAATCTCTTTTAAAGTTTCTCCTGCAATCCCTTTGATGTGAACTGGTTGAGAAACCGAAAAGACTACGAATAATAAACAGAATACTCAGTTTTCTTTACCTGGTCAATGATATTGCGTTAACTTTGATAACGACGAACAAAAATTGCTAACAATACAGAATTGGTCGGTTTGTTTTTAGATTGACTTTTGTATCATATAAGCAACCACTGTATAAATACCAATTGCTATAGAACTCACTTTTATGTTTCCTCATTAACTAATATGATATGCTTATCTGTCTAAGTACAAAAATATATTTGAGAAGAAGCAAACTTATTACAAAGCAAAATAACTTGAAATTGTTAAAGATATTATTTGAACGCCACGTTTTGCTTTGATTCTAGGGTTGTTTCACCACAAATGGCACCCTACGCCTCTTCATGTCAAGTACGGCCCCTTCAACACTGCATGTTCTTCCATATTTCTCCATAAAATCGAAGAAAAGGGGTGAGTTTCTATATAAATGAAATCTTTCAGCATCGTAGTAATAGCAACCTAAAAAAAAAAAAAAAAAGAAAAAAAAATGGCGGGAATGTGTTTTAAAACTTTCACTTGCATATTCGAATCTGTCAGGTCAAATTTATCATAGTTGAATTTAATCAAGTTACAATCTAGGATTGTTCAAGATTATTATTTTTATTTAGAGTTTTCGGTCGTTTCCTTCGTTAAAATTTTCAGATAAAGAAGAAGATTGGACTTACATTTAATCCGCAAAAGAATAATATTCTACTCATTCATATAATATCTGTCAGTCGGTGGAGTATTTATTTATCATAAATTATACTGGTCTGGTCAAATTCAAATAATAATATACGTAAATTGATAGATTGTACACCAGAGATTGTATTTTCAGGAAGAAGATTCTAAATTTTGAAAAATCCTCTTTTTTGTGTTTTCATTAAAATAAAAAACAAAGTTACCCACCCTATATTTTGAATAGTGTGTAGTTTTGAATCGTAGATATAAATTTGTTTCCCTCCTTTTCCCTCCCACTAAAAAATATGGGATTCACTTGTCTCCTATCTCCCAACCCACGGGAGATTCAAATTGATCCTCACACAGGGCTCCCAAGATCACAGATGTGGTATTTTGGTAGTCAGAATACGTGGTTTCTCTCACTTTGCCTCTGTTCTTCCTCCAAGGCAAATATTTATGCCCATTGGGCCTACGGCACCGGCCACTCTTAAGATAATGCATGTATGGTATTTTGATACCCGAGGGACACATGGTTACTTTCGGTCCACATTTTTGCTTCACAAGGAACGCATCAGTACGACGAGATATCATAATGCTGAAAATTGGCAACTGGTTAGATTCTATCAGTCCAGGGAAAAAAAGTTATATTTCAATGATGAACATTTTATTTCGACCCAACACCCTTTCTAAGGGGGGTTTCAGGCTTTTTTCAAAATTCCTTTAAATTTGTTTTCTCAATCAACTTTTATTATTAATATTAATTGAAATAATAATTAGTATTTCTGAATCAGTCATAAGGGAAATTTTTTTTTAATAGACAGTTTTTTTTGTTTTTTTTTTTTTTTATCAAGACGATTCTTTGAACTTCCGATTACTATGGGCTGTTTCGTTCTTTACTAGGTTGCAGCTAACGATGCAAACGTGAAACGTATCTGTGAACAACAGGTAGTTTACAAGGTTCTAGACGTCTACCCCCCCAGGTGATCAGCCGGCTGAAAATGCCCCCCCCCCCCCGTGGAAAATAAGACTTTCCAAATCTGAGAATTTTATTTTAGTTTTGTGTTTTTAATTTCTGCAGGGGGAAGGAATATTGGTAGTTTCTTTCAGCTTAGCGCGTGACAAGACAGAAACAAGTGCCAGAATATATTCGAAATATATTATTTGGAATGCATATTTGCACATAGGTGGGGGGGGGGGGCTAAAGTATCTGGACAATTTGAAATCAGAAAACAATTCTTACTTCATAATATGCAGAAAAATTATACCTAACACATTTTACAAACAGACCCACTATACTTTATCCTCCCCCCTAATGTGTAGATATATAGCCCAAATTTGTTTCTAAAGTAATTTTTCTTAGAGAGAGAGCTAGATTTCCCGGTATTATTTAAAAACGATGAGAAATTATATTTAAAAAAATAAGTTTTTTTTAACTGAAAGTAAGGAGCATCATCAAAACTAAAAACCAACAGAAAATATTACGTATATGAAAGGAGTTTCCCCTTCCACGAGAAATTGCTCTTTATACTAAAGTTTTACTTTTTATCCTAAATCTTTAATAACGATTCCTGAGACACAATGCCTGTTTAATTAAAAGAATAAGCTTTGTTTTAAAATTCTATACATAAAAACTTTAGCATAAAGGGTAAGGTCCTGAGGAGGAGGCAAGCCCTTTCATATACGTAATAATTTCAGTACTTTTTAGGGTTAGATGCTGCTCCTTACTTTTAGTTGAAAAACTTGTTTTGAAAAACTTACAGATTGTATCTGTTAATGGAAAATATATGGAACATGTTTTTTAAAGAAAAGGGTCTCATTAAACCAGGAATGAGCAAAAATAAAGTCAAATAATATTCAAAGTTAAAACTATGGAGTCTAATAGAGAAAAAAAAGATATGAAATATTTTTTTCTATGAAAAATACTATGTAAATAAAAATGAACAGAATTGGATTTATAAAAATTCAAAAAACGAGTTTGTCAAATAACAGTAAAGAGCATCATTCAGCCAAAATTTAGTAGAAATAAATTCGAATAATTTTCTAAGCGTAAACCTACCACAAATCACCATCGATAAATGAATTAAACCAAAAACGAACAGATACTACAATATATTAAATAAAAAAAACAAGTTTTTTAACGGAAAGTAAGGAGCGACATTAAAACTTAAAACGAACAGAAATTACTTCGTATATGAAATGAGATGCTTCCTCATCAACGTCCCGGTCTTTACGCTAAAGTTTGACTCTTTTTCTTAACTCTACTTTTTAAAACAGTAAAAAACTTTAGTGTAAAGAGCGGGGCGTTTATGAGGAAGCATCTCCTTTCATATACGAAGTAATTTCTGTTCGTTTTAAGTTTTAATGTCGCTCCTTACTTTCCGTTAAATTTTTTTTTTTTTTTTATTAATTTCTGAACGTTTTTGAATCAATGCATGTTTTGATTTTGGCTCTCTATATATGAATAATTAAAACGAAATTTGCATTTTTGTTTTGGGCCTATTAACTGATTTACTTTTGTAATAGTTTTTCTTTTAGTATTAATAAATTGATTGATTGATTGTTTTGCTAAATGGCTTTCTCATAGTTTCGATTGAATGATTTTGAGAAAAGAGGAGCGGAGGAGGAGGCCTAGTTGCCCTCCAATTTTTGGTTACTTAAAAAGGCAACTAGAACTTTTAATTTTTACGAATGTTTTTATTAGTAAAAGATATACGTAACTTAAAAATTAGCTTACGTAGCGAACTTCTGTATTCTCATATTTTTATTACGTATACGAAGGGGTTCACCTCCTCGTCAGAACCTCGCTCTTTACACTAAAGCTTAAATTTTGTTCCAATTTCTTAAGAATGACCCCTGAATCACAAAAGCCGTAGAATAAATAGTCGAAATTACTAAAAACACTTTAGATTTAAAAAGAGCGAGGTATTAGGAGGAGGTGAGCCCATCATATGCGTAATGATTTCTGTTCGTTTTAAATTTTAATGCTTCTCCTTACTTTCAGTTGAAGAAACTTTTTCATATGTATTTTTTCAAATAATGCTAGATAGTCCTGCGCTCCCTTCATTAAAATTTTCTTCCCCCATTACAAAATCCTCCAAGGAAAGTTCCCCCATCATATCCCCCTCTTCTCAACCCCCCAACCTAAAAATCCCCCTGAAAACGTCTGTACACTTCCAAATAACCATTACTATATGTAAGCACTGGTCAAAGTTTGTAACTTGTGGCCCCTCCCACGGGGACTGCGGGGGAGTAAGTCGTCCCCAAAGACAGAGTTATAAGGTTTTTCGACTACGCTGAATAAAATGGCTATCTCCTAATTTTGATCTGGTGACTTTGGGAAAATAGTTAGCGTGGGAGGGGGCCTAGGTACCCTCCAATTTTTTTGGTCACTTAAAAAGGGCACTAGAACTTTTCATTTCCGTTATAATGAGCCCTCTCGAAAGATTCTAGGACCACTGGGTCGACACGATCACCCCTGGGAAAAAAAAAACAAAACAACAACAAACAAACAAATAAACACGCATCCGTGATCTGCATTCTGGCAAAAAATACAAAATTCCACATTATTGTAGATAGGAGCTTGAAACTTCTACAGTAGGGTTCTCTGAGACGCTGAATCTTATGGTGTGATTTTCGTTTAGATTCTATGACTTTTGGGTGTTGTTTTCCCCTATTTTCTAAAATGAGGCAAATTTTCTCAGGCTCGTAACTTTTGATGGGTAAGACTAAATTTGATTAGTCTTACCTTGATTAACTTATACATTTAAAATCAGCATTAAAATGCGATTCTTTTGATGTAGCTATTGATATCAAAATTCCATTTTTTAGAGTTTTGGTTACTATTGAGCCGGGTCGTTCTTATTACAGTTCGTTACCACGAACTGTTTGATAATCATTCAAACTCAAAATGAACAAAATTTAAAAAGAAAGTTCTATAAAAAAATTTACATAAAGAGCGAGGTCTTGAGGTCTTGATGTTGCTCCTTACTTTCAGTTGAAAAAAAACTTGCTTTTTCAAAAATTTGATTTCTGATCGAAGTATGAATTGTTTTCTGACTTTAAACTGTCCAAATACTTTACCCCCCTTCTCCCTTATGTGCTAATGTTTAGCCCAAATTATATGTTTCCCATATATTCTGTCACTTATCTTTGTCCTGTGTCGCGCTAAGCTGAAAGAAACTAACGAAGAAACCGGTTTGTTTTTGAGTTTTACACAGCTTGAGGCACATAATATACGAGTAACAAAATTCCTCCCCCAACAGGAAAAAACTCAAATAATATTCTCAAACTTGGAAAGCCTTATTTTCCACGGGGGGTATTTTCTGGGGGGAGGATTTATCAGGCATTTTTCGTGGGAGAGTATTTTCCACGGGAGGGGGTGTTTTCTAGGGGTTAATCATTAGAAAGGGGGAAGGGGTAAACGCCGACCACCAGGCTGTTTAAATAATTAGGAATAATTTTCCCTGTGGCTCTGGGGGTTGATGTCCTTCCAAGAGGAATTATTATTATACCTTCAAAACTTTTAAAGTAGGCTATAATGACTAACTCACAATTTTGATTCAATATCATGGGGATGTGGGGAATTGGGTAGCTGAAAAAAGCATCGTGAGAGGCTGTTCACCGTCCAATACCTTTTGACCCTTAGAAGAGGCATTATAAAATTCAGTGTATAATCGAATGAATCCCTTCTCAAGTTTCTACAACTATCCCCTTCGTTCCATTTGGTTGGGGGAAATGTTTTATTGCTAGCCCTTTGATAAATCCTGTATTAGAGAGAACTCCTTCCATTTTCAGTCCAGAATTCGCCTCTCCCCCACAACAACATGTTTTCTCTCTATTTAGGCAGCACTAAGAAATAGTTGTGAAATTGTAAAACTTATTACTTGAAAAAAACATTTTACTATGACTCGAAGAGCTACCCATCGAGGGGTTATTCCAACATACATGGCACAGGGCACCTTTTCATGCTAAGTATTGCCCACGCCACACTACCCGTAGCACACTTCTACGACGTGGAAACACAATGGTGGATCCAGGAAGCCCAGGGGGACCCCCCAAGATTATTTATTGCTCTCTTTTCCTGTTTTATACCCTCCCTTTTCTTAGAAGAAATGTATTAATTTGGTCAATTATTTGGCACCTTTGTCACATTGGCCCTCCCCAAGATTTCGCTCATTGGCACCATTGTCACATGGGGCCTCGCCCAAGATTTTACTATACGTCCACACCTGTGGAAGTATGTTTTTTTTTCTAGTGTTGGGCGATATCAAATATCAATATCGATACATCGGACTGAATATCGATATAGAATTTCGGACCGAATATCTTAATGAAATTTGATATCTAGAAGGATCTTGTGCTTTAAACTCTCATTTTAAATCTCGACTAGATCCGGTGACATTGAAGGGAGTTGGAGGGGGAAACCGAACTTCTTGGAAAACGTGAAAATCGAGGTATCTTACGAATGAGTGATCGGATCTTAATGAAACTTGATATATAGAAGAATCTTATGTCTCAGATGCTCCATTTTTAACTCGAATTGGATCCGGGGACATAGAGGGTTGGAGGGGGAAAACAGAAATCTTGGAAACCGGAAATCTTGGAAAACCCTTAGAGTGGAGAGATCGGGATGAAACTTGATGGGGAGAATAAGCACAAGTTATAGATACGAGATTTACATAATTGTTACAGATCCGTTCTCTTTGAGGGGAGCTGGGGGTTGTTAATTTGGAAAAATCAGAAAAATTGAGTTATTTTTAACTCAAGAACGGATAACCGGATCTTAATGAAATTTGATATTTAGAAGGAACTCAGGGGGAAACCGGAAATCTTGGAAAACGCTTATAAATGTTGTAGATACGTGATTGACATAACCGGACTGGATCCGATCTCTTTGGTGGAGTTCGGTGGTGGGGTTCAGTGCTTTAGCGAGTTTGGTTCTTCTGGACGTGCTAGGAAGATGAAAATTGGTAGGTGTGTCAGGGAGCTGCACAAATTGACTTGATAAAGTCGTTTTCCCCGATCCGACCATGTGGGGGGCTGAAGGGAGAGAACAAATTAGAAAAATTGAGATATTTTACTAACGAGTGGGTGATCGGATCTTAATGAATTTTGATATTTAGAAGGACTTCATGACTCTGAGCTCTTACTTTAAATCCCGACCGGTATTAAGCCTCTGATTTTCTGTTTAAAGCAATCTATTGATTTTTAGAATTTTGCTAGAGCTCATACAATAGAGCTCATGGTTCTTTTGACCTCGTCGCAAGTGCCATATGAGCTCTTAGCTCTTGTTTTAACGGCACTTGGTATCTACCAAGTGACATATAGCGATCGCAAGTTCTGTCGGTCTGTCTCCTGGTTTTGCTACTTTAGGCACTTCCAGGTAAGCTAGGACGATGGAATTTGGCAGGCGTATCAGAAACCTGACCACATTAAATTAGAAATTATCGTTTCCCCAATTCGACCATCTAGGGGGAGTGGGGGACGGTTAAATAAAAAATAGAGAAATATTAAAAATAAAAAATAGAAAAAAATAAAAAATAGAGAAGGTATCTTAATGAAATTTGAAGTTTGGAAGGATATAGTGTCTTATAAATCTTATTTTGGATCTCAAGCAGATCCGGTTACATCGCGGCGAGTTGGGGGGGCCTAAAATCTTCGAAAACGCTTAGAGTGGAGGGATCGGGATTAAACTTGGTGGGAAAAATAATCACAAGTCCTAGATACGTGATTGACATAACCGGAACGGATCTGCTCTCTTTGGGGGAGTTGGGGGTGGAGGTTTAATTCTGAAAAATTAGAAATTAGTATTTTTGACTTACGAACGGGTGATCAGATCTTAATGAAATTTGATGTTTAGAAGGATCTTGTGCTTTAGAACTCTCATTTTAAATCCCGAACAGATCTGGTAGCATTGGGGGATCTGGAGGGGGAAATCGAAAATCTTGGAAAACGCTTAGAGTGGATGGATCGGGATGAAACTTAATGGGAAGAATAAGCACAAGTTATAGATATGTGATTGACATAATTTGAACGGATCCGTTCTCTTTAGGGGAGCTGGGGGTTGTTAATTTGGAAAAATTAGAAAAATTTGGGTATTTTAACTTAAGAACGGGTCACCTGATCTTAATGAAATTTGATATTTAGAAGGAACTCATGTCTCCGAGCTCTTATTTCAAATCCCGACCAGATCTGTTGACACTGAATGGAGTTGAAGGGGGAAACCGGAAATCTTGGAAAACCCAAATGAATTTTGATATTTAGAAGGACGTCGTGACTCAGAGCTCTTATTTTTAATCCCGATCGGCATTATGCTTCTGATTTTCCTTTTAAAGCAATCTATTGATTCTTAGAATTTTGCCAGAGCTCATACCATTTGAGCTCTTGGGGCTTGGCTCTTCCGTCCTCGTCACAAGTGCCATATGAGCTTTTAGTTTTTTTTTTTTTTTTTTTTTTTTTTTTTTTTTTTTTTTTTTTTTTTTTTTTTTTTATAAAACTACATCGAAATATATTCGTCCCTAAATATACATCCATTTAAAACATTCCTCGGGAGGGGGAGACAGAAGCGTCAAAATGGAATTTCTGGCAAGTTGACGCTTTAGTTCCTATTCAATTAAAGGTACAATGACCTCGTCCCTAAAAGCTTATACGGAGCTATACAGAACTGTGCATAAATTAATGCGGCCTAGAATTGATCAAGTTAGACAAATGAAGCTCAGAAATAGTTACGCATCAAAAGCAAGAAAAAATAATAAATCAAAAATAAAAATTAAAGAGCTGAGAAAAACAAGGGTCGTGTCATAAGGTAAAACGAGGGTAATGATCTCAATTTAAACCGAGGGAAAAGTTTATTTAACCATTTAATATTTCCTCGGTTTAAAAAATAATATTTCTCCGCGTTTTAAATTAAGATCATGTGACCGCGCTGTTAATGAACATAGGGTCAGTAGGTAAGCTAAGTCAATTGTTAAGCAGAGAATTCTTGACCTAAATTGTGAATGGTTTTCCATTTAGTCCGGCTTGGGTTTTTGGTTTGTTTGATTTAGTGTTTCTTCTCTGCCCGAGCTTACTTCAAAAGGTTAGTTTTTCTTTTGAGCACTGAACACAGCTTGGTGGAGGTACTTGTCGAAATATTTGGTTTGTCATTTTGGCTTTCTTTTCTGTCCACTGGCTAACATTATCCTTGTTAATCTCAGCTTTTATTTATTACTTCTTTCTTGTTTGTCATGCGTCACGTGATCCGTTTTGCATAGACCTTTGAATGCTTGTGGATGAATGCGCCACCGCGGAACATTACTACCCCGGAAACTAGGAGGCTTTATAAATAGCTTTTCAATAGTTTTAGATTTCTTCAATATCTAGAAATTTGCAATTGAAACCATTTTAGCCCTATAAAGGAAAAGAAAGCAAGAAACGCTTATCAGTGATCATCTTTGTCGAGAAAAATACGAAATTTTGTATATTTGTAAATAGGAGCTGGATCCTATCTTCAAGAGTTTCTTGCTTAGAATATGTTGAATTTCTTATTGTATCTTTCGCCAAAAACCAACCCACCTTATGGAGGTTCTTTTCCTCTAAAATTGTGAAATTTTCTTTATGATAATAAATTTTGATACGTTTATTTAAAACTAATGAGCTTTGCATGTTTTTTTTTCATAAAATTCATTTGGGGGTTTTGGTTACTTTCAGTGCTGTTAACTAGGGGATAGGGGGGCAGGTTCCCCACCTTTCAGGATTTTTAGGAACACTTTTAACGGTACTTTCATTGAAATTCCTGCGTTTTCATAAAAAATTGAAAAGAACAACAAATTTGCCCCAACCCTAGATTATTAGAAATCTATTTTACCACGCCTAGGTTTTCTGTAATTGACACCATTGGTTGCTTTGTCTTGGGCTGCTCTTTAAATAGCTTGTTGATACAATCTACTTGACAGAGGAGGAATAGCCAATAACAGTACCGTAATATTGTACGTACTCCATGATACATATAAAATATATGTACAATAAACAAATGTTTACAATTCATTATAGAAGAAACAAAATTCAAGCGAAGACGAAAATTTAGGGGGAAGGGTTGTCAAAATTTATTTTTCAAAATCTAGGGGCGCAAATTTGTTGTTTTTCAATTAAAACAAAAAAGGCAGTTTCAATGAAAATACCCCATAAAAAGGCATTTCTCTAAATCTAGTAGGGTATATGGTCCTAACTTTTAATTAACGCGCTAAGAAAAAGAATTCGGTGTGACCGTCATTGCAGACACCATCCGTTATTTTTTTTAGCTATTTCCAATTGCCTTCATGGTTAAAATAGTAATATTCCATGTTCATATTTCTAGCCAATAATGCCTATGATTGGATTCACACGTGGACTGTCTTGTCTCAAATAGTAGGATTTGCACTTCTACATTGACTACCGACTTTGAATCTACATGCCTATGATCTACGGCGATATTAACAATCAAATTTCCCATCTTTTCGTGTAGACTGATAAGATTTATGAGCAGTATTAAAAAAGCCATATTGGAAGCTTATATGCTTGTTTACAAGGAAATTTACTGCACCCTACGGTCGGCCATCAAACTGCTTGATTTATGTGACAGCAGTAAGTCGTAACTTTTTCAAAATAGGAATCTACTCTCTAAGGGTGGGTTGCCGCTAAGTTAGTCTCTCAGCGGAGGGTAAATGAGAAGACGTGTTTGAGGAAGGTTAAATATTGAACTGTCAGATAAAAACAGCTGAATTTATTTATCATCGTGTTCTTGCGATACCCTTTAGGTCTTATCTAGTAGAGTTCAGGGTAGGTCTCTCGAGTCTCGTTCGAAAACATTTGCATTGAATGTCCGCAGAAATATATAAGAGAAGAATTTAATTCAGTGAGGCGATTGCAACCAATTCGATTTGCATTTAATGTGTCTTCTTTCTATGGGAAGAGGCTGGGGCATCAGTGAGGCAAGTAGGCAGGGTTTTTTCAACGAGGGTGGGCACTATCTCAAAAGCCAAAAATTGGTAAACTGTATGAAAACATAAGAAATTATAAGGACAATTTTACAGATCTTACGATAATTTCGAACGGCAATAAACCCTAAGAACCCACTCTACAAATATGCCTGCCGTAAGTCTGAAACTAAAAAAGGAGCAAAGGTTACTCAATACCAGGGGCAAATCTCCATAATTTTTATTGGGGGGCAAGAGGGGTCCATATTTGGAAAGTCAAGGGGCATGGGATATATATTATTTTTATCCACATTATTGGGGAGGGGGCAACTGCCACCCAGCCTTCCCCCCAAACGACGCCCGCAGTCTGCATAACCATGAAAATAACCGTAATGCAAATATACTTTCATTATACTCACCACTCTAGATCAAGCAAGACCGTATGCAAATCTTTTTTGTTAGCCTCCCCCCAGAAAAAAAAAATCTGAACCAAAATCTTGGATGCGCTCTTGAAATCAGGTCTACGCAATATTTCGATGTCAGGCTGCATGCCTCACACTGGCACCTATTTTGTTGAAATTTCTCATATTTTTAAGGATGAATCATAACGAATATGTGTTTATTTTTTTTTTTTGCGTTTGGTCTCCAATCCCCTCGGGAAAATCGTATCGAACAGGTATTAAACTCAAGAGAAAGAAACTGCCACATTTCAGCATTCTGGCCATCAAAACAGTAATTTTGATCCGAACAGGGCCAAAATGCTATCGAGCAAAAATTCTGAGGATTTATAAAAGGGTATTTATATTGCCTTCCGGTCTCAGATGTCATACTAGTGAGCAGTATACCACCCTGAAGGGGCAAAAGCTACCCTCCTATTGATGAGATAATTGTTTATTTTGACCAATTATACTTTATTCCTAAAAGTATTTTGCATAAATGAACTCTTTTTGTCGAAGTATTGTCGTGCAGAAGTTAGACTTTGATTTAAACAGCGGGTTTGAGGGCTCTTGTCACATTTAGGGCAACGTGGGGTGTGGCAGAAGAACAAACAGCACTGTTAAAACATTTGGACAGAAACTATTGTCTAATGCCAACAAACCTCAAAAGGCTCTTCTATTCTTAAAATATTGTAAGAGTACTTTTTATCCCATTTTAATCTTCCTTGTGCTTGATCAGTCTTTCTTAAAGCCTTGAGTTGGGGACGAAAAGAAAAATTTTAGCTTAAAGAGCGGGGCCTGAGGGGGACTGCCCTCCTAATATGCGGAGTAATTCGGTTTTAGTTCTAATGCCACCATTTTACTTTCATTTGGAAAAAAAACTTGGTTTTCTTTTAATTTTCATCAAAAAGCAAATGCCACTCTGGTCTTTAGAGGATTTAGGGGGTGGGAGTTGCCCCACTCTTATTTATGGTAATTTCCCCTTCTTTAATCTTCGCTTAATTATTCAATTTAATTTCTATTCGTTTGATGATTCACCTATCTAACCAGGATTATATTTTATCAAGGGCACCGGCAGTAAATTTTCGAGGACGGAGGGGGTGAACACCGAAATATCAGTGGTGGCTGGGTGACAGGGAATATATTTCAGGAATTTTTTTTCGTAGGAATAATTTTATTTTAAATACTTTTAGGAAAAACTCTCAAATAAACAGAGCAATTATATTGTACGCAAAATGAAACATTCTACAGTAAATTTTAAACGACAAGGATTCCTGGCAAAGGGAGCAATTTCTTTAATCAGTAATATATTTAACTATTATGCATTTAATTTTCAAAAAAAAAAAAAAATCAAATTCAAACCAAAATTACAGAGAGATTTATTGCTTCTGTAGATTATAACAGATGTAGATTTGTTTCTATACAATTTTCTACGCCTTAGAATAGTTTACAGAAGGAGTAGAGATGCTCAAAAATCATACTGCCTGCATAGATACCACGTTTTGATTCCATAACGGCCATGTAAAATGTAACTCTTTCATAGCAGGACAATTATATCCGTTAAATATTCAGACATTAAAAAAATAGAATAGCGAAACAAAACAGAACCGAAAACTTACTATCCAGTAGTCAAATTGACCCTCTTTCTTGTTATTGTCCTATTTAACTAAATAAAATGAACAGGTTCAAAAAATGTGATTAAAAAACTGAAAGTAAAAAGTGACTTGGACCAAAATTCACCAAAACTAAAGATGGAATTCTTATGACAATTGCTATACCGGCAGTGTTGGCTTTTTATGTTGATTCTAGCTATATAAAATTCTTTCAGTTTATTGTTACCAACCCAAATCAAAAATCTGAGAAAATTTGCCTGATTTAAAAAAAAAAAATGGAAACATCCCCCCAAAAAGCAAGCAATCTCATTGGAAATCTCTATTAGATTCATCATATCAGAGAACCCTACCATAGAGGTTTCAAGCTCCAATCTTCAAAATATGGAATTTCGTATATTTTTTTTCAGAAGAAACATCGTCGATACATGTTTATTTGTTTTATTTTTTTCCAGGATTGATTGAATCAAAACGAAGGTCCAAGGTAATTAGAAGGAAGGTCATTCAAATGTAAATTAAAGCTCATTTTTTAAGTGACTATACAGATTGTGTCAGGGGAAAGTCTTGTTTCCTTGTTATTTTAGGGCACCAGACTACGACTTTACCTTGAGGAGGACGAATTTGCAATAAATTTGTAATTCTGATGAGGTAATTGATTTAAAAGCATCAATAACTATATTTTAGGCTTCCCAGTTGCAAAAGAAGTAGTGCCACACGGTGGCAGTACTGGATTCAACCAAGTTGATTCGCTTTATTTGTAACGAAATTAGGCTATGTTTGGTAATCTGTAATTGCGTGTCAGCTATGGTTAGGGTAGGGGGTGAGTCATTGTTTAGGTGGGGTAGGGTAGATTCCTAAAAAAGTACATTTTAATGGACAAACTGCTTGCTCTTGAGGTTTCAGGTAAGTATTGAAAGAGGTAAGGTGGGAGTTGGAATTAATTAAATTGTTTCTCTATACAGCAAAAATGTTACATTTCCATATCTACCAGCATAGAGGAGGAAAAGGCAAGGCAGGTCAGCATCACCCCGCCAGGAAACTTCTTGGGGATGGCAAATACTGCTAAGAACTTAGTTTTCAGCTATTTTAAATTGTGACATTTTCTTTTTCTATTCATATGAAGTACTTTGATATATTTAAAGAAATGCATGTAATGTATTTATCGATAATAAAATCCTATTGGAGAGGTTGTGATGGCTTCAGTTATGTAGAAGATCAAAAGCCGCACAGGAATTCCATCCATAACAAACAATAAAACTCATTTTCATCCAACCAAAATTCTTTAGCAGTAATATTAACAAGGACTTTTTACCAAAGTTACTATTCACCACTAACTTTATAAGTATATTCAAATTTTATCTAACATTGATATTGTAAATTTAAACGTAGTACGGTACTTATCAACGTACACTTATTATCTGCATATTTTAAAAGCCATGAACCAGGGATTTAGGGGACCGGTACCTCAAATTATAGCTTGGTTAGGCCTGGGTATGATGTGGAAAACAATAAGAAATTAATTAAAAAAGAGCCTTTCAAATGAAAGCAAGGAAGATTTGAAAGATATTGGAACATGTTAATCTTTATACGAAGGGAGATATGTCCTCCTTAGCTCCTTATTTTTTACTGTGAAGTTTGTCTCTTTTCAAATTTTAAAATAAAATTTGCAATTGGAAAGATAAGATTTTTTAAAGCACTAAATAACTTTTGTTTAATGAGCAAGGTGATAAGACGGGGGTTGTCCCCCCTACAGAGTAATTTACATTGGTTTTAAGTCTTAAGCTTGCTCCTTACTTTAGCTCAAAAACCTTTTCCATTTCTTTAATTACATTTCATGAAACTGTAAAGTCTTATGAATAAAATACTTCTGGTAACGCAGAATGAACGATCAATTTTTCAATGATCTCTATTTAGATTAAATAAAAAAAACAAGTTTTTTTAACTGAAAGTAAGGAGCGACATTAAAACTTAAAACGACCAGAAATTACTTCGTATATGAAAGAGGCTGCTTCCTCATCAACGCCCCGCTCTTTACGCTAAAGTTTGACTCTTTCTCTCAATTCTTCTTTTTAAAACAGTAAAAAACTCAATTACTGCTCCTTACTTCCAGCTGAAAGAAATTTTTCATATTTATTTTTTCATTGTTTTTTTTTAAATAATGCTAGTAAATCCTGCGCTCCCTTCATGGAGATTTTCTTCCCCCATGACAAACTATCGATGGAAAGTTCCCCCAGCATATCCCCCTCTTCTCACCCCTCCCCTAACCAAAAAAATCCTCCTGAAAACGCCTGTACACTTCCCAATAACCATTACTATATGTAAGCACTGGTCAAAGTTTGTAACTTGTTACCCCTCCCACGGGGACTGTGGGGGAGTAAGTCGCGGCCGGCTCAATAATATTTATGTTTATTAAATAAGCAATATTAAAATGTTTATTAAGCAATATTTATGCTTATAAATACCTCATTTAGGTAAGCATTACTTCGTATATGAAAGAGGCTGCTTCCTCATCAACGCCCCGCTCTTTACGCTAAAGTTTGACTCTTTCTCTCAATTCTTCTTTTTAAAACAGTAAAAAACTTTAGCGTAAAGAGCGGGGCGTTGATGAGGAAGCAGCCTCTTTCATATACGAAGTAATTTCTGGTCGTTTTAAGTTTTAATGTCACTCCTTACTTTCAGTTAAAAAAACTTGTTTTTTTTATTTAATTTCTGGACGTTTTTGAATCAATGCATGTTTTGATTTTGGCTCTCCGCAGAGGAATAATTAAAACAAAATTTGCATTTTTTTTGGCTAAATGGCTTTCTCATAATTTTGATCGAATGATTTTGAGAAAAAAAGAGCGGGGGAGGAAGCCTAGTTGCCCTCCGATTTTTTGGTTAATTAAAAAGGCAACTAGAATTTTTAATTTTTTACGAATATTTTTATTAGTAAAAGATTTACGTAACTTATAAATTAGCTTACGTAAAGAACTTTTGTATTCTCATATTTTTATTACACATATGAGGAGGTTCGCCCCCTTGTCAGATCCTCGCTCTTTACACTAAAGCTTAAATTTTGTCCCAATTCATTAAGAATGACCCCAGAATCACAAAAGCCGTAGAATAAATAGTTGAAATTACTAAAAATACTTTAGCGTAAAGAGCGAGGTATTAGGAGGAGGTGAGCCCCTCAAATTACTTCCTCCTTATTACTCAATTACTGCTCCTTACTTCCAGCTGAAAGAACTTTTTCATATTTATTTTTTCATTGTTTTTTTTTTAAATAATGCTAGTAAATCCTGCGCTCCCTTCATGGAGATTTTCTTCCCCCATGACAAACTATCGATGTAAAGTTCCCCCAGCATATCCCCCTCTTCTCACCCCTCCCCTAACCAAAAAAATCCTCCTGAAAACGCCTGTACACTTCCCAATAACCATTACTATATGTAAGCACTGGTCAAAGTTTGTAACTTGTTGCCCCTCCCACGGGAACTGTGGGGGAGTAAGTCGTCCCCAAAGACATAGTTATAAGGTTTTTTGACTACGCTGAATAAAATGGCTATCTCAGAATTTTGATCTGTTGACTTTGGTAAAATAATTAGCGTGGGAGGGGGCCTAGGTGCCCTCCAATTTTTTTGGTCACTTAAAAAGGCCACTAGAACTTTTCATTTCCGTTAGAATGAGCCCTCTTGCAACATTCTAGGATAAATGGGTCAATACGATCACCCCTGGGGAAAAAAAAAAAAAAAAAACAAAAAAACAAATAATCACGCATCCGTGATCTGCCTTCTGGCAAAAAATACAAAATTCCACATTTTTGTAGATAGGAGCTTGAAACTTCTACAGTAGGGTTCTCTGATACGCTGAATCTGATGGTGTAATTTTCGTCAAGATTCTATAACTTCTAGGGGGCGTTTCCCCCTATTTTCTAAAATAACGCAAATTTTCTCAGGCTCGTAATATTTGATGGGTAAGACTAAACTTGATGAAACTTATATATTTAAAATCAGCATTAAAATGCGATTCTTTTGATGTAGGTATTGGTATCAAAATTCCATTTTTTAGAGTTTTGGTTACTATTGAGCCGGGTCGCTCCTTACTACAGTTCGTTACCACGAACTGTTTGATTTTGATGGGTAATCAAACAATTCGTGGTAACGAACTGTAAGGAGCGAATAGTAATCGAAACTTAAAGAAACGGAATTTTGATACCAATAGACATATCAAAAGAATTGGCTTATTATGCTGATTCCAAATATATGAGTTTTGTTAAGTTTAGTCTTGCCCATCAAAAACTACGAGACTGAGAAAATGTGTCTATATAGTTATTGGGCCTTTCAATTATGCTGAAGAAAAAAGCTATCTCAAAATTTTGATCAGACGATTTTGGAAAAAAGTGATATGGGAGGGCGTGTAGTTACTCTCTAATTTTTTGTTACTTGAAGAGGGCACTAGTAATTTTCATTTTCGTTATAATTAGCCCTCTCTCGAAGTTTTAGGTCCACCCAGTCGATACGATCACCGCTGGGAAAAAAATAAATAAATAAACACGCATCCGTGATCTTTATTTTGGCGAAAATTACAAAATTCCACATTTTTGCAGATATGAGCTTGAAAACTCCAAAGTAGTGTTCTTTGATATGCTGAATCCAATGGCGTGATTTTCATTAAAGTTCTATAGCTTTGGGGGTATTTCCCCTTTTTTCGAGAATCAGACACATTTTCTGTCTCGTAGTTTTTGATGGGCAAGACTAAACTTAACAAAACTCATATATTTGGAATCAGCATAATAAGCCAGTTCTTTTGACATGTCTATTGGTATCAAAATTCCGTTTCTTAAAGTTTCGATTACTATTCGCTCCTTACAGTTCGTTACCACGAATTGTTTGATTACCCATCAAAATCTAAATAGAGATCATTGAAAAATTGATTGTTCATTCTGCGTTACCAGAAGTATTTTATTCATAAGACTTTACAGTTTCATGAAATGTAATTAAAGAAATAGAAAAGGTTTTTCAGCTAAAGTAAGGAGCAAGCTTAAAACTTAAAACCAATGTAAATTACTCTGTAGGGGGACAACCCCCTTCTTATCATCTTGCTCATTAAACAAAAGTTATTTAGTGCTTTAAAAAATCTTATCTTTCCAATTGAAAATTTTCTTTTAAAATTTGAAAAGAGACAAACTTCACAGTAAAAAATACGGAGCTAAGGAGGAGATATCTCCCTTCGTATAAAGATTAACATGTTACAATATCTTTCAAATCTTCCTTGCTTTCATTTGAAAGGCTCGTTTTAATTAACCTCAACACCTAGTTAGTGGGGCACTTCGCGCCCCCCCCCGCGCGCATAAGTCGTTACGCGCCATATTAGTTACGTGCCATTGTAGTTGTGTCCCTGTGGCCCACCTGTAAATAGAGATAGATATAAATATATGTTTTTAAGTACGTAAAACATGCGAATATACAACATTCTTCGCTGTCCCATTGTCTGTACATATAAATAGATTGTCAGGTTTACTGACTCTTGAACATGCAACATATAATTGTCCATGGGAAAAACAATCCGTATTCAGATCTATATCTCATTATTCTAATGATGTGTCCCTGTGTCCCGGTCGTCATTTATATTCTCTGTGTCCCGGTCGTCATTTGTGTCCCGGTGTCCCAGTTTGTGATTTCTCTTTGAGTGTCCCGGTCGTCATTTGTGTCCCGGTCTGTAATTTCTATTCGAACAATCCCTGTGTCCTGGTCGTCATTTATATATCCCGCCTGTGCCCCCGGCGTCCCCGTTGTAGTTGTGTCCCTGTGTCCCGGTCGTGATTTATATTCCCTGTGTCCCGGTCGTGATTCGTGTCCGGGTGTCCCAGTCTGTAATTTCTCTTTGAGGTTCCTGGTCGTCATTTATATTCCCTCTGTCTCGGTCGTCATTTGTGTCCCGGTCTGTAATTTCTCTTTGAGTGTTTTTTCTTTTTAGTTTTTTTTTTAGTTTTTTACCTTTTTTTCTTTTTTCAGTTTTCTTTTTCTTCTTTATTTTACAGCGTCACTATGAAGTACATATCACCGAACCTTTGTTTTTTTAACTTAAATCTGGTAGGCATTGATGACCTTATCCAAGTCAAAATCCCAAACCCAATCATCATCGCTATCATTTTCAGTTTTGATATGTTTTGACTCTCGCTGTCCAGGTGGATTTTCATCTAACTGCGCGGTTTTGTGTTCTTTAGCCGCAAGCCTGTTTTCTTGCTGTTCTTGTGATTCCTCGGCACGCTTTCTTTTCTTACTTTCTCTATCAGCAGCAAGTTTTTTGGCATAGACTCTTTGAGCAGCTTCCTCGGCTGTTGCCATTGTAGGTTCTTCAGTCATTTTACAATTAAACATTTTTCCGTGAACGAATGACTTAAATACCTTTAATAACGTCATCGTCATAACAAACATGACGACAACTAACTTCATGACGTCAGTCGACACACAAACATGACGTCACTCGACACACACACACACACACACAGACAACTTATTTTTATATATATAGATTATTGTTTTCCAAATCATACCCAGGCCTAACCAAGCTATAATTTGAGGTACCGGTCCCCTAAATCCCTGGTTCATTGCTTTTAAAATATGCAGATAATAATTGTACGTTGATAAGTACCGTACTACGTTAAATTTACAATATCAATGTTGGATAAAATTTAAATATACTTATAAAGTTAGTTGTGAATAGTAACTTTGGTAAAGAGTCCTTGTTAATATTACTGCTAAAGAATTTTGGTTGGATGAAAAGGAGTTTTATTGTTTGTATGGATGGAATTCCTGTGCGGCTTTTGATCTTCTACATAACTGAAGCCATTACAACCTCTCCAATAGGATTTTATTATCGATAAATACATTACATGCATTTCTTTAAATATATCAGAAAACTTCATATGAATAGAAAAAGAAATTACTCCGTATATGAAATGGGTTGTCCCCTCCGCAATCCCTCGCTCTTTACGCTAAAGTTTGACTCTTTGCCACAATTCTACATTTTAAAACAATTAAAACCTGTAGCGTAAAGATCGAGGCGTTGAGGAGGGGACAACCCATTTCATATATGGAGTAATTTCTGTTCGTTTTAAGTTTTAATGTCGCTCCTTACTTTCAGTTAAAAAAAAATTATTTTTTTAAAATTTAATTTCAGTTGAAAAAACGTGTTTGTTTTTTATTTAATGAAGCCTAGAGATAAACATTTTTCTAAAGGCAATGGAAAAAGTATGTCAATTAAAGTAAAAGTATATAAAAATAAAAAAATAATCAATTACAAAAATATAAACGAAACAATAGCCTACTTGCAAAAACTAAGATATTAACTCCCAGCATTCAGTTCTGTTGAGCAGTGCCGAAGCTTTGGACGGATATCAAACAGTTCGTGGTAACGAACTGTAGTAAGGAGCGACCCGGCTCAATAGTAACCAAAACTCTAAAAAATGGAATTTTGATACAAATAGCTACATCAAAAGAATCGCATTTTAATGCTGGTTTTAAATATATAAGTTTCATCAAGTTTAGTCTTACCCATCAAAAGTTACGAGCCTAAAAAAATTGCGTTATTTTAGAAAATAGGGGGAAACACCCCCTAAAAGTCATAGAATCTTAACGAAAATCACACCATCAGATTCAGCGTATCAGAGAACAATACTGTAGAAGTTTCGAGCTCCTATCTACAAAAATGTGGAATTTTGCATTTTTTGCCAGAAGGCAGATCACGGATGCGTGTTTATTTGTTTTTTTTTGTTTTTTGTTTTTTTTTGTTTTTTTTTTTTTCCCAGGGGTGATAGTATCGACCCAGTTGTCCTAGAATGTTGCAAGAGGGCTCATTCTAATGGAAATCAAAAGTTCTTGTGCCCTTTTTAAGTGACCAAAAAAATTGGAGGGCACCTAGGCCCCCTCCCACGCTAATTATTTTCCCAAAGTCAACGGATCAGAATTCTGAGATAGCCATTTTATTCAGAGTAGTCGAAAAACTTTATAACTATGTCTTTGGGGACGACTTACTCCTCCACAGTCCCCGTGGGATGGGCAACAAGTTACAAACTTTGACCTGTGCTTACATATAGTAATGTTTATTGGGAAGTACACAGGCGTTTTCAGGAGGATTTTTTGGTTGGAGGGAGGGGTTGAGAAGAGGGGGACACGCTGGGGGAACTTTCCATCGAGAATTTGTCATGGGACAAGTAAATTTCCATGAAGGGAGAGCAGGATTTACTAGCATTATTTAAAAAAAAAAAACAATTAAAAAATAAATGTGAAAAAGCTTTTTCAGCTGGAAGTAAGGAACAGCAATAAAACTTAAAACAAACAGAAATTATTACCCATATGAGGGGCTCACCTCCTTCTAATACCTCGCTCTTTACGCTAAAGTATTTTTAGTAATTTCAACTATTTATTCTACGGCTTTTGTGATTCAGGGGTCATTCTTAATGAATTGGGATAAAATTTAAGCTTTAGTGTAAAGAGCGAGGTACTGACGATGGGGCGAATCCCCTCATATATGTAATAAAAACATGAGAATACAAAAGTTCTTTACGTAAGCTAATTTATAAGTTACGTAAATCTTTTACCAATAAAAAGATTCGTAAAAAATTAAAAGTTCTAGTTGCCTTTTTAATTAACCAAAAAATCGGAGGGCAACTAGGCTTCGTCCCCCGCTCTTTTTTTCTCAAAATCATTCGATCAAAATTATGAGAAAGCCATTTAGCCAAAAAAAAAAAAAATATGCAAATTTCGTTTTGATTATTCCTCTGCGGAGAGCCAAAATCAAAACATGCATTGATTCAAAAACGTTCAGAAATTAAATAAAAAAAACAAGTTTTTTTAACTGAAAGTAAGGAGCGACATTAAAACTTAAAACGCACAGAAATTACTTCGTATATGAAAGAGGCTGCTTCCTCATCAACGCCCCGCTCTTTACGCTAAAGTTTTTTACTGTTTTAAAAAGAAGAATTGAGAGAAAGAGTCAAACTTTAGCGTAAAGAGCGGGGCGTTGATGAGGAAGCAGCCTCTTTCATATACGAAGTAATTTCTGTGCGTTTTAAGTTTTAATGTCGCTCCTTACTTTCAGTTAAAAAAACTTGTTTTTTTTTTATTTAATTTTTTAACAATATCGACAGTTTTGAACTTGATTACGAAACACCAAAATAATTAATACCTTTAGACTCGATTGTTTATAAAAGTAACGCATTATCAAAGTAGTTTGTTCAGAGTAAAACATTAAAACTAAAATTAAAAAATCAAATAAAATTTTTTAATTGGATATTTTTAATCTAATTTTAAATACCAAAATCAATATATTCGACACTATGCTTCATAACTGTAAAAAATTTAATCTTTTTCAAAGTTACAACTAGATAAATACAATCACTCCTGGAAAAAGATAAATGATATTAATAATAAAAAAACGTATCTGTTCAGGGGGAAAATATAACAATTCCCAGCATTCCCTTCATGAGAAATATTTCTGATTATAGTGGCTTCATATATCAGCTCATGGTTACTCTTGCAATGCAAGCAAATATTGACGGCATATTTTTGCCGAAATTGTCCCTTACTTAGCTGTTTTCCTTGTGTTTTTTTTATAATTATACGAACTTTCTTGTGTACTTATAACTGCCCTAATTACTAATAAACAAATACGTATTTAAGATCACCATAAAAAGCTGATTCTTTGATTGAATGTTGTCAATAGCTAGGCTCTTACACTTTCGTTGTTGACAACGATCATTATTTAATTGCCATTCATTACTATGAAGAAATTATTTTTTTTTGTGTGTGTGTGTTACTCCAACCGAATCATATAGAAACACGATTGGAGGAAACTGGAAAAGCGTCACCCAGTCACAAAGCAGAACTTAAATTTTCTTTATTAAGGGTTAAAATTTATTGGTCGGCAGCCAAAATTGGGGCAACGCACATTTTTTTCATGGATTTCCCCTATCCTGCTCTTTTTCCTTCGGTTTCCTTATAATTACTTTATAGTCCCAAATTTCCAGGGGGCCTTGGCCCTCCCTATTTCCCCCCCTTGCCGGCCCCCATGTACGTTATCTTTATATTGGATGTGGCTATTGATTTTAACTTAGGGCCGTTTTGGGTTTCGTTTATCCACTCAATCAAATGGTAAACAAGGCAGTATTTGATGGGGGTCGATTTTCCTCAAATACCCCATCGCTATGCGTAAGTTTGACTAGCACAAGTGGTAAACACAGACAACCACTTAATAATTGTTAGTGTTTTTTTTTCTATTGAATTCCTTGACTACGAATTAAAATTACAAAATTTTAAACGTATTTTAGTGAAATACTCGTAATGCTGCTCATTAATTAAACGGTTCAAAATATGCGGGATTTCAGCAAACCATCAGTGGAGCTTCTCTGCAAGTAGGGGGGGGGGAATGGCAATGGCCCCCTCGAGCTTTCGAGAGTTCGAGCTTATATTAATTTTTTGTTTATTTTTTGGTCAAATGACGGTATTTACATGCATATAATTTTTTATTTATTTTGTCTTAACAGTAATAATTATCTTTGTGCCTGTTATCATCAAACAGTTCGTGGTAACGAACTGTAGTAAGGAGCGACCCGGCTCAATAGTAACCAAAACTCTAAAAAATTGAACTTTGATATCAATAGCTACATCAAAAGAATCGCATTTTAATGCTGATTTTAAATATATAAGTTTCATCATGTTTAGTCTTACCCAGCAAAAGTTACGAGCCTGAGAAAATTTGCCTTATTTAGGAAAATAGGGGGAAACACCCCCTAAAAGTCATAGGATCTTAACGAAAATGACACCATCAGATTCAGCGTATCAGAGAACCCTACTGTAGAAGTTTCAAGCTCCTATCTACAAAAATGTGGAATTTGGTATTTTTTGCCAGAAGACAAATCACGGGTGCGTGTTTATTTGTTTGTTTGTTTTTTTTTTTTTTTTCCCAGGGGTCATCGTATCGACCAAGTGGTCCTAGAATGTCGCAAGAGGGCTCATTCTAACGGAAATGAAAAGTTCTAGTGCCCTTTTTAAGTGACCAAAAAAATTGGAGGGCATCTAGAACCCCTCCCACGCTCATTTTTTTCCCAAAGTCAACAGATCAAAATTTTGAGATAGCCATTTTGTTCAGCATAGTCGAAAACCATAATAACTATGTCTTTGGGGATGACTTATTCCCCCACAGTCCCTGGGGGAGGGGCTGCAAGTTACAAACTTTGACCAGTGTTTACATATAGTAATGGTTATTGGGAAGTGTACAGACGTTTTCAGGGGGATTTTATTTTGTTTGGGGGGGCTGAGGGGGGGGGCTATGTTGGAGGATATTTCCTTGGAGGAATCTGTCATGGGGGAAGAAAAATTCAATGACAAGGGCGCAGGATTCTCTAGCATTACTATAAGAAAACAATGAAAAATAAACATGAAAACGTTTTTTCAAATGAAAGGAAGAAGTAGCATTGAAACTTAAAACGAACAGAGATTATTGCGCATATGAGGGGTTCTAAAAATACTTTAGCATAAAGAGCGAGGTATTTAGGAGGAGATAAATACCTTGCTCTTTATGCTAAAGTATTTTTAGTAATTTCAACTATTTATTCTACGGCCTTTCTGATTCAGGGGTCATTCTTAAAGAATTGGGACAAAACTTACGATTTAGTGTAAAGAGCGAGGTATTAACGAGGGTACAAACCCCCTCGTATACATAATAAAAATATAAGGTTATGAAAGTTTGTTACGTAAGTTAATTCTTAAGTTACGTATATTTTTTACTAATAAAAACGTTCATTAAAAATTAAAAGTTTTAGTTGCCTTTTTAAGTAACCGAAAAATTGGAGGGCAACTAGGCCTCCTTCGCCACCCCTTATTTCTCAAAATCATCTGATCAAAACTAAGAGAAAGCCATTTAGCCAAAAAAAGAATTAATATACAAATTTCATTTTAATAATTTATGTGCGGAGAGCCAAAACCAAACATGCATTAATTCAAAAACGTTCAGAAATTAAATAAAAAAAACTAATTTCTTTAGCTGAAAGTAAGGAGCCACATTAAAACTTAAAACGAACAGAAATTACTCCGTATATGAAATGAGTTGTCCCCTCCACAATCCCTTGCTCTTTACGCTAAAGTTTGACTCTTTGCCACAATTCTACTTTTTAAAACAATTAAAAGCTTTAGCGTAAAGAGCGAGGGATTGTGGAGGGGACAACTCATTTCATATACGGAGTAATTTCTGTTCGTTTTAAGTTTTAATGTCGCTCCTTACTTTCAGCTAAAAAAATTAGTTTTTTTTATTTAATTTCTTCAAAACTCGGTCCAGATCTACGTCCATGAAATAGGTCCTCCACTTTCAATTTGTTGTACTTAAAGTAGTTTAGTGCGCAACCCATTGATTCCTAAAGCTAGCTTTGTTTTATTGCGGGCTCACAAATCATTTGATATTAATTTTGCAGTTTACTTCATTAAAGCAAAATATATTGCCATTTTTTAAGCTCCATGTCACTCTTTATATGACCATATAATTTCCTTTGGAAATTATGAGATTGTTTTATGGATCACTAGTGATTACCTTATTCCCTGCTCGTAAATAAAGTTATATACCTGCCTGACTAAATCTTTAATGGTGAAAAATTGGTTAAAAGCCGGCGTAATTAAAGAATTAATGTCGCAGTGCTAAAATTCGCATTGTAATTAACGCGGCGGTGGTAAATCTGCTAATGGCTCAAGTATGCAATAAGGAAATATCTAAATAGTATTCCATACAAGCAATAGAATGTTTAAGGGTTTTCTAATTCTTTTGATGTTGCCGACACTAATATATCTGACATTCGTAGGAAGCTCTATTTAACTAAACTGATTTATTTCATTTTTCATAAAATTACATACATTGACATGCAAGTTCGCATCAGCTACTACGAAGGAGGGGCAGTGGGCCATCTTTAGGAGGGTGAAAGTGATGCCCTAAATTGCAAATTTCGGTTGCCAAATACTCCAAGTCTTACTGAACTTTCAGATAAATATAGAATGACGTTTTGGAAGGGGGATAGAAACTGATATATAACCTATCTTGAGTTCCGGGAATATTATTGGTCTATATTTTTGTTATTGGTGCTTCAGGGGGGATTTAATATTGCCTGTCCCAATGCGGCAATCCTTCGTAATGTACCATAAAATATTACATTCATATGCCTACCAATATAGAGGTTGACAAGCCGAGCCAGGGCAACGTGAGCATCGCCAGGAAATTTCTTAGTTGGGAGGCTGGGAAGGTGGCTAGTGCTAACAGGGACCCTTTTCAGTAACTTTAAATGTTAATATTTCTCTTTTCATAGTTATGTGCAATGTTTCATTATATATAAATCTTAACGAACAAATAAATTTTCAAATAGGGATAAATTCATTTATTTAGACAGTCATCAGTAGAATTCTCGCACCTATTTTTTATTTATTTTTTATTGTCTAAATAAATGGACTTATGCTCATCTGAAAATTTATTTGTTCGTCATAGAACGGCAGTATGGTGTAAGAAAAGAATACCCTGTTATGGTGTTACGTCGAAAATATAAAATATTGTGTACAATGTATTTAAACATCACAGAACCCTATCGTAGAATTAGTAATAGTAACGCAAAATTTCCACTAATATGAATAATAATACCCCTCTCCGTCCATCCAAAATTCTTTAGTGAAAATTAAATAGTTCGTGGTAACGACCAGCAAGGAGCGACACGGCTCAATTAACGAAGACTTTGATACTGGTAGATATATTAAAAGAATCGGCGTGTTATGTTGATTTTAAGCATATAACTTTCGTTAAGTTTGATCTAACCCATCAAAGGTTACGAGCCCGAGAAAATTTGCCTGATTTTCGAAATGAGAAATCACCCCCTAAAAGTAACAGAATCTTAATGAAAATAACACCATCAGATTCGGCGTACCAGAGAACACTATTGAAGCGGTTTTAAGCTCTTATATGCAAAAATGTGTTTTTTTTTGCCAGAAAAAAGATCATGGATGAGTGTTAATTTTTTTTCCAGGGCTGATCGTATTGACTTAGTGGTCCTGGAATATCGGGAGATGGCTTATTCGAATTGAAATTAAAAGTTTTAGTGCCCTTTTTAGGCGACTCAAAAGGATTGAAGGGCAACTAGTTCCCCTCCTACGCCTTTTTTCTCAAAATCGTCCTATCAAATTCTGAGACAGCCATTTTGTCCAACATGGTTGAAAGACCGAGTTTAGTATTTGTTATTGGGAAGCATGCATACATTTTTTTGTGATGGGGGACGAATTTTCTTCTAGGGGGATTTTCTACTGGGAAAATTATCCTTGAGGGGGAAAGTTTCCAGGTGCTGAATTTTTCAGGGGAAATTTAACACTGGAGAAATTTACCAAAAATCCTATACGAAATTCTTCTTACGTCTTGCTATCTCTTTGCCGACTCAATTTTACGCGTGGAGATGCTAAGGGTAAGTTTCCAGAGTCAATTTTCACCAGGATAATATCGTCCAGAGAATATCTACCGTAAGAAGATGGCATTTTTCCGTGGAGATGGAGCCAGATTTCGTGGCACTCCTTAAAAAAGGATTAGAAATTAAATAAAAACACAGGTTTTTTCAACTGAAAGTAAGGAACAACAATAAAACTTGAAACGAAAGGAAATTATTACGTATATGAGGGGAGTTGCTCCTCCTCATTATCTCGCTCTTTTTGCTAAAGTTTTAATTTTGTCCCAATTCTTTAAGAACGACTCCTTAAACACAAAGTTCGTTTAATAATAAGAAGTCTTTTATTAAGTAGTAAAAAAACTTTAGTATAAAGAGGGAGGTGTCGAGGAGGAGCAATTCTCCTCATATGCGTACTAACTTATATTCGTTTTAAATTTTAATGTTACTCCTTACCTTTAGTTGCAATAACTTCTCTTATTTATTTATTTTTATTAAGAACTTGCTCAGCAAAACTACTGCTCATCAAAAGTTTTAGCCAAACATTCATATTTTATCCAAATTTTTAATTGCAACCCTTCAGCAGAACAACTGAAAAATCAGGGCAATACCAATTGATTTGCAATTATTTATATATTCAAGCTCACAGCAAGAAGCAGGAGGTTAATAGGGTCAGTAGCTCACATCATATTTCGATTAAGCCTGGGCATAAATTGAACAACGATGATAACTTAAATAAATAAAAAATAAAGTTTTTGCAAATGAAAATAAGGAGCAAGATTGAAAATTAAAGCAGACAGAAATTATCTTGTATATTAGGGGGATCCCCCACCCCTTCACCTCCTTGTTCTTTACACTGAAGTTTGACATTTTGTCCCTACTCTTTAAGAGTGACCGCTCAAATACAAGGGATGTTGAATTGAATAAGAAGGTCTGAAAAAGAAGTAAGAAGATGGTAATTTTGTCGTGATAAGAAAGCGATGAAATAAAATTAAGAAGACTGTACTTCAAATTAATCTCCAGTTTAATTTCCTAGTTGCAGTCAAAGTACTATTAAAAACGTTACCGTACTGAAGAGGTGCAATTTTTAGTTTATATTAAAACAAGAATCCCAAGAGTATTCGAATTTTAAGCTCAGAATACTAAATTATATTTGCAATCACACAAATACGCTGTCTTTTCAAATCCTACAAGCGAGGAACCAGTAGAGGCATGAGGTAAGACTCTCGTATAGGCTTTCGGTCCATTTCTAAAAGTTTATTTACCTAGTAACATAATATATTTCATGATCACGAAAACTCAGGATCTGGAGGGGTAAAATTTCGCGAATGGAAAGCAATGTCCTCTAATTTGGGATCTCTTCATTAAAGGTTCACTCATTCAAGACAATAGATTTTGGAGTTAATTTAAAGCGACTATACGGCAATTTTCACAAATTTTTAAATTGGAAGAAGTTTTTCGTTTCCTTTGCCCCTTTTTAGAATTCAAGAAGAAAATTAATTCTAAACATTCTAATAATGTAATTCTAAAATGTAACTCATCACCAAGTATATACGTGCTTGTTATAAAAAAAAAACTAAGCACATGTCAACAATTTAAATGCAAAGCAGTTTCTTGTTTGATTTGCCCTTTCTTTTCATCCAAAGGGGGGGAAAATCTCTAGAAGATCCATGATTACAATCAACGTCAATCATCTCCACAAGCCTGTCTTGTTGAACCATAGATCTTGGCATGTATGACTGATAGCGCATCAATTATCTCCATTGATTAGTGACAGAATGAGTGACAGCCCTGACTATTTGTATTAGATGATACTTGAACTTGAAATGACAATGTACAGACATGTGCATAAAAGCACTAGTCAGTTGTGTGATTAATAATAATGTACATGGTTTCATGCACTGTCAGAATTTCGGATTGACAGATCTACCAGGGGGGTTTATCTGGATGGAGATGCAACTAAAAGTCAATTATTCTTTTCACAGTCTTTAATGAGTCCCCAGTGGAAATAATATAGGTTGTATTCCACGAAAGTAGGTCATTGAATTGATGTCTCGATTTTTTTCAATGCAAATACTGCGGATTTGAAAACCTGTAATAAACAAGCATTTTAAGAACCCTAGGGACGAGAGGATGGTCTTTTACACTTTTTCAGCTACTAGAACAGAACGCGCTAAGGTTGCTGTTCCTCAAGCACCGATACGATGCTCTAATAATGAGTTTGGAAAGCTGTTAGTGTATACGACAAATCAACGACGATGCAATGTTTTTCCGTACTCTTCTGTTAAACTGTGTAAGATGTAACATAAACCGGTTTTCCTTCCTGGATCGGTATATATATATATATATATATATATATATCATCATATATATATATATATATATATATATATATATATATATATATATATATATATATATATATATTGATTGCATGAAAAGGAAATCACAAATACAGTATAGAGACTGAAAGCACATATGCTGAAAAAGGGGGCTAAAAGCATTACTTGTGTTTTGCTTTTGTACACAGCAATAAATCAATATTTTGAATATCCTTTGTGGATCAGCTACGCGGATCACTTGCTAAGAAATATAAATTATGGGAAAAAACCTTGGAAGTATCTCACTGGAAGGCACAGCTAAAAGACTTGAGTAGTGGTTTCAAACTGCCTGTTCAATGCTAAAAACTACCTTCAACCGATTGAAGCTATCGCGCGGGCTTATGCCAACACTTAGTTTTAGTCTTACAGATTCAGTTGGCACCTAGGCTAAACCAGCTACTAGAAAATCAGGGAACGGGGAATTTTGTCGAAGTATAGATTAATATATACGTCAATAGTGACACTGTGGCGGGTATGGTCTGGTTAAAGCTCCATTTCAATTTAGCATTTTACGGAAAAAACAGAATTTAACCGATGAAGAATCTTTTTTCCACCAAAAGCATTTTTGCAAAATTCATTGATTGAATTGCGTTCCATTTAATTCGTAAAACACCAAATGAAAAACAGGGCTTAAAACTCATAAACCAACAATGAATTTTCACCGACAAAGCATCTGGGATGTCCCCACTCGTAGTTATGTCTTCTTTTTTGGAGGGCCGGGTAGAGGGTATTTGCCCCTCCCTGTATTTTCAAAAGTATCTATTTTGGGATAATCTCATTGATAAGTATCTGTTTTTGGGAATTTCCATTGGAAAAATAAAAAAAAAACTGCCCCCTTTATTAAAAAAATGTATTGTCACCCGCTACATTTCCATGAATTGGTGCCACTGCCCGCACAATAACATTCACCTTTCTACCAAAATATATGTACACTGATTGACATCTAAAAAAGGCCAGAAAATTCAAGAAGTAAGAATAGCATCTAGAAAAGAGTTCGAATGTGACCTTATCAATTCGAATGTAAGCACCATTATAACGGCTGAAATAACAGCCATTTACTGTCAGTGAATAGGTCAGCTATTCCAATAGGCGGAAGTGCGCTTTTATTGGTGTTTTTTCGTCTTATAGATAGGGTTAAGGCCTCATTCAAGTGCTGATCTATATTTATCACTAATGTAGGAAAACATTCTTCCTTTTCTCCTTCTGTCTTTCTTTTTTTTATGTGTTTGTGCTGTTGCATTGGTGATTTCTCTTTTTATTATATCTCAATTACGAGGAACACTTTACAGTTTGTAATTGTGTAAGATTTCAGTTCCTGTGTCAAATATTAATGGAGCAAAAAGGAATGATTTTATTCAATGACTAAACCCGTAGAGAGTATTTCACAATCTAATCTACAAAATACAGCAAAAAATATCGGAAGTTTGAGAAAATACTAAATAGTACTAAGGAACAAAAAAAAATAATGAATAGGCGAAATTCACTAATAGGAAGGAAATGAAGAGAAAACACATTTATACAATGTGCAGTCTCTTTGTTCGATTTAAGTATGCTACAACTACTTGCCCAGCCTCTTTAGTGAACCGATTAATATTAATATTAAAAATACAAAGTCTCAGCAAAGGACGAACTTTAAGCTGACATTATTGATGTCACTAGCATGTGAACAATGAGATTCCCAAATTCGCTAAAATGTAACTGCATTTTTACTTCAAACAGATTTTAGAAGTTACATTGCAATAGAAGACATGTCATTTTAAGGAAACAATTAATTTTGCCTTTTCAAAAGCAAACTATGACCGTGTCGTTTATAAAAAAAAAAAAAAAAAATACCAAAAAATTTGTGTTTGTCTGAAGAATAAATTAAAAGTTTGAAAATATACATGGTCTGCACAAGAGCTTACTTTAGAAAGATATTGAAACAAAACAACAGTATAGGGTTATTTTGGTAAATTTTTCCAGAGCCAAAATAAAAATAGTACGGATCGCCGTGTATATTTTTAGATAGGATAGCTCGCAATTTTCTATCCCACAGCAAAGAAATTAAAAATATTATTCTTCCTTTTAAGTTTTTGCTAGTTTAGCATAAGGATATAGATTTTTAATTCGGCTCCTTGTCTCCAATTATCTGAGCCTAATATACCTTTTCAGCTGCTGCGTCACTAAATCCTGAAGTTCAGGTCACGTGAAAAGCCTTCTTTAGGAAGGAATATAGGAAGGCTATAGGAAATAATCAAATTGCCTTCCTATAGCCATTGGTTCAATACATATAAAAAAAAGAATAGAGGCTATTTTCTGCAAAATTTCCTAATAAAACTTAGCCTTTACAGCGTAGATCCACAAATTTTCTAAATGTATTTTAGAACTGAAGAATGGAATAAAAAGGGGAAAGTGGGAGAAACTTGGCTTTCTTTCCTATTTTTATATCTATGGCCCAGGCAAATGTTGTACTATAGGAGTGTGAAAAATTTTATTTCTCCAAAACGGTTGCCTTTTTACGTGGCGTATTTTCTAGGCTTAAGGTTGAAAAAAAATTCATTAAATTTTTACTTTCTGAAACATAAATGATAGGTTAGTAAAATCGTCAATTGCAACTCCTTTTAATATTAAAAACAGTGTATTAGCAAATAATTTTAAAACATTAAAAGAGAGCGAAAGAGGAGACGAAATTTTGATTTTTGATATATTTTGCGACGTTAAAATTTGTTTTACTATGTCAACAAATTCAAACCAAATATCTTGAAACAATGATTAAGTACATGATATTTTTTGTACGATAAAGAGATATATATATAAGTTATATATTATTGTTCTTCTTTACATTTTTATTTACCGATTGTTGTTTTTAATTCAGTTATTTATTCATTTTTTTGTATATATAGATTATGGTTTATTTACATATGGTTTATTTATAATAGTTTTAATTAAATAGTTAAGGTTTAAGTAAATAGTCGAGTTAATAGGTAAGTAGTTACGTGAACTTTTGCACGACTGCAAACCCTCATAGGTTTTCTCCAGCACGAAAGTGTTCTTTAATTTATTTATTTTTTTGTGAATTTGCAATAGTAAACTTACATGAACTATAAACTTGTCACCAGCACTGCACGGTCAGCAAGCATTAGCTTAGTTCAGAGCGTGTATTAAACGGCAAAGAAAGCCCCTAACTTTCAAATATACTAAATAAAGAATCTTTTGAAAAGGTCACCTGGTGTGTTTTTGGCTACAGGCTACAGACCAGAGAATCTGGGATTCAACTCTAGTTCCGGAAAGGTCATCTCTCATTCTTTTTTGCGGGAAATCCGTCGGGAATCCGGTAGATCCCATGAGAAATCGTTACAAGTGGAGACACAGTTTGGAATATGCTTTAGACTAGCTTTGCTTAAATGAAAGCTGTAATTCTCCATTATCTGGGCGAAATTAACATAATTCCGACCTGCAGCAATTCGAATTTGCTAACGACACCAAATCGAACTCAGTCACTCCCACTCCTAAAGTATTAAATACTAAAAACGTAATGTAGTTATTAATTGATAAAAGTTTGACTTAAAGAAAGCCATCATAGTTTATAAGGAAAACATACGAAACATTGGCTGTACCGCTTCATGAAGCTCAAGAATAGGCCTAAAATTTGTTTGGTTTCTGATAGGCAATAAACTTACTGGGTGTGTAGGTAAGGCCGGGTAGATCTCAAATAAAGCGGAAGTATATTGAATTTTAGTTAGATTTAGCCTACATTTGACGCCTGAAACTGGGCAAACAATTTAATTTTTTCAATTGAATTAAATTTACAGGGAACTTAAACAAGGGAAAGGGGACCTCAATGAAAGCAAAATAATTGAAAGCCATTTGTAGTATTGATTTGTGACGTCCAAAATAGACTAAAGTTTATTCTATCTGCAAATAGTTTGCAATTTAGGCTACATGGCATATACACTGGACAAACATTAAGAATGGAAAATATTTTGAAAACAATAGGTTTCATCGCTTGTCATATCCCAAAATGGAGCCATATATATTTATTTTGGAGGAGATTGATCCTTATTTGTTTTTTTGTGCTATGTTTCCTTTTTTTGAGGTATATTTTTTCTTGTTTGTTAGTTATTTATTACGCTATTTTTTTGGTGTGTTTAAAAACTGGTTAAATTTTATCACTACACGCCAACAATAACGTATGTTTTTCTATCAGTGCAGTAGATGTAAAATGTAAAAAGTTATGATTGTGTTTATTAATAAAGTAAATATCAGTAAAAAGTATCAGTATTTTAAACCAATCTTTTTCATTTTTAATTCCTTTTGCTTTATTAATTAAGATTGGGACAGTCCCATTCAACGAATGACTAATTATAATCTCTAATCTATATTATGGAATGTTCTAGTTGTCTTAATGACTTCTCAAAAAATTAAGTTGCAATTTTTTAACAAACCAACATCTTAGCGCCGAAGAAGTAGAAAGACAAAAAAGTGGACCTTAATGACGACAGAAAATTTTCTCGAAACATTTCATTGAATCGATTCTTAGCGCAATTAAATAAAAAAACAAGTTTTTTTAAATGAAAGTAAGGAGCAACATTAAAACTTAAAACGAACAGAAATTACTCCGTATATAAAAGGGGCTTTTCCTCTTGAACGCCTCGCTCTTTACGCTAAAGTTTGACTCTTTCTCTTAAGTCTGCTTCTTAAAACAGTAAAAAACTTTAGCGTAAAGAGTGGGGCGTTGAAGAGGAAAAGCCCCTTTCATATACGGAGTAATTTCTGTTCGTTTTAAGTTTTAATGTCGCTCCTTACTTTCATTTAAAAAAACTTGTTTTTTTATTTAATTTCTGGACGTTTTTTAATTAATGCATGTTTTGATCTTGACTCTCCGCACATAAATAATTAAAACGAAATTTGCACATTATATTTTTGGCTAAATGGCTTTCTCATAGTTTTAATCGGAAGATTTTGAGAAAAAAGGAGCGAGGGAGGAAGTCTAGTTGCCCTCCAATTTTTTGATTACTTAAAAAGGCAACTAGAACTTTTAATTTTTTACGAACATTTTCATTAGTAAAAAATATACGTAATTTACGAATTAACTTACGTAGCGAACTTCTATATTCGTATGTTTTTATTGCGTCTATGAGGGGGTTCACCCCTCGTCGATACCTCGCTCTTTACACTAAAGCTTAAATTTTGTACTAATTCCATAAGAATGACCCTTGAATCACAAAGGCCGTAGAATAAATAGTTGAAATTACTAAAAATACTTTAGCGTAAAGAGCGAGGTATTACAAGGAGGTAAACCCCTCATATGTGTAATAATTTCTGCTCGTTTTAATGCTGCTCCTCACTTTCAGTAGAAAAAACTTTTCATATTTATTTTTTCATTGTTTTTTTAAATAATGCTAGAAAATCCTGCACCCCCTTGATTGAAAGTCTCTTCCCCCATGAAAAGTTTTTCCATGGAAAAACCATAGCATATGTCGCTCAAATCCTTAAGAACGTTTAATAGTAAGAAAAGAGCTAACTCCCAGTTTCCTTCTAATATTTTTTTAAAGTTTCCAATCTTGCCTCAGTTTTTAATATTATTTTAGCCTTGAAATCAAATCTCTTTCCATTGCTTTCCCTTTTAGTTATCGAAGTCACACTGAAGAACTATATACAAAATGGCGTATAGATTACAGGCCCCCAAGCTTTTAGCCTTACCAGTCTCTTCTTTTTCTAAAAAAAAATTGTTCGATCATACTCGGTGTAGAAGATTTTAGTGTCAGGTACAAAATTAAAACATTCCACGTTGCATTTTTAACGCTATTTTTTACCTTCAAAAGATCTACAAAAGATCTTCAAAATGACTACAGCTAATGACTGCTACAAAACAAAATTACTATGATAAGCTCCAACCTACACATTTTTAGAAACTATTGGTTCTTTAAATTTTTCATCGGTTCTTCTGATACCCCCTGATTTTTTTTCCTTTTTTTAATATTCTTTTTTTTAATTTTCTTGTTTTAAGTAGAAAGACAAAAACAAAGAGTAGAAGGAACGTGTTTTGGGTTTTGGCTCTCTAAAACCCAGAATGTATGTTCCTGAAGAGAAGCATATGCACAAGTCCAATTGTTCGTAACATCGCGAAAAACTAGAATAGCTTTCTAGAAAAGAATTGATTTGTAAACCCCCTTAAAATAAAATCACTTACCTTTACATAGTCCCCGGGGACCCATTGGTGAATAGGTGTCTATAGAAGAAACAATTGAGAAATTGTAGACATTCTCTATTTCTTTGGTGTCTTGATCACTCAAAATAGAGATATGACAGTTTTGGAACCGAAAATTGATTTATTAAATTCCATGTAAAAATTATCTGAGAAGCAATGCTGGAGAGACAAATTTGACACCTCCCTTATCTAAACTTCCGACAATGATAAATCTGAAAGTGTCATTTTTTTCACACCTCTAAGTATGATACTCATCGGTATTATTTTAAAATTTTAACCTCCAATGTCACATCAAATGTTCAAAAAGAGTATGACAGTACAAACCAAATAAAGAAAAATATGGCCTGCCAATTCAAACCTTCTGATTAGTGCACGAACGATGTAAGTACAGCGAATGAAAAAGCAACAAAATTAAATACCGTTGTCGTTCTATATTTTGGCACTAAAAATGTCAAAATACCCGTGTTTGAAATTTTTGGTTTTGCTAATCTGCACGTCAAAGCAGGCCCGTCCGCAGGATTTTTTTTGGCGGGGGATAGGAAAATATATTTTATTTGATTATTTGAATACGAAGAGCCAAAAAATTTGGAGAAATTTAGGATTTCGCTGGTGCCCGGATCTTGAAACCCCCCTCCTTTCCACGTTCCTATCTCAAGATGTATCTGCATCACTACCTTAAAAAAACGTTTTTTTTTCTCTCTTGAAATAGTATTTATGTTTTAAAGGGTTTGTTCCATCTTAAGAGAACTTAAATACATTCTTTGCTTCCATATAGTCCCACTTTACTATCAGTCTGTAGTAATATTTTTGATCTGAGGGTACAACCGTCAAATAGCCAATGAAAATCAAACTTTCCGATTGGATTGCCTGGAAAAATTCACGACTAGGTGACAATATTAAATATAAAAAAAAAACAATTTTTTTACGGAAAGTAAGGAGCGGCATTAAAACCTAAAACGAATAGAAATTACTTCGTATATGAAAGAGGCTGCTTTCTCATCAACTCCCCGCTCTTTACGCTAAAGTTTGACTCTTTCTCTTAACTCTACTTTTAAAAACAGAAAAAAACCTTAGCGTAAAGAGCAGGGCGTTGATGAGGAAGCAGCCCCTTTCATATATGAAGTAATTTCCGTTCGTTTTAGTTTTAATGCCGCTCCTTACTTTCCGTTAAAAAAACGGAAAGAACAAATGCCTGGAAAAATTCACGACTTGGTGACAATATTAAATAAAAAAAACAAGTTTTTTAACAGAAAGGTTTGGATTTTAGCTTTAGGTATGAATTACTATACGACGCTATTTCTGCTCGATTTAGGCTCTAAATAGCTATTTAGCTTAAGAAAACCTCTTTTTTTAATTTAGTTTCTGAACGTTTTTGAATCAATGCATGTTATGATTTTGGCTCTCCGCAGATGAATATTTAAAACGAAATTTGTATATTTAGTTTTTTGGCTAAATGGCTTTCTCATAGTTTTGATCGAATGATCTTGTGGAAAAAAGAGTGGGAGAGGAGGCCTAGTTGCCCTCCGATTTTTTGGTTACTTAAAAAGGCAACTAAAACTTTTAGTTTTTTACGAACGTTTTTATTAGTAAAAGATAAACGTAACTTACAAATTAGCTTACGTAACAAACTTCTGTATTATCTTGTTTTTATTACGTATATGAGGGGGCTCACCCCCTCGTCAGTACCTTCCTTTTTACACTAAAGCTTAAATTTTGTCCCAATTTCTTAAGAATGACCCCTAAATCACAAAAGCCGTAGAATAAATAGTTGAAATTACTAAAAATACTTTAGCGTAAAGAGTGGGGGTATTAGGATGAGGTGAGCCCATCATATGCGTAATAATTTCCGTTCGTTTCAAGTTTTAATGCTTCTCCTTACTTTCAGTTGAAAAAACTTTTTCATATTTATTTTTTCATTGTTTATTTTTAAACAACGCTAGAAAAGCTGCGCTCCCTTCATGAAAATTTTCTTCCCCCATGACAAGTTCCTCCAAGGAAAGTTCCCCCAACATATCCCACTCTTCTCAGCCCCCTCCCCCAACCTAAAAATCTCCCTGAAAACGTCTGTACACATCCAAATAACCATTGCTATATGTAGGCTAAGCACCGGTCAAAGTTTGTAACTTGTAGCCCCTCCCACGGGGACTGTGGGGGAGCAAGTCGTCCCCAAAGACATAGTTGGAGGGACCTAGATGCCCTCCAATTTATTGGTCACTTAAAAATGGCACTAGAACTTTTCATTTCCATTAGAATGAGCCCTCTCGCAAGATTATAGGAACACTGGGTCGATACAATCACTCCTGGGAAAAAAAAACAAATAAACACACATCCGTGATCTGCCTTCTGGCAAAAAATACAAAATTCCACATTTTTGTAGATAGGAGCTTGAAACTTTCACAATAGAGTTCTCTGATACGCTGAATCTGATGATGTAATTTTAGTTAAGATTCTATGACTTTTAGGTGTTGTTTCTCCCTATTTTCTAAATTAAGGCAAATTTTCTCAGGCTCGTAACCTTCGATGGGTAAGACTAAACTTGATGAAACCTATATATTGAAAATCAGCATTAAAATGCGATTCCTTTGATGTACCTATTAGTATAAAAATTCCATTTTTTTTAAGTTTTTGTTACCATTGAACTGTTTGATTTAACTTCAATCGATAATGCTTCCTTAAGAGAATCGATGGTCATTCAAATATGATTCAAAGTTTATAAAACACTCTAAGTATGTTTGCTGTCGTATGAAACTTCTGAAATGTATCAGAGAACTTATTAAATTGGTCCTATTTAGTGTGCTTTTGCAAATCATAACAGATTGAGAATATCCTTTGCTAAAGAAATCTGCTTCCTGCACCTTACGATGCCTTAACAATGAGGGATCGTTTGTTTTCTATTCAGTTAGTTTTTAGGATAAATGTTTATCCTATGACCATACAAGTATTCATATTAATTCATTCCAAGGTGATGTATTCCAGGTTTAGCCCAAACTCATCGAAGTAGTAAATAACGGAGTATTAAAATCCGCCTGTTGTGTATATTTTTGATGAGGTCTAATGATATTAAATAGACAACAGTTGCTGTTAAATAATGGATTAGTAATACAAATTATGCAATTAAAGGGACAGGTGCACCCAGGGGTCTTGATGGGAACTTGCCTCCTAAGCACATACACAATAATGTATTTCAGAAATTCAATTTCCTGAGACCCTAATTCGGAAAAAAAAGCGGAAACGGGTAATGCAAAAAAAACTATTTTTCACATATAGTCTAATTTATATGAGCTTTAATAAATTTTACATTAATAGGGGGTATTTTAAGGGAATAAGGCTTATTGACTTATTTAGGATATTTGTGGCTCCCCTTGTGATGCTTCAACCATTCAATTTATTCGTCATATCTTGTTTACTTAAAATTTGGAAACATTATCGGGGTTATATCCGGGATTTTTTTTCGGAGGTGTTTTAGAAAAAAAAATTTCCGGGGTAGGAGAGGGATACAAAAAACTGAAAAAAAAACGCACCAAAAATTTATTGTATTAACTTTTGTTACGTTTTTACGAGCCAGATAAATATTTCGGGGGAGGGGTCAACATCCCTACCCCACTCCCGGTACGACCTTGAACATTATTAAAGTTTAATACATTCATGGACTCTCCTTTAGACCCAAGTGCTGGGTAGCCCATAGAGCAGAGATGTATCCAAGTAGTCATGATTGTTTTAATGTTGTTGCCTGCCAGCACTTGATGCCTGCCAAACACTGACCCCCAACGGAACCAAACAGCCCCCAACGACCCAAACGGAACCAAGGTATGCTTACCTTCATAGTAATGAAATAGTGAAGTAGTAATACAGCAAGCTTGGTTTTATCCATTGGTGTCAACGGACGAAAACATAGGAGGAAGGGGTAAAACAGTTGGGGGCACTCTTGCGGTTTTTTAATTTGCCAATGAATATACAAAAAGAAGAAGGCATTTTTCAATTAAAATTTCTAAAAAGGTATTTTACCAAATCTATAGAGGAGTCAAACCCTCCTCCTCCGCCAAATTGATACTCTGGGTTTGTCTCGGTGTGTCGGAAATCCTAAACTCCACAAACAAAAGACATAAAGGGAAATTTATATATTTAACTGAAATAAGGAATCATATTCGAAAGCGTGAACGGCGTACCACGGATGTTGACTACCGAGACGGAAACCGTGTAGGGTAAATTATTCTCACAGGTGGTTTTGATCCTGACATCGTTCATATTATTAAATAATTCAATCAATCTTAATTTGATTACTCGCAAATTACTACCTTACATAGGTAATCTTCTAGAAACCATAATTATTAAGCATATTCTTTAAACAATTCAAGCTAATGAGTGAACTTTTGCGGTAGTTAAATGTTAACAGTAATTTCAAGAACAAATTATGTATAAGAGTAAAAGCTACATATAAATCTTTGGGCTGGGTCTTTCAACAAGATTTGGCTTAATGAACTCTAATTAATAGTGTTATATCCATTAAACTTCATGTCTTTGGCCAACCCAAGTGTAGGGCAGCATTTTATACGCATGTTTAAAAGAAATTATACAAAAAAAAATACAAAATTTGAAACAGAAATCATAATAAACCCCATAGCATAAAATAGACTGGATTTCTTTAAAATTAGAAATGCAAAATTGTTCTATATCGCGAACCTGCATTCGCGGTAATTCTCAATTCCAATCAGGCAAGGTCCTTCTAGTGTGTTTTTATAAGAGCTTCACCAGTTCGTTGGCCAATTTAGCCCTTTCGCTCTAAGAACTTTTTGTTTCTGTTCTATTTAGTTCTATATCTCAGTTTTGCATGAGTAATTTGCGGGATGATAAGCAGTTTCACTTTACCCTGTATGTATGCAGAGGTGTAAATTGATGTATACTTGTCCCCATAGGTTTGTTTCCGCCCCTCACCTATATTTAAAAATACCCATTTTTTTATTTTTTTTTATTGAAAAATACCATATCTTTTATTTTCATTCGATAAAAAATATTTTTTCCTAGATTTAAAAGAAAAACAGATTTTACCTTCCCCCCTCCCATATTTTTGTCGTCAGATGACTATTCAAATGACAATTGTATATACAAATAAATAAAGGCACACAATTACACGAAAGTTAAAAGATATATCCATCTTGCTTTGGTCGAAAACATGCATATTGACTCAAAGAACAAATTACGACTAAATAGATGAATTATTTTGCATATTGTTTTCCTTCAACTGTCCATTTTATGATTTAAATCGATGCTGCCAAGTGTTGCCACGATGAGCGACATTTGGAAAATGTGGCTTTGCACGTTGATATGTCACGTAATCTTTCTATAAATTAAGCGAGAGCTATGTTTTTTTTACTAAGGAGATCGTAACACACGAATGTAATTAGAAATATATTTCAACGGGAGGGTTTGGACTCAAAAATTTGAAAAAAAGTAGATAAATCATCTAAAAAAGAGAATTATCGGGCAAATTGTAAAAACTTAATCTTCATAAGGGAGTGGCCATGAAAGCCCCATTCTTTACGCACGGGCATGCCTGACCAGCCGAGTTTTCAAGAAGATCCTTTGACAGATACTTAATTCTATAGATGTTTGCAAATATGTTGACGGTTGGTTTTACAAGATAGGGAAAGTGTTAACATAGAAAGTGTTAACATAATGGACATTTGGATATTACTTTAAAACTTACAATAGATGCTTGAACTTTCGAGCCATTTGATTTGCTTGATAGAGTAAAAAGTGACAGAGCCCTGCTAGGTATGCAAAGTCTTTGAGCATGAGATATAGAGCGGTCGCAATATTTGGAATTCAAATCCTACTAGACAGAGGCACAATTTTCAACAGTGGACATAGAAATCACTACATCAGCTATTAGTCAATGGCAAAAGGAGTGGTTTGCGTTATGGGGCTTGCGCACACCCGCTTTCTTTCGCAGAAGTAAAAACAACGTAAAGCTGCAGACGTTTTGGCGATTCAATAGCTAAGAAGGGTTTCTGAGATAGGTAATTGCGGCCCTCCGGCTAGTATTGGAATGTAGACGGTCTGAAGTCAAAAGATTTTAAGAGCTTATTTCACAAATAGTGTTTGATTTCTATCAAATCTGTTATGTAGATTTTCAAGCTTACAGATTACGTATTTGAAGCTAATATTACAATATAAAAATGCAAAATCAGGATACATTAAATACATATTGTTATTCATGTTTATTTAGTGGTGGTCTTGTTACATTTTGTTAAGAGCCAAAGTCACTAAAACAGTTTCAGTGTTCACCGTCGGAGCGCTCAAAGTGCCTGTGGACCCGTGTTCCTTCCATGCTGTCCAAAATGGTAACATATTAAGTGCATATATTTCAAAATAGTGTAGAGTTTTCCACATCGCTGGCACTTAAAATTTTAAGGTTTTTGCATTACTCACAAGAAATAACTGAAACCAAAAACAAGAAGAACAATAGGGAATTTTTTAAGACAGTGGGAAACAAATTAGAATGAATATTTCGGCCCTATGTCCAAGGGCCGTCCTCAGCAATACAAATAAGAAAAAACAACTTACGAGAGGTTAAAATCGATAAAACTAAAATGAACAGTTTTTCAAAACAGTCCCAGCATCCTTACCTCAGCGAAGTTCAACCAGGACTGAAAAATAAATTGTTACGAAACGAGGTATTTCAATGAAATATAAGAAAATGATTTAAAAACAGATTAGGTCTATTTGTGACAGGCTCTGTGTTAATATCTATTGTTTTTTTAAATATTTTGTAAGGTCATTTTTAATTAAATTTTTGTATAAAGCATTCAGTGAATATTCTCCTAAATCCCTACTTAAGGAAATATTATCCTTAATCTTAAGTCTGATTTCAATTGCTTCTCGAACTACTTGCTTTATGCCTAGTTCATTGCTAATAATGGCGGATTCTTCAAAAAGTATTTTGTGGCTAGAATTTTCGAAAACATGGGTACTTAAAGCAGAATCAAAAGAAACAGAAGTTTTGGTGAATTCAGAGCTTTGGTGATATCATCTTTATGTTGCTGTAGGCGTTTCTCGAAATTCTGTTGATAGACACCTCTTTGCCGAGTAACTGGAGTCTTATCTTTACCAGAATTTAGGAGATTTATGATTTTCAAATTATTGGTAAATACAACGTACAGATTATTTTGTGTGCATTATTTTTTAAGATTTCTAGTTATTTTTGGGATATATGGAAGGTAAATTATGTTTTGGGGCTTATCGGGATTATCACATGGTAAATTATCGTTGATTTTATGGGAGTGTCTTTTCACTCTACGGTTAATTGTATTGTTAATAAATAAAAGAGGATACCCATTTTCAAAAAGTATATCCCTGATAAAGTCTAGTTCAGCTGTGATGTAGGAATCAGAACAAATATTACAATTAAAAACATTAATACACATTATTAAAGATAAAAAACAAAAAAATACATTATTTCCTCTGAAAGGAAATCTCTAGAAAAGTTTTTATTCGAAAATTTGTCTTCTGCTGATTTTAACCAAGTTGCTGGATTGGAAAGAAATTTATTTAGTCATGATTTCCGCTTATCAAGGGAACGACTTATTAAAAAACTGGAAAACCTACGAAAGGAACCATCGATAAATAACCCTATTTATGCTCCAAGATTGTGGTTAACTTGTCCTCTAGAACGCTTGGACCATTGGAAATTCAAAAAGGTCCAAAATTCTCTTTTCTTTCAAAACAAGTTCCTGTGGCGGATTTGATTTCCTCTCTAGAGTCGTCTTTGAAAAAATTTTATTCACTATTTCCAACTCAGACGAAGTTAGGGCTTGTCTTATTGACACACTTTACAATAATAAATAAAAAGGCTAATACTCCCGCCAATATAAAACCAGATAATTTGTGTGACCTAATAATTCTATCCAATCTCCGCAAGATCCGTCCATTATTATAACTAAAGCAGATAAAAGCGATTCTTTGGTTGTCATGGATACGAAAGATTACGACACAAAAATTTATGCATATCTAAATGACAAAACTACATATAAAACTATAACCCACGACCATAATGATCAGTTTGCTAGCAAAATTATAAAAGAATTAAAAGATCTAAAACAAAATGGTAAAATTACTCCACAATTATATAATAAATTTTTTCCTCGAGGCAGCTTTTGTCCAAAATTTTATGGTCTACCAAAATTACATAAGCAAGGCATTCCTTTAAGGTCAATTGTAGTTTTATTGATTTTATTTATTTATTTATTTATTTGAAAACCCGTCAACCATACGAAATGAAAAAGACGGAGCACGAACATATAAATATAAGAAGATATATAAGAACATATCAGAAGAGACATAACTAGAAAGAGACTCGCAGGAGATTATACCAATCGTGATCTACAATTTTAATATTGTGTCTTTTGATTAAATTTTCAACTGCAACATGAGGGTCGGTTATATGATACTTTTTAATGAGGACTGAGTTTCTGTACCAGGGGGGAAAACGTAGGAGGTATTTAGCAAAACGGAAGAAAAGCGCAAGGATTTTAGACAGTTCAACCTTCGAGAATAGTTTCCAAAAAGGTGCCAGGCAGTGTTTCCACTTTCTCATTTTTTAAATCCCTAATAAAGAGCTAAAAAATCCCTAGAAATCCCCATCTTCAGTTCCAAAATCCCTAAAAATCTCCCATTTTCTAATTACTCCCTGAATCGCTTCCCCCTATCTCATTTTACCCGTACCATTGAAAGGTAACATATTTTGGCTTCTTAGATTGAAGTCTAGCTATCACTACCATAATAGAATGTCTTGTCATGCTGTTTAAAGTGCTTTTTAATCATCAGCTAAATACAAATAGCTTCAAATATACTTCAAATAATATTAAGCAAATAGAAAAGAAAATGTAATACTGTAATGTAGATTACAGTACAAGATGTTTAATACTGTTCAACCGTAACTTGTACAACGTAATCAGACCTTATCTTCCCCTGATGTGTCTTCAACATTTTTTGTATGGTGGCTGAAGCTTTCACCATTCTCATATGGTGAAGTAACTAATCATCTTCACAGTCCACACTTTCTTGAGCCCTTTTCATTCTATATTTTGTTTTTAGAATCCTCACCAAAGTTTATGTTTTCAATTTATTCTGACGGTCAGTTTTTACTACTTTTACAGCACTGAAAAACCTCTCGACATTGACATTTGAAAATGGAACAGTGGAAATAAATACTACTGCCGGGTTTTAGGTTAGGATACAAATTCTGTTCCGGCAGCATTTTTTTTTCACCAATACCAAACACCAGCAGGTCACAGCATCCATTGTTTTGACGTTTTCAATATCAATGAGGCTCTGCCTCCTCCACTCCTGCTCGGTTTTGTTTCCGTCCCATGGGACCTGTCCATACTTCCTAACAAAAGCTAGCAGAGAGGCAGGCTGAAGTGATTGGGCTGACACTGGGTGAACCATTTCAGCATATTTGTAAATGTCGTCTTTGAAATGGAACCTTTTCTGTATCTGGCCTACTGCTTTGATATGGAACGCCTGTGCAGCTTTGAGAACTACTTCGATTGAATCAGGGGGGACGGCAGTATCTGACCTTGACGTACAGAGGGAATCTTGTCCGTTCGGACCCAAGTAAACGCTTTCAAGGGGAAGTTAAAACTTCCGATTGTTCCCATCGATTTCTAAAGCACTAGTTGATTCCACATAGTCCTTCTGCAGGAAGTTAAATGCTGAGACCAATGTTTTAAGCTTTGTTTATACCCCAAAACTAGAAATATTTTGGTTTCAAGAGCTTAAATTGTGCTTAAATTTTAATTTGTGATAGACGTGATTGTTATATTTGTAAAGAACATAAAAAGACATCGAGTGGTATGTTCACTTTATTTGTAAGTAAAAAAAATGAACAACAAAAAATTTACCAATTATAGTATGAAGGTTCATGATTTCCCCCTGGGTACGTAGGCTTGCCAAAAACACACAATCCATTTATTCCTACATGTGCCATCGTTTTTAAAAAATGGCTGTCAGTTTGTTTGTCTGTTAAAAACTAGGGTAATGAAACGGTAAGAGAGGTGTTCGAATGGTTATAGCCTACCTCCATTATTCATGTCAGTACTTATAAAGCTGGCTACAAGTTCGAGTTCAAGTTTTTTTGATTTTACACAAAAATCATAAACATCATACAAGTACTGTGGAGAAAAAGAATCATACACGCAATGCTTGTCAAAAAAATTTTCTACAGTAAAAACAACTACGTACCCTATAAAACTATCAAAATATTTTATAACTTTATTTATCTGACCTGTAAAAAATGACATGCTATCTACCAAATAATCTTATGAAAACACAACCCAAAAATGACAAACCATATGACTTCATTAATCGAGAACAGTCCAAGCTGAAATTATTGTTTGAAGCCCACATCAGCATGGAACTGTTTCAAACAGTTCTTTGTTGCTAGTTTGTTACTTAGGACTCCTGTAAATCTCAAAATCTGAGTAGTGTTAAAATTTTTTAAGCAACTGAAGAAGTTCTTCTCTGTGATTCCAAGTTCAATTCACAAGGAAACAGATTCTAAATTGAATTATCCTGCTTCTCTGATCAAGAAGATGACGATGATGAACAAATTAAAGGAAACCCCCCAAAAATTTCCCTAAAAGTCCATGGGAGAGGAAAAACCCCTAGAAAATCCCCAAATCCCCCAAAAAAACTCTCGCCCCTAAAAGACTCAAAAAATCTCCATTTTAGGGGGAAGTCCCCATAGTGGAAACATTGGTGCCAGGTACAGAATATGAGGTAAAACAGTAGCGTTGTATAGGCTGGCAAGGAGGGGGTGCCTAAAACGGAATTTAGCAGAGACTATGGAAGCATACGAGCCGGAGATTCGTCGATTGAGGTGTTTGATCAGTAAAAGACGTGTATGCCTTAGAGACAAGCCAATAGGTACTCCGAGGTATTTTATGTGGTCAGCAGTATTCACGAGATTTTCACCAAAAAGCAGTGAAGGCACGTGTGGTGTTTTTTGCCAATTGAAGAGAACTATCTCGGTTTTCCCAGTGTTAAATCTGAGGCCAAGTTTTAGATATTCGGTTTTAAGGGTTTAATCCTCTCGTAAGTTGTTTTTTCTTATTTGTATTGCTGAGGACGGCCCTTGGACATAGGGCCGAAATATTCATTCTAATTTGTTTCCCACTGTCTTCAAAAATTCCCTATTGTTCTTGTTGTTTTTGGTGTTTGTGATGGAAAGGCAGTGTGGTCTTCGTGGACATTTAAGAAATAACCGATTTCGGACTAACAAGTTCCATAATCCAACAGTTCCGAACCCATGTAAATTCAACTCAAAAACATTCACAGCTGCTACTACAAACAGCTCCTCACAGCAGCAAGCCGCTTGAGACCATTATAGCTGCGCAAGTTTCTATTCCACCCCGATCTATTCTAAGCTTCACCTTTTGCAATCTCCCATGAAGTTCTTGTTCCCTATCTGTAAAAATGGGATCTAGTTATCTTACTTTTCTTTTTTTGCTTTTCTTTCATAATAAGCCTAGAAAGTGAGATTGGATCATATTTTTCCTGCATCTTATCGTCTGACATGTTATCAGTCAATCGACAATCCCGTCTGAAGTCGGATGTGGTATTACTGCCCAGATTTGTAGTTGAATTGAAGCCAATAATGGAGTATTGTTGGAGTTGATCCCAATCTACTAAAATTTTGCTTCCAATCTTATTCAAGCTTGCTTTTTGCCAAATACTTGCAAATCAGCGGACCTTTCAACAAAAGGCTACAATTTTTTCAAATAGGATTTCCATCATTGTAATGGCTAAAAAAAACCGTTTGTATCATTAGAATTAAATAGAAACGCCAAAAATTTGTACCTCAGGTACATTAGAACAAGTTACTCGGGGAAAAAACTTTGAACTCTGCTGAAATGATTGAAGTCCAGATTGTCCTTTGAAGTTAGTCTCTTTTTTTTCTTTAAATTTAGAAACAGTTCAAGTGGAACATCTTCTTGAGTTTAGTCGTCAAGTTTCGTTATAGTAGTTAGATCCGGTTTCGTGCTAATTGTCTTCCATAGACGATAATTGTAAGATCTTTTGTCAAGTTAACCATTTTCATTCGTAACCACTCTGGGGGAAGCACGAAAAAGATTTCTCTTCCAAGAGAAAATGTCAGAAAGCCACACGCTTAAAGCTTATGGCGACCTTTTTTATTATTGATTAAAAAAAGTCTACAAAATAAGCTTTTCAAAGAAAAGTAAAGAGCCCCATTAAACCAAACATGAGCAGAAATATTCCAAATTATGTTCTGGTCTTGAGAAGGAATGGGGGTTGTCAGCCATATTCATGTTAATTTCCGCTCATTTTGAGTTTGACTTCGTTATTTATTGTTATTTCTGTTCGTTGGGTTTTATTTATTTGTTGATGGTGATTTGAAGTACTTTTACCCTTGGAAGATTATTTGACTGAATTCCTGCTCATTTTCGGTTCAATGGAGCACTTTACTTTTCTTGAAAAACTTATTTTGTGGGAAAAGTTTTTTAAGTTAATTTCTGCTCGTTTATTACTGACATAGTGTTTTTCATGGAAGAGGAAAATAAAGTTTTGTATCTGTTCGGTTTGTTTTGTACGAATCCATAGTCTGGCTTGCTATTTGTATGTTGAATAAACTATTTAACAATTTCTAATAAAATACGAACTTTTGAAAATCTGGACACAAATAATATTGTTTTAATTCAGTTTTATGCCTCCTCAAGTTAACCTGAAAAACAAAATAAATACATTTCCCCAAAAATATCCACCTATACTCTTTGACAAACTGGATACACTTACAATTTTGATTTAGTTCAAATGTAAGAGAAGAACTAACAATAGTATTAGCTCCTTTAATACCCTCAATCGTTCTTGGGGCATTGCTGAGATGTTCTATTGGCAACCAGCATATGCGCAGTATCTTTGATTTAGTTTTAAAGCATAGTGAACAAACTATATAACTGTGGGGGGTTGACATAGTAAATATCCCTAGAGCAATGGTTCCCAAAGTTGAAGAAGATCCGATCTATCTAACGAAAATTTCCAATCTCAGGAACCACCTTTCTGCTGTCTTAGAGAAAAGAGGTAGTAAATATTATACTCTACAAGTAGATGTGTCTACCGACGTGCAATAATTATCCCAACTGCTTGTTTTTGTTCGTTATATGTGGCAGACCGACGTGCATGAATATATCTTGTTCTGCAAGCTGATACGTCGTGGACCTTCTGAATTGATTTCCCTATAATTGATTCACATATAAAAGAAAAAGCTTTAACATGGAAGAACTGTGTCGGTATATGCACTGAAGGTACACAGGGCTAAGTGCGGGAAAAATAGCAGTGTAGTTACGATAGTTGTTGAACAAAGTCCATGTGCTTTGTGGACATACTATACCCTTCATAGAGAAGCACTGGTTACCAACGTATTGCCCGACAATTTCAAAACAGTACTTGATGCAGCTGTAAAAGTTGTAAATTATATTAAAACGAAACCTTCATAAGCCTACCTATTTCAAAACTGTATTAAGAAATGGGTAGCAGCGATACATTTCTTCTTCGGCACACAGAAGCTTGTTGGTTATCCAGGGGAAAAGAACAGATATGTTTAGTGGAAATGGATCTAATGCGTTTGGGGAAAAGTGGACTTGGGGGGGGGGGGTGCTAATTGCCATCCCGTCATTTTTTAATCTTAAAAGGAAACTAGAAGAATTTTCAATGTCCAATCAAATGAGTCTCCTCTAAGGCTTTTACGATCACCCCTTCTTTAAAAACCTTGTGTGCTCACGAGGCACTACATACAACTCTTGCCCCCAAGTTCTGGCGGTTGTGTCAACCCCGACGGCCTTGTTATATGATCTTTGGACTATTTTCAACAAAATGGTCATCTAAAAACTTTTTTTCCATGCATTTGGGGAAAAGAGGATGTGTGGTAGGGAGCTAGTGGCCGTCCAATCACTTTTGACCCAGTAAACAGTTACTAGAACTTCTGATTTCCATTGGAATGAGCCCCTCCAAATTACACGACCACCCGTCCATCAAAAATATTATACGTTAATAATGGGCAACTAGTATAACTTAGAGCCCTTACAGTGAGGGCTCTGGGGGAGGTAAGATTGTCATCCCTAGCAACATAGTTAATGAACCTTTTGACTATGCTGAACAAAATGGCTATCTCAAAATTTTGATTGGATGTGTTTGGGAAATGACAGGCGTTTCAATTTCCAATTGAATGAGCTCCTTTTGAAGTTTCTACGACAACTTATACTATAAAAAGTACCTCGGTCAGAAAAAATAAAAACTAAATAAAATAACATATCGTGCCCACATCACTTTTTATTTAGGCAGCGCTATTGCGCTGCCAATGATCTTTTTACTAGCTAACCATAATATCTACGAAGCATTTGAAGAGAAAATATTACGTTTGACGATGTTCTATGAACCATAAGTGACAAATATGTAAAATTTTATCAAGTAAAATAGGCTATCGTTGTACATATGAAGGTATTTTCAAAAATTGATATACCATTTTTGGAAGATTCGTCTAGTAGATCCTTTGTTCACTGTTTGTATTAGCAAAGAGAGAACGACCAAAATGTATTTACTTTACTGACTGTGAGGGAAACCAAAAAGAATTCTCAGCATACAAAATACTATAAAGAAAACTTTATGTATACAAAAAAAACAATCGAATCCCTTCAAATTGAAAGACAAAGTCGGAATAACTAAACTAAAGCTTGTTTTGAAGTTTATCAGTTCTACTGGGTGATCCTGCGCTGTCAGTGGTACTACTAGTTTTTATTCCCCACAAGTCAATGCTAAATCGCCAAATTTCTTGCCAATATCCTTATGTTATCGGTTTCTCATGTTCTCCGGTGTCAGCAACTCAAAAGGGAGTTGCCACCGCTTTGTAAGATTCAAGCAGAAGTTGCGCTTGCGCAAGCTCGTCCGAGTGGTGCTACTCGAAACTGGAAGCAATGCTAAGTCCAAAAGTAGTCTTAGTTTGAAAGTCAATCAGTACAGAAGATTTGTTTAAAAATTATATTGACAATAGCTGTGTGAAAAAGGATAAACCGGTATGGTTGTTTTAGAAAGTTCTGGTGCATCTACTTCCAGTGTTTCTCAACAAGGAAGTAATCAGTATCTTCAACCGGATTTGATGGGCCCATTTAATTCATCGGTAATGCATTGTTCATTGGCGTTGTAGCCGTCTCAACAGAAAATTAATTGTTTGCGGATTTTAAAAGTTAGCAATACCAGTTAATTACTTTGTTGGGTAAATATACAGAGGTTGGCCACTTTTGAGGGAAGCATGCTAAAAAAGGCAGTGGGATCATTTTAGTGGTCTCACTCCATACTTTCCAAACATCCTGGTCGTTTTTACCTTTTCTAACAATATAGGCCTACCCCACACCCCTAATGGTCCCTGATATATCCCAAGGAATAGATAATACGCTAAAACAGTGATACTCGGGTAAATATTTTGTGTTTGGCAACTTCTGAAGGAAACACGCTAAACAAATAAAAGTGGTTCCATTAGATTTTTTATTTTAGGCTCTTTCCAAATACCATGGTTGCTTTTCTGACAGCCCCTCCCTCCCCTGATGGTCCAAGATATATTCCTAGGGATAGTCTATACAAAACAAAGCTAACAGAGCGTTGTAAAAAATAAATTAGAAAATTTGGTTGTAAAAATTTTGCTAAACAGTGCTCTATTGGAAATTAAAGATTTGAATAAGCGTCTCTTAAATTTGTAAAGAACATCCAGTAAAATTAAGCTTTTGCTATCTTGGAAAGGGGCTAGGTTAGGAAAAGGCTTTGTAATTTTTTAAGCTTTTGAAATAGGCAAGGTGCAAAATGTCTTCGCAAGGCATAATTTTGGCTCCGATTTCATTTCTGCAAGTTTCATTCACCTTATAGGCTAGCCTACAAATATTTTCCGAGATAGCAAATAGTAACTAATCTAGAGCTTTATATTTAGAGTATAATATCCATAATCTCGAGAGTCTTGGGAATGAGTAGAGGTGCGAGCTAGGTATAAACTTCCTTGGACCGTATATCTGTCTTATTTGACTAGCTCAAAACTTCTCAAGATAGCAATAAGTCTGTAAAGTACAGTTGTATCCTCTGTTGATGTGATCAGGCACTTACATGGGGAAGGGGGTTGATTTTCCCTAAATATCCACTTTGACAATTGTTTCAATAATTGTCCCTCCCTTCTGTATAATTTGCCATTTTACCAAAGTTATTACGCTATGGGTGGTCTCTTCAAGATTAAATAAAAAAAAACGAGTTTTTTTAACTGAAAGTAAGGAGCGACATTAAAACTTAAAACGCACAGAAATTACTTCGTATTTGAAAGAGGCTGCTTCCTCATCAACGCCCCGCTCTTTACGCTAAAGTTTGACTTTCTCTCAATTCTTCTTTTTAAAACAGTAAAAAACTTTAGCGTAAAGAGCGGGGCGTTGATGAGGAAGCAGCCTCTTTCATATATGAAGTAATTTCTGTGCGTTTTAAGTTTTAATGTCGCTCCTTACTTTCAGTTAAAAAAACTTGTTTTTTTTATTTAATTTCTGAACGTTTTTGAATCAATGCATGTTTTGATTTTGGCTCTCCGCAGAGGAATAATCAAAACGAAATTTGCATATTTTTTTTTGGGGGGGGGGGGGCTAAATGGCTTTCTCATAATTTTGATCGAATGATTTTGAGAAAAAAAGAGCGGGGGCGAAGCCTAGTTGCCCTCCGATTTTTTGGTAAATTAAAAAGGCAACTAGAACTTTTAATTTTTTACGAATCTTTTTATTGGTAAAAGATTTACGTAACTTATAAATTAGCTTACGTAAAGAACTTTTGTATTCTCATGTTTTTATTACATGTATGAGGGGATTCGCCCCATCGTCAGTACCTCGCTCTTTACACTAAAGCTTAAATTTTATCCCAATTCATTAAGAATGACCCCTGAATCACAAAAGCCGTAGAATAAATAGTTGAAATTACTAAAAATACTTTAGTGTAAAGAGCTAGGTATCATAAGGAGGTGAGCCCCTTATATGGGTAATAATTTCTGTTTGTTTTAAGTTTTATTGCTGTTCCTTACTTCCAGCTGAAAAAGCTTTTTCACATTTATTTTTTAATTTTTTTTTAAATAATGCTAGTAAATCCTGATCTCCCTTCATGGAAGTTTTCTTCTCCCATGACAAATTCTCGATGGAAACTTCCCCCAGCATATCCCCCCCTTCTCAACCCCTCCCCCCAACCCAAAAAAATCCTCCTGAAAACGCCTGTATACTTCCCAATAACCAATACTATATGTAAGCACAGGTCAAAGTTTGTAACTTGTTGTCCCTCCCACGGGGACTGTGGGGGAGTAAGTCGTCCCCAAAGACATACTTATAAGGTTTTTCGACTACGCTGAATAAAATGGCTATCTCAGAATTTTGATCCGTTGACTTTGGGAAAATAATTAGCGTGGGAGGGGGCCTAGGTGCCCTCCAATTTTTTTGGTCACTTAAAAAGGGCACTAGAACTTTTCATTTCCGTTAGAATGAGTCCTCTTGCAACATTCTAGGACAACTGGGTCGATACGATCACCCCTGGGGAAAAAAAAACAAATAAACACGCATCCGTGATCTGCCTTCTGGCAAAAAATGCAAAATTCCACATTTTTGTAGATAGGAGCTCGAAACTTCTACAATAGGGTTCTCTGATACGCTGAATCTGATGGTGTGATTTTCGTTAAGATTCTATGACTTTTAGGGGGTGTTTCCCCCTATTTTCTAAAATAACGCAAATTTTCTCAGGCTCGTAACTTTTGATGGGTAAGACTAAACTTGATGAAACTTATATATTTAAAACCAGCATTAAAATGCGATTCTTTTGATATAGCTATTGGTATCAAAATTCCATTTTTTAGAGTTTTGGTTACTATTGAGCCGGGTCGCTCCTTACTACAGTTCGTTACCACGAACTGTTTGATTAGTAAAGCTTAAACCACAAACGGGTAAGTTTTGTTATACGGGAGAAGCTAGATAAGGAAAAAATTACCTTATGGTCCTATATTAATTGTTTTTTCCAAATATAACAATCACGGCATTGGGTAATTGTATCGTATCCCAGCCCCCGTTGGATGGGGCCATACTAGTCAAAGGCTAAATACAAAAGCATGGTGTTCCCATTTGAGGGGGGGGGTGCGTGATTTCTGTGCCAGCAATCATTATATTGAGAAAGAGCATTAAATGGAGAGCCTAATGGTATATATTTTTTGGATTTGATACCCTCTAATTAACCCTAATCCTTAAGAATAATTAACCTTAACGTTTTGAATTTGTCACAATGGATTACTCAAAATAGGCCTGAATGTTACTATCATAGAAGCAAAGATAAGCAAGTTTGTCAGGGTTTCCTTCTCTTTGATGATCCTCAAGAAGGAATACAGCTTTTCAGATAAATTATGCTCTTTATGGGTGTATTTCTTAGATATTTTATGTAGACCGAGAGGCTTTTCCTCGATTTGGAATTCCTACGGTACTTTAAAAACTTTAAAAACATTCCGCAAGTTTCATACGGATGACTAGATGAAAGTGAGCAATAAAACGAGCTGTAGAATGTAGTTTGTGAGTGTCTTTCTTTCGACGTTATATCCAGACCAGATAAGACTTTTCCAAAAAAATAAGACGAATCGCGAATTAGACCGGCTAAAGAAAACTCGCTTCTGTTTTCAACCGTGTCTAAATGAGTCGCTCCGATTACCCTATGATCGGTCAAAACGTAAAAAAGAAATCTGTTCCTTTCGAAGCATATAAATATAAGTATTTAAATTATAAATATTTAGAAACTTTTAAAATACATAGCTGTATAAACGTCGGGCCATTAGTAGGGGATATTCTCCATCGACTTATCCTGGAGTAGTGGGAAGGAGGGATGTTAGCAGTGCCAAAAAGAACTACAGCTGGTCATAGTTTTGCAGATAGAAGGTTTGTTTTAATAATCAATGTAGAAGAGGAGGGGAATTTTGCTCCCATATAATACGCTAGTATGATGTATTGGTCAAGTTTTATTCGACCGTCGGTGAACAAGTCTGTTTATGTGATGTCGAGAAACAGGGGCTTTAAAACAAAAGAAATATAATTGTATGTGTGGTATTTTCAGTTATGATGTATTGGTCAACCTTCATCCGGCTACCTACAAGGAGATCGATTTTTACTATTCTAAAAAGGAATTAAATTTTAAATAGTAGACCTAAAATTAAAACAATAAATAATTGGAGGTTTATGGTATGTGAAGGTATGATACATTTATGAAGATTCACTTGACCGTTGGCGAGTGGATCTGTTCGTACTATTTTAACAAGTACCATCTTAAAACAATGGAGCTAAAATGATAGCATAAAATGTAATTTTAAGTTAATTTTATGTGCAGATGTGATACTTTGATCAAGTTTTGTTCAGCATTCTGTGAGTTTTTCTCGCAAGAAAAACTTCAAGTAATAGTACTAATAAAAACTTGTTTGATTTATAAAATTTATAAATTTTATTTGAATGGACTGAACCAATGATGTTAAGTGTATCTTTCATGCAGTGATGGAATCATACAAAAATGCGTGGTATTATGCAGGAGTGATCAAGTCACAGTTGTGGTTCTTATGGAATTTGGCTCCCTGTTATATCAGATTTATTTATAAATGTTCGGAATTTAGATGACATTGGTCACCCGTGATACTTATGATCTGTGTACAAAAATGTATGGAATTCCAGAATAAATGTAAACTAATCGTAATTGTTGAAGAACCTTGCCAGAATGAAGACCACATGCTAAACAGTTCTCACCTAGCCACATTGATGCCATAAGTTTAGCAAAATGTAAATTTGTCTTACCCCCCCCCCCCCTCCTATCAGGAATAATATTGTGACCCAGGTATATCAAAGGGCCGGACCATAGCAGCATATTCTTATGCAACTATGCTTGCAATTATCGGGTCTCTTGTTGTCAGAAAGGGAATGCCCTGTGGATTCTTTTACTTCAGCGATAAATCCAGCGAGGCTTACAACCGTGATGTCTGAAAATAACTAAAAGTGTGAAACATCCTACGCATAAAAGTTCAGTCGCATTTTGAATGGAAAAGAGGTCTAAAATTTTTAGCTTTCTGAGTCCCAGCGCCAGGAAACATGTTTGGTATCCAAAAGAGAAATGCTTGACTAAACTACTCATTTTTTTCAATGTACAAAATCAATATCCTATTAACATTAAACTTCAAATCACTAAAAAAATTGACGAAAAATCAATTCTATTTAATGTGATGTTTCAAGCTTTAATCTCTTCGCACTTTATACAGCTTCTTGTTATTGAACAATATCAAGGGTTCTTATGGTTTCCACGTCATTAGAAGACCACATCCGACAGAAAAAATAATTCAGGAGACTTACCAGTGATTGGATTATATTTAGCTTATTTTCAATAAGATGTCAAACCTTGTCCGGAAATCTGACGAACTTTTCTGTACGGATTAATTTGTTAGCGAAATGTACTAAATGTTTATGCTAAGGGCGTATCCAGGATTTTTTTGGAGGAGGGTTCGTTTACCAAAAAACTTCAAAAACGGACAAAAAATTGTTTATTCATATTGTTGCGTTTTTACGAGTCGGACATAAGACTTTGGCGTAGGAGTCAAACCCCCTAACTCTCCCCTGGATACGGCCTTGTTTATGCTTATTTGTTTCTTACAGATAAGTCTACAAATTCAGCCTGTAATTCCCATGGAAGATCCCGAAACAGATATCAGAATTACTCTACCGTAAAGTGTTGAAATTAAACATTTCTGTGCTATATTTTCTCCTTGTCACTGTCGAAAATTTTGAAATTGGGCAAACTGTATTTTTCAAAATCCAGGGAGGGTAAATTTGGCTTTTCAATGAAAATACCTAAAAGAAAGTGTTTCCAACGTCTCTTGGGCAAATATAGATCCTTGTATTTTTCTCCCCAATAGATTCTTGTATTTTTGCTTTTACTTGCATGTTTCTAAAATTATTTCTCATTGATGAAATGTATTGTTTCAAGCTTCCTGTTTTTAGGTTAAGCAAATTCAGTTTGATTTTGTAGTAATTGTTTATTTATGGATATATTACCATGTTTATTTTCATTTCAGATGGATTCAAAGACCAGTCCCCTTGCTCTGCTTGCTCAAACCTGTAATCAAATTGGAGCGGACATTACCCCTGTGAAGTCGCTAGAGAAGCCCAAAAACTTTGATAAAGATTCTAAGAAATGTTCAAGTCCAACCACTGGCCGAACAACGAGTGAAAAGAAAGAGGACGATAGACAGAAGACTTCACAATCCCCTTCAAGTCAGAAAGCAGACGTGCGCAGTTCATCTTCAAGACCAACTTCGTCCCAAGCTAATGAGCAAAAATTGCCAACCCCCAGTGGAGATCCACTAGATGCTTACCGAATGATGGGGCTCAGTGCTGCTTATAATCCGTTTGGTGCTTATGCTGGGCTAGATCCAGCCGCTGCAGCCGCCTTGGGTGTAGGATTGCCAATGAGATCGCCATACCCTTTTCCCGGCTATCCTACAAGCCAGCTTCATGGTCTTGGGCTGGCTATCCCCACTAGTATGAGTCAGCTTTCTGCTGCTGCAATGCTTAATTATGCGAGGCCTAAACCTACTGAATGTCGTGACCCATATTGCACAACTTGTCCCCCAACACAGCATGCTAGTGCTTCTAATTCAGTGTGTCCCTTAGGATGTGCTCAGTGTGATCATCCAAAAGTGCCGATTCCCTCAACAACTCCAGCTAATCAGACTGTGAGTGCTCCTTCGGAGAGACCAAGTACACCTAAACCATACGTATGTAACTGGGTTGCTGGTACCGATTATTGTGGAAAAAAATTTGTCTCTTCTGATGAGCTCTTACAACACTTGAGGACTCATACAAGCTCAAGTGGTGAACCAAGTACATCCTATTCTTCAACTTTAGCCGCAGCAGCTGCTGCTAACCCTCTTTTGTCTCGTGGATATCCCCATTTGAGTCACTTAGCTGCTGCTTCTCGTTATCATCCCTATGCAAAGCCTAGTCCCTTATCCTCACCTTCAGGCATGTCTTTGCCCAACCTTACTGGTTATCCTGGCGCATCTTCAACCAATTCTCATCCGATGTTTTTCGGTTCTGGACTATCTCCTTTTGCTGGGTTACCAGGTTCTGCCAACCACATGGCACTTGGACATCTTGGATCACTGTCTCCATCCTCAAGTTTGCAGTCTCTTGGTCTAGGATCTATGCCACCTTCCTTTGGACTTGGGTCATCTTTACCAACTCATCCTGCCCTGGCTTCATATTACAGTTCTCAACTTTCCCTTTACGGACAAAGACCATAGTGAATTCTCTAAAACTTTCTCATGTTGAAACTGTGATACTTGTAGACAGCAAAAAAATGTGTATTGTTACTGCTATATTATTGTTTACCTGCTAGTCTGTTTTTCGCGATATCGGCTTGTTGTGAGTTTTTGTACTTACTTTTCTTTGAAAAAGTTTAATTATATTCTACTTGATTGCTACTTAATTTATGACTACTTTTATATAATGACGTATCTGAAGCCTACCAGATAACAAAATAGTAACTTACTTTCATAGATGCACCCCGCACAGCTTTCTCGATACCCCGACTCACTAGCCACTGTTTTGTTGACAAACGATCAATAGCATGAAAAAATCTGCTGTAATGACAAATATAAAAACATCAACGCCTTTTTTCCTGTTTTGCTCTATTGATTCAGACAGCTTTAAGAGATCTTACATTTTAAGGGATTGTTTTAAGAAAGTAATCAGACTAATCTCCTTGGAGATTTCAGTGCTATTCGAAAATAAATATGGAGCGTGTCCCTAATCCGTAACATCATCAGGAATTGAAACTTCTTTGCTGAATGTGTTATGCGCACATTATTTGCTTAAGAAAGGCAGATTTCAAAGTTTTATATATAAAATTTGCCTCTGGCTTTATGAATAATTATTGCAAGGTATGATTGCCGAGAAAGGGAAGAGTAATAGAGATCACTGGTGGATCCTCTCCCGAGATTTTTCTGGTGCCCTCACTCTTTATTTTCTTATGTTTTCACTCTTTTTTAAAATAAATTTGAGCAATTATTGGCATCCTTGTCACATTAACCCCCTCCAAAGGTTTTGCTCCCAATGGGAATTAATATACATGTTATGGCTAAACCAGGATGTAGTTCATTGCTTGAGTCATACATGCCTAAGCAACTCCTTATCACCAATTTCTTGCATGAAGTCGGCTGCGGTACCTCGAAAGGTCATATGTTTCATAACATAAATTTTACAAGTGAGCTGAAAAAAGTTTTTTGGGTTTTGACTGTTATTATTAAGCAGCTGTTTATCCAAAGAAGATATATTGGCATCCAGCATGTTTCTACGTCAATTTCTTCTGTTTTTCGAAAAATTATTGTAAAAATATGTTTTTACGTCAATTTTTAATATATATATATATATATATATATATATATATATATATATATATATATATATATTATATTCTTGTTGCAAGGATCAGTTATTTGTTCCAGGAAGGGGCTTCTGGTGTCTCAAAAAGTGATAAAATAATTTGAATGTTGAAAAGCTTTATCACAATTGTTTTTGACGAATGAGGAAAAGAATGCAATGTATTTTGGGGAAAAAATTCCACATCTAAGTTTTACTAAACTGGAATTGCTGCAGCCAGTTTCATCAAGTTTAGTCTTACCCATCAAAAGTTACGAGCCTGAGAAAATTTGCGTAATTTTAGAAAATAAACACCCCCTAAAAGTGATAGAATCCTAACGAAAATCACACCATCAGATTCAGCGTATCAGAGAACCCTACTGTAGAAGTTTCAAGCTCCTGTCTACAAAAATGTGGAATTTTGTATTTTTTGCCAGAAGGCAGGTCACGGGTGCGTGTTTGTTTGTTTTTTTTTTTTTTTGTTCTTTTTTCCCAGGGGTGTCATATCGACCCACTTGTCCTAGAAAGTAAACGGATCAAAATTCTGAGATAGCCACTGTATTCAGCGTAGTCGAAAAACCTTATAACTATGTCTTTGGGGACGACTTACTCCCCCACAGTCCCCGTGGGAGGGGCTACAAGTTACAAACTTTGACCAGTGCTTACATATAGTAATGGTTATTGGGAAGTGTGCAGGCGTTTTCAGTAGGATTTTTTGGTTGGGGGAGGGGTTGAGAATAGGGGGATAGGCTGGGGAACTTTCCATCGAGGAATTTGTCATGGTGGAAGAAAATTTCCATGAAGGGAGCGCAGGATTTACTAGCATTTAAAAAAAAAAAACAATGAAAAAAAATATGAAAAAGTCTCAGCTGGAAGTAAAGAGCAGCATTTAAACTTAAAACGAACAGAAATTATTACCCATATGGGGAGCTCACCTCCTCCTAATACCCCACTCTTTACGCTAAAGTGTTTTTAGTAATTTCAACTATTTATTCTACGGCTTTTGTGATTCAGGGGTCATTCTTAATGAACTGGGACAAATTTAAGCTTTAATGTAAAGAGCGAGGTACTGACGAGGGGGCGAACCCCCTCATATATGTAATAAAAACATGAGAATACAAAACTTTTTTACGTAAGCTAATTTATAAGTAACGTATATCTTTTACTAAAAAAAGATTCGTAAAAAATTAAAAGTTCTAGTTGCCTTTATCTTAATTAACCAAAAAATCGGAGGGCAACTAGGCTTCATCCCCCGCTTTTTTCTCAAAAGCATTCGATTAAAATTATGAGAAATCCATTTAGCAAAAAAATAAATAAATATACAAATTTCGTTTTAATTATTCCTCTGCGGTGAGCCAAAATCAAAACATGCATTAATTGAAAAACGTTCAGAAATTGAAGAAAAAAAACTTTTTTTAATTGAAAGTAAGGAGCAAAATTGAAACTTAAAACGAACAGAAATTACTTCGTATATGAAAGGGGCTGCTTCCTCACCAACGCCCTGCTCTTTACGCTAAAGTTTTTTACTGTGTTAAAAAGAAGAGTTGAGAGAAAGAGTCAAACTTTAGCGTAAAGAGCGGGGCGTTGGTGAGGAAGCAGCCCCTTTCACATACGAAGTAATTTCTGTTCGTTTTAAGTTTTAATTTTGCTCCTTACTTTCAGTTAAAAAAAACTTGTTTTTTTCTATTTAATAACAGAAAGGTACGTATAAGACAGATGTTTATTAAGTCTGAACCAGTAGACAGGACCATCGAGTCTAGCCCCTGGAGAAAAACTTATTTGCTGTCCTCTCAACTTATTGCCAAATATTAGACTTATAATGTAAATTTTCTGATTCACAAAAGGACTAATAAACTCGTCCATGTTATTGAGAATTTTGCCGCCCTCTTGGTGGCCCTGCCTGCATATAGTTCTAGTTATTCACTCTGCTTAAGGATAAAATCAAGTGGTTTCTAAGGAGGAAAGACAACATGTACCATATTTTAATTGCTTTGGAATGGGGCTGCAATTTTTTAATATCATTTAAGTATATTTTGCAACAACCTACAGTTATTCTATATTATAATATGTTCTCCATAACTATGTTCGAAAAAGTTTTGTATTGATAACGTGAAAAATAAATACACCATACTATTTCCAATAGTTCAAAATGTATTCATTGCTTCTAGGAATGATCAGTATTTAAACGTAGAAGGATATTAATCTTCGTAAATTCTCGCACCTCACGTTTGTACGTGATATCCTATTCCAAAGCACAAGCGCATCCCTATTCTTCTTTCATATGGGAATGAGAAAGCCTTATTCCTTAAGCTCTGGCAAATAATAGAAAACATGTTTTCCATCATAGTGTCATAAATTCACTCTATGCCTTTGTAATAGTAAACGAAGTAATTAATGGTTTTATTTCATGATTTAACCCTATTTGAAATATTTTTGTTATGTCCATTTTTTTGCACTTGTTCAAAATTCTCGACACCCTCCCCCAACTTTTGCGTAGATAATTTGTAAAAATTTTCAAATACTGTATAGGGATGCTCTTGGCCCATGAATCTTCTCAGACTGTGCTAATTTAAGCAGAAGTGTGTATCTTTCACGAAAAAAATGTGTTGTACACCGTCTAGGAATAGATAAGACAACTAGCTTAGTGCTGCAATGCCTTGATGAAAAGTTTAGATCGTGTTTAGAACACGATCCTATTTAAAGCATTTGCTAACCTAGAAGGTTTGATTGCGATACGACAATCGCTCAATATAAGTATTTGATAAAATATACAAAAAGCTGTAGACTTAGTCTTTCAGGCAAAAATAGTCAAGGAGGCACACTCGTGCCTCTTTAAAGAGGCGAACCACGACAATGTTAAGCGATCTTTGGTTCCAGTGGTCGCAGAGGTATGGGGAGGGATGCATTTCGTAGCCCGAGCTCCAACTAAGAAACCTGCCAAATTTCATCCCCCTCCTACTTTTCCTTCATGGGGAAAATCTGGCCGAAAGTTTCGACCCCTCTGTTTCTGCCTCTCCTAATTCCTGTACGTTTTAAGGTTCGACTTTGGGACGCAGCCTCTTTAACTCTTTAAGAAAACGAAGTTTTTTTCATATTATTTTGTCTAGAGGCGCTTACACCAGACAACAGAAACGTATGATAAAGAATATGTATGTAACAGACAGTGCACAACCCCTTCATGTTCTAACTTCATGAGTCTAAACTGTCTCATTTACAGGGCTAAAGCTCGCTTTTAACAGTGGCTGGGCATGGGGAATATTAATATAAAAATATATTTCCTGAATTCTTCTTAAAGAGAAAACATATATTGATTAATAAGAGAAGACTTACAAAATTCTAAGTGTTTCCATAGCTATTAGATTGACATTTATGTTTATTATTTCCTATTAGCTAAATTTTACCTATGGAGGGAGGTGGGTTTCTCAATTATTGTGTGAGCGAATGTCTTCTTTTCTTTGGGGAATATCAATAATATTTCATTTTCATTTTTCCAATTCAATTCTCTACAGAGAATGGATTAATTCGAGAAAATGGCTTGGTTTTGAAGACGGTCGGGTAAAAGGGATACAATCTCTTTAGTAATGTTTTTTTTAACCCAAATTGGAGAAATTCAAGTTCCATTCTTATATCCATGTAACCCAGCGGTCCTCAACAGATTTTGGGTCATACTCTAAACAGATATTTCTAAAATCCTTATGCCCCCCGGGAAATTTGAATTTTGCTATTCAAAACTTTGAAGGGAGCTTAAACCGCCACTAACCTGGTATCTTTTGTCGAGTTGTCCTCTGGACATATTCTATAAGATTTTTTTTTAGGATAATATACTAATTGTTCTAATTTTTTTTCTGTATGCAACACCTTTTTACAATTTATGCTGGCATTGCAATACCACCACGTGTCTTTTTTCTCTTTAAATACACGTGAGTGTAGTGTCATTCACTTGAAAAATGTTTTTTTTTCTTCAAAGTTAAGGCTCTAGAGAATGGTCAGCCAAAGGGTGCGCGACCTGCACATGACCCAAAATAATTCTATGTCCACTGGTGCCACGACGGGAATCACGATTGTAACCAGAATGGAACGGAAGAAAACTACTTAGCATGGCCATGGATTAATTTTTGTGGCCATGGATTGTATAAGGATCTTATTGTACTGTGTTCTCTTTAAATTGCTTGCTTGTTTAAATAAGTCCAGAAGAAGCTCATTTATTAGAAAGAGTTATTTTTATTTAAAAACAAATGGGACGTAAATCAATGTAACCAGATTTATTCCTTATGAGATTAAATAAAAAAAAAAAAACTAATTTTTTTAGCTGAAAGTAAGGACCGACATCAAAACTTGAAACGAACAGAAATTACTCAATATATGAAATGGGTTGTCCCCAACGCAATCCCTCGCTCTTTACGCTAGAGCTTTTAATTGTTTCAAAAAGTAGAATTGTGGCATAGAGTCAAACTTTAGCGTAAAGAGCGAGTGATTGCGGAGGGGACAACCCATTTCATATACGGAGTAATTTCTGTTCGTTTTAATGTCGCTCCTTACTTTCAGCTAAAAAAATTAGTTTTTTTTATTTAATTTCTGAACGTTTTCGAATTAATGCATGTTTGGTTTTGGCTCTCTGCACATAAATTATTAAAATGAAATTTGTATATTAATTCTTTTTTTTGGCTAAATGGCTTTCTCTTAGTTTTGATCAGACGATTTTGAGAAATAAGGGGTGGAGAAGGAGGCCCAGTTTCCCTCCAATTTTTCGGTTACTTAAAAAGATAATTAGAACTTGTAATTTTTAACGAACGTTTTTATTAGTAAAAAATATACGTAACTTAAGAATTAACTTACGTAACAAACTTTCATAATCTTATATTTTTATTATGTATACGAGGGGGTGTGTACCCTCGTTAATACCTCGCCCTTTACACTAAATCGTAAGTTTTTTCCCAATTCTTTAAGAATGACCCCTGAATCAGAAAGGCCGTAGAATAAATAGTTGAAATTACTAAAAATACTTTAGCATAAAAAGCGAGATATTTATCTCTTCCTAAATACCTCACTCTTTATGCTAAAGTATTTTTAGTACCCCTCATATGCGTAATAATCTCTGTTCGTTTTAAGTTTCAATGCTACTCCTTCCTTTCATTTGAAAAAGCGTTTTCATGTTTATTTTTCATTGCTTTCTTATAGTAATGCTAGAAAATCTTGTGCCCTTTTCTTTGAATTTTTCTTCCCCCATGACAGATTCCTCCAAGTAAAGATCCTCCAACATAGCCCCCTCCCCTCAGCCCCACCCCCAAACAAAATATAATCCCCCTGAAAACGTCTGTGCACTTCCCAATAACCATTACTATATGTAAACACTGGTCAAAGTTTGTAACTTGCAGCCCCTCCCTCAGGGATTGTTGGGGAGTAAGTCATCCCCAAAGACATAGTTATTATGGTTTTCGACTATGTTGAACAAAATGGCTATCTCAAAACTTTGATTCGTTGACTTTGGGAAAAAAATGAGCGTGGGAGGGGGCCTAGATGCCCTCCAATTTTTTTGGTCACTTAAAAAGGGCACTAGAACTTTTCATTTCCGTTAGAATGAGCCCTCTTGCGACATTCTAGGACCACTTGGTCGATACGATGATCCCTGGGAAAAAGAAAAAAAAAAACCAAATAAACACGCACCTGTGATTTGTCTTCTGGCAAAAAATACAAAATTCCACATTTTTGTAGATAGGAGCTTGAAACTTCTACAGTAGGGTTCTCTGATACGCTGAATCTGATGGTGTGATTTTCGTTAAGATTCTAAACTTGATGGGTAACTTTTGATGAGACTAAACTTGATGAAACTTATATATTTAAAATCAGCATTAAAATGCGATTCTTTTGATGTAGCTTTTGATATCAAAATTCAATTTTTTAGAGTTTTGGTTACTATTGAGCCGGGTCGCTCCTTACTACAGTTCGTTACCGCGAACTGTTTGATTCCCTTGGTTCTGAAATTTGATTGTGATGTCCTCACGAACTGAACTTAAAGCAGACCATCATACAGAAACGGGGACGTAATTTGCTATGAGGGTCGTGGGAAAGCAACTGCCCCTCCCAGACCTCGCTCCCCCTGACCTCAATCTCATTGGAGCATATAGAGCAATTTTTTATTTCTTATATCTTTAAACGAGTAATAGTTGTGGATGTATGTATGTAAATAAATTCTTTTCGAAAAGAGCTCATTAATATATTTTTTTCGGAAAATTGGCAAGCTGACATTTTCTGGCCGGAAAAAGATCTAGATAGGTCATGACTCTGGGAAAATTTGTATTCCCTACCCCAATGGGCTTCATAAATTTTTAAAAGTTTATCTTAATTAAATATCAACCAGAAGGAACTGCCAAAATGAGGTTTGACATAAGTGTAAGGTTAGATAGATATCAAATCACGTCATTACTATTATCAAAGGATCCGACCTAATTTACTCTTACATTGTATTAATTTATGTTGACAGAACAGGTCAATTGAACTTTGAAACTATTTTAGCAAGATATCCAACTAAAAGCATCGTGATTTCGACTTGAATTTTTAGTCAAGTAAATTTGTTTTTCCTTGAATTGTTTGGGGGCACCAATTCACAAAATGGCTGAATAAAAAAAATTAAATTAGTGTCAACAGCGCTAAATCTAGAAGTATTATACAAACAGATTTCTTCTTGTGTAAATCATGGTATGGAGGGATTACGTTTTCTTGGGATAATCTTCAACGGTGGGGGGGGGGACATTCAAAAGACCGTTTTATGTCTAAAATTCACTTTACCAGACAAAGACCGGTATTAGAACTTATTATTTGACATTGTGGATGCAGCTCAGGGCTAACTGCCTGCCAATTAGTGCAAGATTTACTAAAGAAAGATGTTCCAGTGAAGACAGGTATACTTGCCCGCTTTGTAGGGTTAAAAAGGATTATTTAGTGCATTGCTTAAGCCAGGGGCTCTCCACGATAAGGGAAGGGAGTATTTGGAAATAAGGAGTTGGTACTTCCAGGTGTCTTGAACCAGTTATTTGTGCATTTCGTTTATGCTATTGTATTGTCTTCATGGCCGTATATTTGGCTTTAGAGTACACATATCTATCCATCTGTCTTATCTTATGACAGGATAAGCTATTCCAAAATAAATCTTAGAAAAAATAAATCTACAAAAACTAAGCGAAATCGTTTTGTCTAGTATGAATAAGGGAATAGGGTAGCCCCCTCATACACGGAACAATTTCTGTTTTGTTTTAAGTTTTAACGTTGTTCCTTACTTTCAGTTGAAAAGCTTTTTTTATTTATTATATTTGTTATATTTTATTTATTATATGTGGGTAGCCCCATTATATACGGAATAATTTCTGTTCGTTTTAAGTTTTAACGTTGTTCCTTACTTTCAGTTGAAAAGCTTTTTTTATTTATTATATTTGTTATATTTTATTTATTATATGGGGGTAGCCCCATTATATACGGAATAATTTCTGTTCGTTTTAAGTTTTAACATTGTTCCTTACTTTCAGTTGAAAAGCTTTTTTTATTTATTATATTTGTTATATTTTATTTATTATATGGGGGTAGCCCCATTATATAAGGAATAATTTCTGTTCGTTTTAAGTTTTAACGTTGCTCCTTACTTTCAGTTGAAAAGCTTTTTTTATTTATTATATTTGTTATATTTTATTTATTATATGGGGGTAGCCCCATTATATACGGAATAATTTCTGTTCGTTTTAAGTTTTAACGTTGTTCCTTACTTTCAGTTGAAAAGCTTTTTTATTCATTATATTTAGACTACTTTGTCTTTTTAAAAAACAATTGCGCCACCATGCGTATAGTTTAATGAAATTTATAAATTTACTGACTATCTCAAAATTATCGATCGATAGCAACTTAGTCCTCTGTGTGGCGAAACCACAGTTTTGTGCCACAAAATGGCAGAAAAAGACAATTACCTGTGACGAAATTCTCATGATCACTTAAAAAAGGACCGTAGAACTTTTGATTTGCTTTCAAATGAGCTCTCTTCTGATTTTCTATTCTCTCCTGATTTTCCCTTCTCTTCTGATTTGACCTTCGATTCGATGTGATCACCTCTGGGAGACAAAACAATAAAACTCCACGGTCTGTTTTTCTGCGAAAAAGCAAAATTCCACATTTTTTACCACGAACTGTTCGATAAGATTTTCCTGTGATGGACAATTTTTTGACCAGTTCAATTTGAGCATTGAAAGAAAGAGGGTCAATTACTGAATGATGCAAGGTTATCAAAATAATGTACGTGTAGTAACTCCGGAATGATTTTGGGCAGTAAGTTTGAACTTTTAAGATCTATTTCCTCTGAGATTCTTTTTTCCAAGATTCTATGATCTTTCTAAGATTCTCTACGTGACTTATAATCTATTTATGTTTAAGTGTCAAAGTAAATCAAATGATGTTATGCGTCGCCAGATGATCAATACGGCGTATCTGCAATATCCTGGGAACGGCCTTAGAGATCAAGCTGAAATTTTCAAGGACTTTTTGGAGAGGGGTTCAAGAGGACCCAAATCATTACCTTTAGGAAGGAGTTAGAGGTAAAAGATATAAAATTTGGTTTCTATTCTGTTTCCATACATAATGAGCTCCTGGGTGATACAAGTATTTCCAGTGTAGAACGAGTAGGATGTAGAACAAAAGAAATGATGTTCAGCCTGGTTATCAAAATAACTTATCAGCATTATCTCAGGAACAGCTTCGAGGTTTGTGTTAAAAGTTTCAGTAGAAATTGGGGGAGGGGCAAAGCAAACTTCAGATTGAAGAGGTATGGGGTGAGAAAAGTGTGTTTTCGGTCCCCCTATGGGTTTTCAAACTATCAGTTCAAGTGGAATTTGTTATATGTTCACAGTGGAGTTTTGCGGCAAATTAAAAGACAGAATCCTCACCCAGCTCAGGAAAAGCTGGGAGGATCAAATTACAACTGTCAGGGTTTTTTCAAAGCCGTGCTTCTTTGTTCAATCCAGTTACTTAACTTTGAATCTTTTTGATTATTGCAGACCATAAATACTAAAAGATTTGAGATGCACAAAAACGGGGCCTTATATTTTGTTTCCTTATATCATCTTTAAAATGACGTTCATAGTTTTTTCACAACATTTTAGCCGCATCGGTTTGTGATGCCCAAAATGGACCCAAAAATTCGTTCTTGTCCGATCTGTTTGTAATTTACAAGGCATGTAGATAAAACCATATAGACCTGAGTGAAATCAAAAATTTATTTTTATGATTTGTTGTACTTATTTGTTAAACATGCAACTAGGTCAACAAGTCATTTTTTCTCGGATTGGTTTATACCTACATGGTGTTGAGATAGTAACAGTGGAACCTCAGAGTCAATAAAACTATCAGCTGAAGACAATGAAGATATAAGTTCTATCCATTTGTGACGCCCAAAATAGCCAAAATTTCTTTTTGTAAGCAATCGCCAAGTAACGTACCGGGTACGCACGATGAGTCAGAAGAACGTAAGAGAAAAAAAAGGAAAAAATATAACCTATATAGACCCTTGAAACCCCGAACTGCACCTAGAAATTGTTTTTCTCTAATGGGCATGAGAGGTAAAGGGTAAGAAGAGTGGACCAAGGGAACCCTAACGAGGACAATAAATTTTGGAAAAATTGTTGTTTTATTTACTTTTACCGCAAAAAAGTTAGAATTTCTCTTTAAACTTGATCTGTTTTAAAGTTTGCCGTCCTATAGACACCTCAAATAAAATTTCTGGACCAAGGAACCTTAATTATGAAAAATAATTAAAGAACCATTACTTGCTAAACTACTTCGTGAGGTCCTTTTCCAAGACAATAAAAGAGAACTTTCTTTAAAGAACGACCTTGAATACATGTGTTCCAACAGAAAAGCAATTTCAACAAAATATAGCATAAAAAGTATCTTTAATAAGATACTGGATTGAGGTAAGTGTATATGCAAGGACATCTATAGGATGGTGGGATATTATGTCTTTAGCCCAATAGAAAGCCAGAAATTATGCAGATTTTCAATCCATGTGAATAATGATGCCCATCACCTGAAATTTTATTAGGTAAAGCTACTATTGCAGATTTACTACACACAACTACTGTTTATCAAAACTTTGACTGATTATTCAAATTGTGTCCAATTACAATCCAACATAAAGTAAAACGTTCTTAACGCTTTAGCCTTTAGAACATTTAAAGGAAGACCCTAATTCTAGTTGCGGTAATTTCTGTTCGCTGAGATTTAATTTGTTCACTTCATTCTGTTTGTTTTAAGTTTGGACTATTATGAGGCCCTCATTTTATGTTTTAAAATGGCTATTTACTGTTCTTTGAAAAACTTCCTTTTTTATAAATGTTTTTTAAAATCAATTTTAATAAAAGGCTAACTTATGCTGTTTGCAACCCTTTGAATTTATCCGACATCTAATCGGATCGAGTAAAATCGCTTTTGTCCGGCAAAAATAACCTGGGATTTTCAAAGGAAAACAAGATTTTTAAGGGAACAAGGGAAAGCAATTCCTAGATTTTACCAGGATGAGAAAATTCCACCAATAAAAATCAACCCCTCCTCTTTATATGACTACCAGCCCTTAGAAATTTGTATTTGTCTCCTTTTTAACCTATTGATCTGACCTCTTGGTTGTTCTACCCATGTATTAAAGTCCCAATCCTATATTGAGTTTACAATCGCATATATTAATGCGAAACGAAAACTGAGTGTGTCTTTGAATTGGCCCAGCTTAGCATGAAAACTTTGACTGAAAGATCTGACAGCTGTAATGACGATTAAATACCTCTTTTCTTAATCTAAAGAACTCATGGAACTAAATCCCTTTCAACGATAATAACCAACAGACATTGCTTGAATGAAGTTCACGGAAAACCACAAGGGGATTGTCGCCCATGCTGAGTTCTATAACAATAAAGTCAGTGATTATGCTTCATGTCTTAGCTGACACTAATCTGAGATCCTGGAGAGACATCAGGGCGGTATCAAATGTCACAGTCTAAGCTTGAATCTGACAGGTTGTCAGATTCTGTGTTGGACAGAATACGCCTTGATTACACAGCGGTAAGCGCTCATCAAAACGGATCAAGAGGAAATCCTAACATGAGATTAGTAAGTAGATTGAGTGGAGTTTGGTTACATGCTGTACGAACGTTGAGAGGAATCTCACAGAGAAAAGCTGTCTTTCCTCATCAAATAAAAGAAAAAGCTTTTGTCCCCAATATACTGCAGAGAAATGAAATCCTAAAAAAGATGCTATAGGCTAAGCAAATTATAATTTGAAGGATCCATGGGGCTATATTTTTTAGAGTGGGATTGAAGTCCAGGACGTCAAAACCTCGAACAGATGATACATCACTTCCCTAAGACTTAGGTGAGGATCTATATTACAATTAGAAATGAGAAATAGTACCATCAAACTTCGCAACTTCAGCCAGATTTTTCAAGTAAATTGTCGGAACCACAAATAGCATAGTTTGAAACAAAGTGACTGAACTATGATTGATGATATAAGATCGAATGGAATAAAGATGGAATAATGCCTCTAAGATTATTTCTCTAAGACCTTAGTGATTACTAACCGGTGATTATCGGAAGGCTCTTCAAGCGTTTTATGTTGAATTTTCGGATCGTTTGATAGTGTGACAACTAATTACAAACTAAAATACTGGCAATAGTGTTTGACGTATAGAGTATCCAGGTTATTATATTCTGAATTGCACCTCCTTCCTTTCCATAGACGTCGGAGGGGTTGATACCATGAAAAGACATAACTATGAGCCTGGTTTTTCCTCCCAGTTAAGTTTTATTTGAATTCGAGGTCCATTTCTATTAGATGTACTCATGGTGAGATCTAGACACCTTCCCTACTCCCTCCCCACGTCCAAAAATCTTAAACTCTAGACTGGCTGAACTTAGACTCTAAGCCGGCATAACTGTGATAGACTGTTGGGTGTGTCTGACTCAATGTGTTTGTGTCTTTTTTTCTCTATCCCTCTCTCACCGTGCTTGTGTGTCTGACCGTGTCTTTGCCTGTGTATGTGTCTATCTTTGTGTGTTTGCGTGTCTGACTCTCTATGTTTGTGTCTGTTTTTTCTCTCTTTTTCTCACCATGCCTGTGTGTTTGCCTGTCCCTGTGCCTTTCTTTGTGTGTTCGTTTGTCTAACTCTACGTGTTTGTGTCTGTTTTTCTCTCTCTCTCACCGTGTCTGTGTATCTTTCTGTGTATCTGACTGTGTGTTTTTCTGTCTCTGTGTCTAGTTTTATGTGTCTTACTCTGTGTGTTTTGTGTGTTTTTATCTCCTTCTCATCGTGCCTTTGTTTCTGACTGTGTATTTGCCTATCTCTGTGTCTATATTGGTGTGTTTGTGCTCTGTGTGTTTGTGTGTGTAATTCTCTCTCACTCACCACGTCCGTGTGCTTGTCTGTCGTGTGTGACCGTGCCTGTGTGTCGTGCATGTGTGACAGGCATGGTAATAGAGAGAGAAAAACACAGTCAAATGCACAGAGTCAGACGCACAAACACAAAAAGAGAGACATAGAGACAGGCAAACACACAGGCATGGTGAAAAACAGAGAGAAAAACACACGAAAATCCATAAGGTTAGAAACACAAAGATAGACACAGAATTGAAAAACACAGCGTCAGACAAACAGACAAACCGGCACGGTGAGAGAGAGAGAGAGAGAGAGAGAGAGAGAGAGAGAGAAACCCACATACAAACACACAGAGTCTGTCAAACAAGCATACAAAGAAAGACACAGAGACTTACAAAAAAGTATCTCAGACACACAGGCAGGGTGAGAGAGATTCAGGAAGCACACACAAACACACAGAGCCAGACACACGAATACAGACCCTGACCACTAAAAGTACCACCTTCCATAGGATTGGTACCTGCGACCCACGTATAACTAACGCAGGTATCTGCAACCAACATGCCACATCCCAGGTACCTGCAGCCGACCTGTTTTAAGTGCTAGAAAACAATCTGATTCAAATGGGCATTTCTTGCAAGTTTGCACCGTTTTTTAAGGATTCAGCCTTTTTCTGACATTCTAGTAGGTTAGGTTAACCTAACCTAGCCTAAACATGGTAGGTTAGGTTGAGTTAGGTTAGATGGCGTTCAATCTAATACAATTCTAGTTTAACCTAAGTGTAATACCTACATATGCGTTGTCGTCACGTACCATCCACGTTTTCACCGTCATTACGTAACACCCACGTGTGCCCTGTCCTCAGTTACACCTGGGGGTTCCCACGAGGCCCTGAACTCTAACATGTCGCACGAGATTATGTCATTCTCAGTTTTGAGTGGGGGTTCCTCACTTTACTAGTCCCGCTCCCCCCCGTCGGAATTGGTTGCTAGGAGCCCTGTGAAACTGGATGCTATGGCCCTAGTGGAATTGGTCGTTAGGGCTCCTGCTGGAATTGATCGTTAGTGCCCCATCGGAATTCTTTGCTAGGGCCTCCGTAATTACTTTCTAGGGTGTAACAATGAAAACAAAAGGGTCTGTGTGTAAAGTAGAAAAAACCTATGTGAATGTTGGGCTATGTTTATTTTGAACCATATCTCTACTTGGGACCCCTGAAGGTTTTTATTTACTCCCATAGGTTTTTAAAGAATAAAATACATACTATTGCGTAACGAGTACGTTTGAATCTTGAATGGCGGGCCCCAAACTACACCAAGTCACACAAGATTACGTAATATACATGTGTACTAGTATATTGTGCAAGACCCAGGTGCGCGTAATTATGCCTTAAGGGTTTAATAGCTCCAACTGCGTACCCCCTATCTGTGGTGTTGAGGGTATAGGTCCGTTACTACTCTTAACAAATCCATGCTTAAAATTGAGACGGAAAAGAGAAAGCAAGAAATATAAAAAGAATTTTGCACAGGAATTCTGGTAAATTCCCCGAGTGTGTAATTTACTTTGACAAGTTCACCCCCTGGGAACTTCCCTTCCCATGAAATGTTCCCCTGTGAAAAAACCAGCAGGATATTCGTCTTGCCACCCTAAAATGTATGCATGCTTTCCAATAACAAATATTATGCGTAAACAATGGGCAATTTTTATAACCTAAAGACATTTAGAATGGGGAGGTGGGGGGATCATGTTCTATCGAAGTCATAGTTAATAGGTCTCACCCCCCACCACCCATAGGTCTCACCATAGTTAATAAGTTCACCCCCTGGGAACTTCCCTTCCCATGAAATGTTCCCCTGTGAAAAAACCAGCAGGATATTCGTCTTGCCACCCTAAAATGTATGCATGCTTTCCAATAACAAATATTATGCGTAAACAATGGGCAATTTTTATAACCTAAAGACATTTAGAATGGGGAGGTGGGTGGATCAAAGTCATAGTTAATAGGTCTTCCAACTATGATAAGCAAAATGGCTATCTAAAATTTTAATCGGATGATTATGGGGAGAAAAGAGCAGGGGAGGGGGCCTAATTGCCCTTCAATCTTTTTGGTCACTTAATAATGGCCCTTGAACTTATTTCAGTTCGAATGATTCTATCACGATATTCTAGGACCATTGTATCGTTACGATCACCCCTGGGAAAAAAAACTAAATAATTATACACGGATCCGTGATCTTTCTTCAGGCAAAAAAATACAAAATTCCACATTTTTGCAGATAGAAGCTTGTAACCTCTACCATAGGATTTTCTGACACGACGAATCTGATGGTGTGATTTTTATTAAGATTCTATGAATTTTAGGAGGTGCCTTCTCTTTTTTTGTTAATAGGGAAAATTTCCCACAACCTTTGGGCTCACAACCTTTGGCAATTAAGATTCAATCTAATAAACTTATATATTTGAAATCAGCGTAAAAATACAATTCTTTTTGATATATCCATTCATGTCAAAATTTCGGTTCCTATTAGAGTTTCGGTTCCTATTGAGCCGGATCGCTCCTTAGGCTATATACAGTTCGTTACCACAAACTGTTTATTTTTGTTTCTGGTATTTATGTTCAGGATAATCCTACATTTATGATATAAGAAAGGAATATAAATTAGATTTAAAATAAGTCACTTTCAAAGGAAAGTAAAGGGTAATATTAAAACTAAAACAAAGAGAATTCCTAAAAAAGAGGGGACCTTTGCTCCCAATTCTTTCGTTCTTTACCCTAAAGTTTTGACTTGTTCCATTGACATGAGTCATACTCTCATATTAGGTTATACCAAGTTAAACTTTAGCATAAAGGGGGCGTGATTTCAGGGGGATCGCAGCCTCTGTTCGCAGCGTCTTAAAATGTTTCCGTTCATGGCAAAGTGACATTTTGATTTCAGAACATTGTACTTACTAAAATTACTAGGGGTTTTAAATACTGGTCAACTTCAGTTACTCGCAATGTTCCAACATGTAATCACTGGCTCCACTTTTGGAACACACAATTATTAAAAGAGTTACAGAGCTGAAAATAGTATAATTATTGTCTGATTCTGTTTCTTTACAGCCCTTTTTAAATACTGCTTTGTGGTACAGTATAATTGTCATTGGGACTGCAGTAAATTCAGTAGAATAATTGTAATTTGTAAGCTTAAGTTACATGATCATAAAGGAGGTGAGAAAGCTGTATTTCGTGCATAAAAATTTAGTCACTCTGTTAAGCTGGTGCCAATAATTTTGTAAGATGTAAGCCAATGTCTGTAGAATAATAAACATAGTAACGATAATATTTCAACATATAGAAACATTGCGAAAATTGAACTACTATTATGCTTGTCTTACAGTTCCACCAAATCAAGAAAAATTTAACAGACGTTCCTGTTACACACAAAGTTTTATGTAAGTCTGTCGTTACTATTGCCAGGGTCTCTATGAAAAAACCAATTTTTATTACCGAGCCGTATTGTAGGTACCGTCTAATAAAACTATATCAATTAAAACTTGAACGCAAGTATTTTTTCTAAGTTTTCAAAAAAAAAAAAAAAAATCAGAGAAAAATAGAAAGCGGAATTGAAATTTTAACGTGCCGAGATAAGTCAGGTTTAAATAAGTTAAATTTAAAATTATCAGTGCTTGCTAAGAATGAATTGATTTATTCTTGATCGAAGATACATTAAAATGAACAATCAGATATATCGCAAAACGAATAGAACCTATTTTAAGTGAACACTTTAACAGAAATTAACATTAATTATCAAGTGAGAATATAAAACCAACAGAAATTGCAGCAAATGGGGCTGGGGCTTCCACTCCTAAAGATTAGTGTCATTTGTCCTTTAATGAAATGATATGTATTTTGAAGATTGTGGTTTTAACAGAAATACTATTCAAGTTTTTAAGAAAAATACAAGCATTTCTTTTGAATAGATATATTTTTGACTTTGAATTTAGTTTCACTAGAAGGACATTATTTACCTCAGTTTTTAAAATTTTAATTGATTGAAAATGGTATAAAAACTCCCTAAACAAACTCTTGAAATATCAGTTGGTAATTTTCGCAGCAATCTGTGTAGTTTAGTAAGGTAATGTTTTTAGTTGGCAAGGCACTAAATGGTTCACCGATTGATTTTCTACACATAAAAAAGATTTAAAAGCAAGAAAATATTGGCAAAAGTATATTAAATATTATATTAACGAAGCTAAATGGATTTTTTTAAGTACACTGATACATAAAAAAGAAATTCCTGTTGGCCTAAGCAGTTTTATCTTTTTATCGCTATTGCTATACAAATGCTTAATTTAAATTTTTCAAGCGTTCTTTTTGGTTTTCATTAAAACGGGGTGGTTGACTACCCTCCCCCCTCTTTGTCTTCATTTTGTGTTTTCAATGGAATGTAGAGTTAAAGTTATGTTTGTTTAAGCTTCATTTATTAATTTACAGTAATTTATGTTCGTTTTAATATTGACTTATTACATCGCTTTATTCATGCTCGTTATAGGTTTTTATTTGCCTTTTCACTTTCCTTTGAAAAAGATATTTTGACAAACATTTTCGAAATTTATTAATGATTTAAAAAGAGCTGATGAAAAGCACAAATATCTCAAAAATGCTTACTTATCAAAATACTGTACCTTCAAATACAAAGTTGTTTATGGGATTTAAAATTCTAACGTACGTTTAACTCCTTTTAAATTAAATCAGACACACTGTTTGACTTGACAAAGAAATCCGAAAACAACGATAGAGGGAGGGGGGATATCCTCCTCGTTGCCATATTTATTTAAGCACGAGAAATATGACTTCAAATCATATTTTTATCTTCACCATGCGTCACTTAAAATTTTGCAAGATGGGTCCTTAAGGATTAATTCTTTTTAATTGGGTCTTCTCAAAGACTGCTTAAAAAACAATAAAAAGAATCTTAGGAAAATATAATAAAACTTTAGAAGTGTCTCTAATGAGTAACCAAACATCATATGTGTAAGTCAAAAGTTAAGGAAAGGTACTTGTCGGTTATTGGAAACGCATTTAAGAATCAAACAGTTCGTGGTAACGAACTGTAGTAAGGAGCGACCCGGCTCAATAGTGAACGAAACTCTAAAAAGCGGAATTTTGATACTAAAAGATACATAAAAAGAATCGGATTTTCATGCTGATTTTAAATATATAAGTTTCATCAAATTTAGTCTTTGTCATCAAAAGTTACTAGCCTGAGAAAATTTGCCTTATTTTGAAAAATAGGGAGAAACACCCCCTAAAAGTCATAGAATCTTAACGAAAATCACACCATCGCATTCAGCGTATCAGAGAACCCTATAGCAAAAGTTTCAAGCTCCCATACAAAATGGGGAATTTCATATTTTTTGCCAGAAGACAGATCATGGGTGCATGTTTTTTTTTTTTTCCAGGGGTCATCGTGTCGACCAAGTGGTCCTAGAATGTCGCAAGAGGGCTCATTCTAACGGAAATGAAAAGTTCTAGTGCCCTTTATAGGTGACCAAAAAATTGGAGGGGACCTAGGCACCCCTCCCACGCTCATTTTTTCCCAAGTCAATGGATCAGAATTTTGAGATATCCATTTTGTTCCGCATAGTCGACAACCATAATAACTATGTCTTTGGGGATGAATTACTAACCCACAGTCCCTGGAGGTTAGGGGCTATGTGGGAGGATCTTTCCTTGAATGAATATGTCATTGGGGAAGAGAAATTCAATGAAAAGGACGCAGGATTTTCTAGCATTACTGTAAAAAAAAAACAATGAAAAAATAAACATGACAAAGTTTTTTCAATTGGAAGTTAGGAGTAGCATTAAAACTTAACACGAACAGAGACTATTACGCACATGAGGGGTTTTAAAAATGCTTTAGCATAAAGAGCGAGGTATTTAGGAGGATATAAATACTTCGCTCTTTATGCTAAAGTATTTTTAGTAATTTCAATTATTTATTCTACGGCCTTTCTGATTCAGGGGTCATTCTTAAAGAATTGGGACAAAACTTCAGATTTGGTGCAAAGAGCGAGGTACTAACGAGGGGACAAACCCCCTCATATACATAATAACAATATAAGAATATAAAAGTTTGTTACATAAGTTAATTCTTAAGTTAGGTATATTTTTTACTAGTTAAAATGTTCTTTAAAATTAAAACTTCTAGTTGCCTTTTTAAATAACCGAAAAATTGGAGGGCAATTAGGCCTCCTTCCCCACCCCTTATTTATCAAAATCGTCTGATCAAAACTAAGCGAAAGCCATTTAGCCAAAAAAGAATTAATATGCAAATTTCATTTTAATAATTTATGTGCGGAGAGCCAAAATCAAACATGCATTAATTCAAAAACGTTCAGAAATTAAATAAAAAACTAGTTTTTTTTAACTGAAAGTAAGGAGCGACATTAAAACTTAAAACGAACAGAAACTAGACCTCCGTTGCCTGTGCAACGGGAAGTGTTGCAGCAACTGTGCCCTGTTCCTTAGGGCACAGTTGCGGAGCAACAGTCTCCATTATGCCCTTCAGTAATTATTTTATCTCTAAAACGTTTACTTCCGAAACTAGGGCCGTCTTAACTTGACGCCAATTCGAAGTATTATGTTTCGAGACGCACATTTCGGGAATTATTTCCGGGAAATCTGAAAGAGATACGGAAATAACGTCTTATAGTTTTCTGCTTAACTTTTGATGGTCTAAGCTAAGAAAATATAAAACAAACCAAATTCACCAAAAATTTAAATTGCCCCGAGGGCATGACAAAACTTCCAAATAGAAAAACCCAAAGAAGGAATTTTATTTCGGAGAAACTATTGTAAGCTCCAGTTGTTAGGAGATCGAGACCTGTCGAACCGCGTTGGAAAAAAAATTCTAGCTGGTCCAGAACAGAAGTTACCTCTAGAACGTCGAAACTTCGGAAATTATTTCTTAGAGAACGAAGCAACTTGGTATATAGAACACTTCACTTCTTCTTGCATACTTTTCATAGCACTACTCGATAAAAATATAAGAAACATCAAAATCGAAAATTTGAGAAAATTCAAAAAAAAATCGGAACGAGATGACTTTTCCGGAATTATTTCCGGGAAATCTGTAAGAGCTACGGAATTGTGTGCTCCGGTTCTCGAAGAGACAAATGAAAGTTCTACATGAGTTCAGCATAACTGTATTTCTTACAAGTTTATTTCCGAAGCTAGGGTCGTCTTAACTTGACGCCAAATATCGAACGCAGAGTTTCTAAGAAAAAAACGGTTTTATTTTTTTTATGGAAAACTGTTAGAAATTTTAGGAACTTCTCTGAAATTTTTTTACTCTGTTTCACGTTTCCCTTCCCTCTGAAAAATCTCAAATTTTTAACTCTTACCACTTCGGAGCTACAGGTCGCTGATCACGGTGAAAAAAAAAAAAAAAAAAACTACGAAAGCAGTAGTGTTGCTCCGCAACACAATTACTCCGTGTATGAAAGGGGCTGTTCCCTTCTCAACGCCCCGCTCTTTACGTTAAAATTTTTCACTGTTTTAAGAAGTGAATTTGAGAGAAAGAGACAAACTTTAGCGTAATGAGCGGAGCGTTGAGGAGGGAATAGCTCCTTTCGTATGCGGAGTAATTTCTGCTCGTTTTAAGTTTTAATGTCGCTCCTTACTTTCAGTTTAAAAAAACTAGTTTTTTTATTTAATTACACTTAGGTTACATCTCAGAAAATCGGTTTCATAGCTACAAAAACAAGTGATCGATCTTACAATGCATTGGACTTAGACAGAATGCATTGGACTTGTATTATTTGGGCTATATATTTGCTCATTGGGTAGGGGTTAGGTTAGGTTACGCTACGTCGGGCTAGGTTAGGCAAGTTTAGGTTGGGTTAAGCTGGTTATGTTTCCATAATTTTGTTTCTAGAGTTTTGTTTTATCATCATGGTTTGTTGTTTTTCATTAGGATTAACCTAAATTCACTTTATGGGTGTGTTTCCTATAACCAACAAGTACCAAAGGAAAATTCAAGCAAAAACAGTTATGCATTAGCTATCAAATTATTAAGTTACCTTAGATTTGTGCTGAAATAATCCGAAATCGAAGGTCGTTGGCTTAGCTGAAGCTTAACTACTGAAGAACAATGCCGTTTTTTATATTAAAAATAATAATAATAATAAAACCAGCTTTTGATTGACTTGATAACCGAATGAAATATATATTGCGAGATTTGATTTATTGCGATTGTCGTAAAAGAGAGCTATATATTACCAAGGAAACGAATTTATTGTGAAATGATAAAAAGTTAAAGTCATTTTTATCATGGCACATTGGTAGCAATGAATGAAATTGTTATAGTCCTTATGAATAGTTGGTTTTGTGGTTATCACTCAAGTACTTTAGGGGACATAAATTTTGCTTAGTTTTATGAACCCATCCCAATCATGAAATATTGCCCTATTTTTTATGTTATGAAATATATTATATGTTTGAAGTATCTAAAATGTGTGCCCGTTCGCATTATTTTTCTCTTGTGCCTCTTTGCTTTTTATTAATTAACTAATTAAAAAAAACTTTCCCAAAAAGAAGTTTTACAAAGGAAAGTAAAGATCCATATTAATCTTAAGATCAACAGAAATAAATTTCTATAATAATTCAAACTCAAAACAACCAGAAATTATTATTAAAGAATAAATGAAACCTAAAACAGACAGAAATACAAATACACAATCATAGCAAACATAGAGATAAAACGTACTAATATAGATAGATAAATAAATCTTGAAAAGAGTAAAAATTAATTTGAAAGTTTACAGCAAACTTAAAACGAGCAAAAATCACTACACACAGTAGTTCGGCTACTGCCCCTTTTCCCCTTCCCTAACTGTAAAAGTCTAAAGCCTCTTGCGCCATTAGCGTTAACTGACAACTTTATGTGTCTTGAGCAGCACTTTATGTGTCAAACTGAATATTTGATATATAAGGATGTTAATTCCAGGAAACTCAGCAATTCAACATTTTTTTCAATCCAATTTCTATTTTTATTTTTTAACGCTATAAATATAAAAGAAGATATTTCTAATATATTATGTTTTCAGTAAAGCGCAAGTGAGGCAACAGGCTTTAGACTTTTACGGTTAGGGAAGGTGGAATAAGGCATTATCCAAACTACTGTTTGTAGTAAATTAGTGTTCGTTGCAAGTTTGACTTGAATATTCAGTTCAATTTTTATTCGTTTTACGATTTATTTACTCATCTATATTACTGCGTGTTATTTCTATGTTCGCTATGATCGTTTATTTTAATTTCTGGTCGTTTTGAGTTTGATTTATTATAGAAATGTATTTTGGCTGGTCTTAAGTTTAACATGGCTCTTAACTTTTCTTCGGAAATGTTTTTTTCTGAAATTAAAAAAAATATTTTCTGTTCGTTTTTTGATTCCCTAACTTTTGTTATTGATTGAAATAATGAATATTTTCCCAGTTTTTCATGTTTCTAGCGTAATAATTAAAAAAATCATTCTAATTTAATAGTTTTAATTAGTGTCTTTTGATTTATTTCACCCCCCCCCCACAAACATTATGTGAGAAATCCCCGTCAGGATTTTCTGAAGGCTCAAACACTGTTCAACATGCCCTGAAAGTTTCAATTTAATGCCCTAAGGTAATCCTGAGATATTGCTGAGACGCCTTTTTGACAATAAGCATGCACATAGTGTATCTTTATTTTGATCTGCAACCCCATCAACAATCCCTGAAAGTAGTCACAAGTAGATATAGTAACATGGCAAGCAGTCGATGTCATTACTGCAAGTTGTCGCAGTCGGTAGTAGTCACAGTTGTAGTTCCAACCAGTTCCGTTTGCAGCCGTAGTAGAAGTAGCAATAGTGGCCCTGAGAGTTTAAAGTTAATACCCTTACCCGTTCCTAAGACATTGCAGATATACCTTTTTGATAGCTTGTATGCAGATAGTGTCTTTTGATTTAACCTGACAAACTCCTCAATATTTCCCAGAATTTTACCTCGATTATCTTTCGGACGCAACCAGGATCAAACATTCTCCTCTTTCCCAATGACAAATCTTGCATGCTAAAAATAAATAAATTGAATAATTTATTATTGTTGCCAGGGAGCTGTGGTGTTATATTATCCCCAGAGGCATAGCTATAAGATATTGTGCCTATTTTGAATAAAATGCCTTTTTTTAAAATTTCTATCAGCGTAATCGAGGGGGCCAGAAAGGGCAAGAGGGGAGGGGAGGTTGGATGACGTCCGTTCCTTTTTCAACTGCCCTCTCAGCATGATTTAAAAATTTTAACTTAACACCATTAGCTATTCCTGTGCCCTTTTGACGGTCCTCCTGCATATTGTTTATTTTGATTTTTCTTTACATCCCCTCAACATTTTATAAAAGTTTTGTCTTAATAATTTTACCCCTTTTAAAGATTCTGGATCCAACATGCCCCTTTTCCCAATAACCAACCTTATATATGAACAATGGTGACTTACATCGCACAATACTTGCCCCATGGAATCTGAGGGGTTTTATCATCACTGAAGGCATACCTATCTAACTTTCCGACTATTTTGAACAAGGTGGTTATTCCGAAATTTTGTCAGACATGTTTTGGGGGATTACAGCTTTAAAAGGCATGGAACGGGGGCTGGTTACCCCCCAGCCACTTTCAGACATCCACTTCAACAAAACATGACACCCTCGGTTGTTCTGGAAATGTTACATATATGCCTTTTGATAAACTGAATGCAAATAATAATTTTTGATTTAGTTTAATATGCCCTCAACATTCCCCACAGTTTCGCCTTAATACCCTCAGCCTTTTCGAACGCAACTAGAATCAAACTTTCCCCCTTTTCGCTAAAGATAAATCCTGAATTAATGAAAGGTATATTACATAATCTAGAATCCTTGCCCTAGAGACTGGAGAGGGGTAGTGCATCCCTATGGTTGCTAGGCCTTTTAACTATTTTGAACAAAATCACTTTTTTAAAATTGTAATCAATGTTAAGTGGAGGGGCATGTAAAAGGGAAGCGGGCTGGTTGCCATGCGACAGCTCTTCAATATCTCTCTCAGCATCACCTGAAATTTTCGACTTAATACCCTCAGTCGTTCCTTATATATTGAAAATACGCCCTTCTGACAACCAGCTCGCACGGAGTTTGTTTTATTGTGTTCAGCATCCCTCTTCAAAGTTTTGGGGGTTATTTAATCACCTTAGGTATATTTATTTGAGCTTTAGACTATTTTGAACAAGATGTCTATTTCAGAATTTCGATCGAATCTTTCTGGAGGGAGGGCAACTAAAAAGGGCATGGGATGGGGATGGCAGCCTTCGAACCACTTTTCGACCTCACCCTTAGCTTGTCGTGAAAGTGTTAACTTAATGCCCTCAGCCGGTCGTATAATACTGTAAATACTCCTTTTAGATAAAATGGATGCATATAGTGCCTTTTGATTTAATATAAAAAAGTCCATTAAAATGGGACTAGAACTTTCGATTTCCAATTGAATGAACCCTCCCAAGTTTATATGACCACCCCTTCCGTGAAAACTTAAATGTTAACAATGGTCATCTTCCATAAATTACAGCCTTCGCCCTGGGACTGGATTGTCAAACCCGGAAGCATAGTTATTTGACTTTTGGACTATTTTGAACAAAATATCTATCTCAAAATTTTGATTTGATGCATTTGGGAAAGAAAGGTTGTGGAGAAGGGGACTGGTTGCCCTTTGATTACTTTTGACTCTTAAAAAGTGAGCTAGGGGGCTTATTAACAACGGGTAACTTGCATAATTCACCTCCCTTGTCCCGGAGGCTATGGGGGACTTTTCCAACCCTGGAAGCATAGTTATTTGACCTTTGGACTATTTTGAACGAAATGGCTGTTCCAAATTTTGATTGGGTTCATTTGAGCGAAAAGGGTTGTGAGGGAGAGGGTTTGTTGTCCTGTTTTGCCTTTCGATAAACTAAGTTTCTTCTGTCGCTTTTGATCTGCTCCAGGCTCTGGAGTCGTCATGTCGTTCCCGGAGGCCTGCTTATTGGACCTTCGACTGTTTTGTACAGGATGGTTATTTCAAAATGTTGATCAAATGTCTTAGAGGATTACAGGGGCCTGGGTACCATAAATTTCCACCAAAGGGAATTTGGCTCCAATTACTATTTAATCTGAGCAATTAGTAATGTTGAATATTTTAGACTGAGAGAAGGGTATCTCTTCTCCTCCCCCCATTTTGTTAAAATGATCATTAGTTTTTGTTTTGTTTTGTTTTTTTGTTGTTTGTTTATCTTATTTATTTATTTTTTTGATGATAAGTGAAATATTTACAGGGTTGTATCGTGTTGATGTCAGCTATGCTTACAGGCCGTTGTGGCATTTTTTCTTGTTTTTTAGTTGATGAATGAAAGTTTATAGTATTGTTTTGAATAAAGTTACCTACCTACCTAGATGTTAAAAATGGCACCAGAGCTTTCATTTTCCAGTCAAATAAGCCCTCCAGAGTTTCCAACATCATACCTTCTATACGAATTGGCTGCGGAAGCTATAGGTGTATAAATGTAGTTTTTCCTTCAGAGACGGAAACGGTGGATTTCGGACATTCTTTAGCCTAATTGCCCCATCTTTTACTTGGCCCTTATCTCCTGGATTCTAGCTCTTATTATGTTCTTTCCAAGATAACAAACAAATTCCTCATTACCGATTTCTGTTTTCCATCAACCCATCTGTTGATATCTAGGGATCAGATTTTCATCCTTTGACATCAGGTTTCCGAAAGCTTTTGCCTTCCTATGGGGCTCAGACAAGCTAATCCTAGCCGCCAAAAGAACGAGCTGACACTACGACCTGTCATGACAGAAGATTACAGATATGTCTCTCCTTGTTTCACGGTCTGCCGAACATGTAATGACAGACCTTGAGCAAAGGATCGACATGGAATTGCAGGCTATTATTTTCGTTGTTGTTCTTGCCAATTATGGAATCGTCGTGCTATGGATCTGACGTTTATTTCTTGGAGAACACTAGCTTTAATTCAAATTTCATTATTGATTCCATGTTAATTGCATGTTTGCTTTTTCTCATTTGGCTGAATATATTGGGGCAAGAAAAGAATATCAGACGCAATGCTATAGCGTTGCCTATAGTAAAGGACCCTAAGGATTCAATGTGTTATTACTATATTTTTTTTTCTCAGAGGCACTGCACATGGAAGGTAAGGTAAAGAATACAGCACTGGACTTTACAGTCCCTACCGCCGGTGCTGATCTCTGTTTTCATGGCCCTTCAGCCACGAAAAGCAATGGGGAGTATGGGGCCAGTCATCCTATGCTTTCAGACAACCTTCCTATTTACCTTCCCTTGAATTCTCCAGGCACCCATTTAGAGCTGGGTCGACTCTAGTTGAGCTTACAGTCATGCCACTGGCCCCGTTCTGAAACAAATAACCAGCGACACCAGGACTCGAACCCATGTCCTAACGGGCGAGGGCAAGTTTAGCGCGCTAACCATTCGACTAAAACTGCTTTAGAATGGAAGGTATTGTCTTATAAACTTCCGAGGAGGCTTTTTCGATTGGAAATAGAATGTTCCTGAGCCTTTTTTAAGAGTCAAAAGTAATCGAAGGGTAGCCAGCCCCCCTCCCGTGCCCCTTTTCCCCAAATACATTCGACCCAAATTTTGAGGTAACCATTTTGTTCAAATAGTTCAAAGGTCAAATAACTATGCCTCCAGTTTTGAAAATACCTCCTTAACCCCCAGGGTAAGGGCTGTAAGTTATTTGAGTTGTCCATTATTATTTAAGTTGCATATAACATATTTTATCGGGAGTAGAAGCCATATTTGATCCTGGATCTCCAAAGGCTTAGGTAAAACCTTAAGAACATGCTGAGAGAAATGGCACCTATCAGACGGACCTGCGAAACATAAATGCTTCCCTTCAACCGGCGTGGGAAGATGTCCTTGCTGTGGCGCACATGAGGGATGACTGGCGGCTTCTCGTTGATGCCTTGGGCGCCTCTGGAGGCACAGGAGGATCTAAGGTCTAAGGTAAGGAGAGAAATGGCGGATACAATTAAAACGGTATTGCTGGCTGGTTGTCAAAAGGAAATATCTAAGGTACTGATGAGGCTATTAAGTTGAAACTTCCAAGGTCTGTTGAGAGATGTTGAAGAGGGGATGGAGGACAACCATCCCCTTTTCTTATCCCTTTTAGGTTCCCTCTCTGCTCAAAACTGATCAAAATTTTGAAATGATCATGCTGTTCAAACTAGTAAACGCCCCCTATAGCCCAAGAGCAAGGATTGTAGGTTATGCAGTTCAACCATTGTCTACATGCAGGAATTAGCATTAGGAAAAGGGGAAATGGTTGATTCTGGGTGTATTCAAAAAGGCTAAGGATATTAAAGTGAAACTATAGAGAATATTGAGGGTTATGTTAAACTAAATCAAAAGACACTATGTGTATCCAGTTTATCAAAAGGACGATCTGCCATATCTTGAGAACGACTGAGGGTATCAAGTTGAAGCTTTCCTTACATGTTGAAAAGTGGTTGGAGGGCTTCAATTTTTGGCCGTCCTCCCTCGAAAAACTTTCGATCCAAATTTTGAAATAACCATCTTGTTCAAATAAACTAATGGTCAAATAACTATGATTGTGGGAATTAAATAGCCCCCTGGGGCTTTTGAGAAGCCTACCGAACACAATCAAAAGACACTGTGTGCATGCTGGTTGTTAAAGGGTATTATAGTAATTTCTAAGGAAAGGCTGGGTGGAGTAGGCGGAAAGTTTCAGGATATGATGAGAGAGATGTTGAAGAGTGATGGAAGGGCAACCACTCCCTGTCATTTTTTTATGCTCCCCAACACTGATCAAAATTTTGAAAAAGCTATTTTGTTCAAAACAGTCAAAAAGTCTAGTAGCTATGCTTTTGGGGATTGTCCTTCATAGCCCTTGGGCAAGGCTTTTCAATTGTGCAATTTGTTGATTTTTACATGCGGGATTTTATTACTAGGAAAGGGACCAATGTTTGATTCTGGCTTTGTTCAAAAGCTTAAGGATACTAAGGTGAACTTTCGGGAAATGTTGACGGGTATTTTTAACTACTCAACGATACTATGTGCATCCAGTTTATCAAAAAGGCCTATCAGCCATGTATCAAGGGTGGCTGAGAGAATTAAGTTTTTACTTTCAGAGTATGTTGAGAGTGATGTTGAAAATTGGCTGGAGGACAACCAGTCCTCACCTCATTCCCTTTTTAGCTGCCCTCGCCCCTGAGATATCTAATCAAATGTCGGAATAACCATCTTGTTCAAAATTGTTAAAATATCGAATAATTATGCCTCCAAGGATGACACAGCCCCAACAGCCCCTGGGGTAAGTGCTGTAAGCTATATAAATTGCCCATTGCTTACATATAAGGTTGTTTTTTTGGAAAAAAGAAATGCATGTTTATCCTGAGCCTCCAAAAAGGCTAAGGATATTAAGGTGAGACTTTTTGAAAATGTTGTGAGGTAAGTCAGGTACGATGCGATTTACCAATGAACGATGATTAGAGCTAAGCAACTTGATCTTTCTTGTCCTGTAAAATTTCTTAACCAGGTTTTTAGCCTTCTAAATATAGAGAAGCTTCTTTTCAAAGTTGACAGACAGCGTAGGACAGAAAAGAGAAGGGAATTATTTGAGGAAAAGGCGGCAGTCGAATTCCTGAAGAGAAACACAACCCAAGAAGGGTATTCTGTAACCAGAACTTTGCAATTTGCTGCACTGAAGCTCAACCTCTTGCATCTAATAATGCGGGACGGGGAAATATTGCTGTATAATTCAAGCATACTCCAACTGCATGGTTTTGGGATCGACATAAAAATCTTGGAATGAATATAGACGATGATATGACAAAATTTTATACCGGAATATAAAACACTGTTTCAGGTTTAATATTTGGTGGTTTGGAAAAATAATAAACAAAGAGGTTCTGGAATGAGTAAGCATATTAATACTGTATGAATGCAAAGTTTTTCCAAGTCCTAAGAACAAGTTAAACGGGGATCTTCGTCAAAAAACAATAAATATTTTTTTTGGCTCTAAAGAATACTTTTGATGTAAATACTTCAAAATTTTCTGAATATTTTGAATGTTGTGAACTATTTTACTCAAACTTAGAAAAAAATTCTAAAATTTAAATGTGGTGTGCAATTTCACTCAACTACCTATTAATATCTAATTATTTAAAATACGCGACGCGTTTAAATTTTTATAAAGTTTTTATAGGCTTAAGTAAACGAGTTCACAACATTGAAAATATTCAGAAAATTTTGAAGTATGTATATCACAGTATTTTTTCGAACTGAAAAATTTATTTTCCCCTTTTTTGTCCATTTGTAAAACATGGTTTTTGAAAAAAAAATATAAAGTATTCATTTAACTCCTTTTGGTCCCCGGATCCAGATTCGGAATCTTCGGATTAAAAATGATCCGGAGAATGATGCATAGTGACCCAAATCCAGAATCTATATCCAGTTTCCAGTTTAATCAGAATATTGAAGTTTTAGAGTAAGCAAAGCTGTATAAAAATTCTGAGCCAAATCAGATAAGAGGAAGGGGTCGAAATAAGCAACACAAATTTTGACAACAGAGAAAGCAAGTTAAGTAAACATGGTAAAAATGCCGGTAACATCTTTCTTTATTTACGTTTTACTGGCAAGGACCGTATTTCTGTGTTTGGAAGAATCCACCAAAATTTAGTCAATGTACGGAAGAGTCTACAATAGAAACATCAAATAGAGACGTTATTTTAGTATTCGGAAACATCTAGGATTATTTCAAGGTCCCTAGAAAACAGAAAATGGTTGAAGAGTTGTCTATATTGCCACTTTTCTTCCAGTAGAACACATAAGTTTTTATATGGCACAAAAATGGTCGATAGAACTCAAGAATACACTTAACCGAATTTTTGTGCTTTATTCGTATTGTTTTTGTAGAACCTCTTCACAGTTTATTTCAAGAACATGGATAATTGACGAAACATCATTTTGTTCAGTTAAACTTGTAACATAAAGAAACCATAATAATCAGCAAAAAACTTTTGAACAACAAATATGTTCAAATAACAATTGGTGTCCCTCCTGGCATTCTTTTTGCCACATATGATCATTCGAGAATTGAAACATTTTCCAGCCAGACATACGAATATCCATTGTAATTTGGTCAAGAGGTGGGGGGATAAGTTATTTTTAAAAATTACATCGTAGACACAACGATCGTCTTCTTACTATTCAAATTACATTGTGAGAAGACTTGTCGACCTCCCGCATACAATATCTGTTTTGCGGTCTCAGACCTTTCACTTCTAAGGTACAAAAAAAAAAAAAAACCTTCTTTCAAGGGCTGACATAAGAAATTAGCTTGCAAAATTGTGATGCCACTTTTGTTAAAGTTAGCTTCAGCATGTTAAGATTTATTGTAGTTAGTTAAGTCAATTAATTTTGTTTATTTGGTATCTTGTTACACTGCAATTCAAAATTGTATTGTAATTATTGTAATCAGTTTTCAGACGTAAAACGCTATCACTTTAGACACAGCATAAGCATTCAGATGAAAAGAAAGTACAGGACTCATTCACATCAAGGACAATGGTCGTATTGGGTTATTTAAGAGCAATCGTTAATACAGTATTTTGTTGATATTTAATTTTGTAAGGCCGGTTTATATACAACACTGGTTTCTGTTATGCTCAAAGGTAAAAAAAAAACTATCAATCTTATGTTTTAATTAAAGACTAAGAATGAGCAAATTATTTCAAAAAAATTCTTATTAATATTGCAAAAGACTCGAGATTTTTGACTTGGCACCGTATTCTCCACTTCTTTCCCCTAAATGCGCTTGTTAAGGAGAAAGTGTACATTATCACCCTAAATTTATTACTAAAGAAGCGATTTTTAAAGATTTTTCTCGTAATGTCTTAAAGACTCGGGACGGACATGATATCAGTAATTTTTTCGGGGGCCCAATAATAAAAAATAATCTCCATAGAGCGTACAACAATAATAAGACAAAATATTTTGTAATTTGGCTATGAAGTCCCCAAAAAATCAAGATATGCCCAGAAAATTCTACTTAAAGACTTTTTCTTCAGCAGGTAGTTGAGCTGGCGTCCAGAAGGATAGTTATTTTTGGTATCGGCCCTATTCATTAGAACTAACCAGAACTTCTCTGCTTTTTGGGCTTTGAAAGAATGTGTAAGAATCATAGTAAACATGAACTCCGCATTCATAATATATTAATTTAAGAAAAAGAAGTTTTACTTAGGGAAGTAAAAAGCGAAGTTGAAACTTAAAACTAACTAAAATTGTTACTTGTAGATTATGCACACATATATACAAGCCAGCTTCAATAAACTGACTCATGATATTTCTCAATAGCTGTAGAATCTAACAATGCTTTACTGAAAACATAAAACCGACAAAAATGGATGATCTCTTAGGATAAAAAAGTCATAGTAATCTGCACGAAATAAACAAATAATTTATAAGTATCCCATAGTCTTTCATCGACCATGATATTGATAATTTATAGTCTACAATTATAATTAACTAAAACACTCAAGCAATCTCAGTATCCAATCCTCTTTTCTAAAAATAAATAAATTCCCGCGTAAAAAGCCAACATGGACTGCCCAAATTCATTTTTTTTTATAACTAAAGTTAAGTTCGAGATTCTCTAAACCTAAATAAAAGCAAAATAATCAGAAACACAATATTTATTAGCGAGATGGCATTTTCCCATTTTAGCACATTCATTTCATTAGGCATTTAGTTAAAAAAAAATACATGTGTGAAATAAAAGATACATAGCTATTTAGTCTTCAAATTAAATAAAAAAATAAGTTTCTTTAACTGAAAGTAAGGAGCAATATTAAAACTTAAAAAGAACAGAAATTATTCCGTATATGAAGTATTGCCCCCACCTTAATACCTTGCTCTTTACGCTAAAGCTGTTAGCAGTTTTAAAAAAGCTTCCTATTCTATTTAAACAGCGCCTGTGTTTCGGTAGCTGTTCTTAAAAATTGGGACTAACAGTCAAACTTTAGCGTAAAGAGCAAGGTATTACAGTCTTCATTTACGGAACAATTTCGTTTTTTAGTTTGGTTACTATTGAGCCGAGTCGCTCCTTACCTATAGTTCGTTACCACGGACTGTTTGACAATACAATATTCTAAACAAATCTAATCAAGACAAACATAGAGCTTAATCAGATATGACTTAACATATTTCTATCACAATCTAAAGCTTCAGCATAAAATACATATTGCAATCATGTATCGAGTTGTCGTTGACCTAAGTATTTCAGGAAGTACATCATCGTCCCTGGTATCAAATAAATCCCTTCCCTCATAAATTCTTAAGTTTTGCACATCTTAAAAGAAAATGTATGCAGAAACGTATAAAAAGAATAATGAAATGAAAAAGAAATCACATCTCTTGAACAGTCTAGATTTACTGCCTTCAAAAGATTTCTGTTATTCCTTTTCTTAGATATAGGGTAAATCGTGCTTAGCAATGAATTTTCAAGATGCTAAATCATCGTTGAATTTTTAATAAGACGCTGAATCGATTATCCGTTCATGCTTATTTTTTAAACCGTAAATTTACCATCGAAAATATGGTATTACTTTTGAAACGGTCCTGATTTACTGACAAAGACTACCCTTGTTTTGAAAATAAGTGAGGAAAGTAGAAACACTCGAGCTACTCAATTGGTTACACGACGTTTTCCTTATGAGCCCAAAATGTGAGTAGTTTAAAGGTGGGATTCTGTTGGAATGTGATTAGTTCAATCTTGTCAGGATTTGGATTCAATAAGTCTAGACGCATGCTCAATAACTCAATTCAAGGAGAAGAACTAATATTTCACGGGGAGGGTGGAAATTCTCATTGCAGCAAAAAAGGGCAAATTATTAAAATTAATGGAAATTAGAGAAGAGATAGCGAAAATCCATAATTTTTAAAGCCTCTCCGAGACCCTTGCATACCGACGTAAGACTGAGCGAAGCATATAAGAAAACAAGAGGAAAGGCAAATTTTTTTTTATTTTAACCATGAGATTTCTAGAAAGGACATAGTTAAGAATCCCCTGCATACGTTTATGTTCTCCACATTGTGTTCGACTACAATGCATTTTTTTGCTTGGATTTTTTTCTGGTAAATATTCCTAGCGTTAGGATTTTACAGTAATGGGGTACCCATAAACACCTTTGATTTGAGCCTTCATAAATTGAAAGAACATTCCAAAAATGGCAGAATGAACAATTTTAGAACAATGCATTAAAATCAACGGATGTTCTAGAACATAAAGTACGGTTTTTTCAAAATGGTTAACAATAAAAAAAAAAGAACTCTTGTTCACTTTGGACTTCAATTAGTGGAATTCTCGTCAGGAAACCTTTCTAATTTGCTTACACAATTACACCTCAATACATAACAAATCACTCATCGCGTTGCTTTGACTACACTTCACTCCCTCGCCGCCTTCAATACATTTTTGCTACTTCGGAAACCTTGCCCATGACGCCTTCTTGCTGTGCAACAAAGCAGATTTCCCAAAGCCATTGCGTTGAGCTATTGTATTCACCCTATTTCATCTTGTGTCAGTCTGTCATGCTTCACAGATTACCGCCCATAATGGATGTGACAGGCATGACAGAGCTAATGTAGTTGTTGATCGATGAGCCCACTTACTGAGTGCATTCGGATGCCACTAGGGGAATTGTGGTGATTTTGATATATGCCTTCCTATATGACGTTGATAATATTGAAGGTGCTGATAAGGGGATATTCATCAAACTAAGGGCGGTAACAGCCCTATTTCACTGACATAATTGCTATCGTGAATATTATGATCCAAGTTTTTATTGAAAAAAGTGCCTGATGAGCAAATAAAACTTGCTAGTTTTAACTACACTTATAGTTAATGTAGATTAAAATTTATGTTGCTATGATGGTATCTTTTAAGTACTGAAGATTTAACTTCGAAGGCAATTTATTTTTAATAGTAGCAAGAAAGACACAGACGCAAAGCAGAAATATAAAAAGGAAATACCAGTCTTCAAAAATGAAAGGTGATTTAAATGTTTAAACTAGTACTAGCTGGGATTCCGCCTTTACTTTCCAATACTTTATGCGTGGATGCCACAAAAAAGATCTGATTCAACTCACCCCAACTTCCAGAAAATAAAAGATGCAGAAAAGGTGCCAATTTTTTAATATTCGGGGACAATAGGACAATTGTTCAGTATAAGAAACCTGTTGCAAACGCTGATTGCCCTCGTCCCGATTGAGCAGCAAAAAAAAAGAAAGAAATTTGAGTAAGAGTTTGACACAAGTTAATTTTTCCTTTGTTCTGTGTTATGTTGCTTTTTAGTATTTTTGGTTTCGAAGGACATTGTAAAAAGGCCCTAGAAGATACCTCAAAACATGCCTACCTTTTTCCTATTTTCGTTCAGTATTATGACGACATGCCCTAGAAGATATTCTAAAGTAGGCCTACTCTTTTCCTGTATTTGTCCAGTACTGTGACAAAAAAAAATTGTTTTTCAAATTCTTAATATTTATTATGCAAAATCAGTGTGGTCTTAGAAGCTATCTGGTATTAGGGGATGGCCAGTTAATCTTCCAGGGAGGGGATGAATGCTAGAAGAACCCGAGTTTCATTTTTAGCCTCAAATGAGAGGGGAAGGATGCCCAAAGACCCAAAATTTTCTTTTTAGGGGCAATTTATTCTTTTGCCAAACACGACCTAAAGACAAGCATTAGAATAAGAATTAGCAAACGTTACAAAGGTGAATGGAACTACTTCATTTCCCATGGAAAGATTGAATCATAATTAGTTGAATATAAATGATTATCAAATGATCTGCATGTAAAACTTTAACCCATTTCCAACAAGGTGTAACATGCTGAGGCTGGGGTAAATCATTCAAATATTAATAGAATTGTAATCTTTGATTTAAATCATTCATCAAAAAAACTAAAAAAAAAAAACAAACAGAAGAAAAATTAAAAAAAGCGAGAATGAGAATCCATATATAGAAGCCACTTATACCCAATAGATGGCAATACGTGCCCCATACATATTTCTTGTCTTTTCTTATTTCCTCAGCTAGTACTAGGAAATCCGCATTTCCAGCTGCATGATAGTTCAGGTGGTTCGATGGAATCATCATTTGTAACAATTAATAATTTTCGTTTGTAGGTCTTCCTACATCCATTATACAACTGGTTGCGCAGAAAATTGTAAGGTTACTGGTTGGCGTTTATTCTGTCGTATCTCTCTTTTTATGCTTTAAATGTATTTAACCTAAAAAAAGATAAAAATTCTTTTAACATTTTCCGGTATTTCTCTAGTTTCAAAAAAAATTATAGTTTTTGACGAGAAACCATAAATATTTTTGCATTTTACATAATAGCTTCGAAATAGGTTTGAAACTCTTTCAAGTTCAATTCAAAATTATGTTGGCACATGACGTCATTGCAATACTGCTGAATACAAAAATGATGGCACTGACTTGAATCATTTTTCCAAAATTCAGGCTCTTAACGTTTTTTCTCAAACTTATGACCTATCTAGATGATTTGTGTAGGCCAGAATCTATCGGAGTTTTATGCCTTCTAACCACCCATGTTTTTGCTCTTCATTTTCTTTTTTGACACACTCTAATTCTTGTTTCCGCATGTTTTCTACCTGCATGCGTCTTTCCTCTTCATTTTCAATTTTGACACGTTTTAATACTCGCTGTCGCAAATGCTCTAACTGCATTGTCTTTCCTCTCTATTTATGATTTTGATTGCTTCATGCAATTTAGCAATGTCCTTTGTTTTGGTTGCCCGTATTGGTTTTGTCGCAATTGATGGTCCAGGCTATTTATTTTCACCATTGTGAATTTAATTTTTTCGGGCAGCTCTCTCGGTCTTACCACGTTTAATAGTTCAGATGGTAGTTCCAAAGAATTATCATTTGCATCAACTGCAAATTTTTGTTTTTTGGGTCTTCCAACTGACATTATAAAAATATATTGTCAATGTATAATGTTCTCTTCGTAAAATCAAACATTCAGTAGATTAAAATCAAACCAAAAAACTAATTTTAAAAATTTTAGGCATTTTTCTAGTTTGAATTAAAAAATTAAAATTATTGCTCAGACGCCATAAATATTTTCGCAATTTACATAATATTTAATACATTCAACATTTAGAAATTCTGGCAACAAAGAGAAAACTAAATGCACACGACTTAACTCCAATAGTAATTGAAAATCTAAAGAATAAAATTTTGACGACAATAATTATATCAAAAGAATCTCCTTCTTGTGAAGGAGAAAATTAGGAGATAGCTAATTGGCTTGGGACTTCTGAAAAGCGATATGAATATCGTTCTATTTTTAGAGGTCACATTACCATATGGTGCCACATTTGGCTCTAAATATTAAGTTGCATAGTCCAAACAAAATGGAGGGACGGTTATCAACTATTGCATGCAAGTATTAGGAAAGTTGGGCCAATCAGTGGACCTCCTTTCTACGGGGAAGGAGTTCCTCTAAATTTGCGAAGACAAACATCTGTCTCGGTAGAAGGAATTTAAACCATTGGTGTTCTACTTAAGAAAACAGTTAACTTTCGTATGCTCTAGTGACTTGAGACTTGTCTAATAAAATTACACCTTACTCTGGTAATTGTAAAAACGAAAAAAACTTTTAGAAATGAAAGTTAGCTTGCCTGAGTTAATTCTTACAAATTCTTCCGTTGATAAGTTAATTGGAGCTATTTGGACATGGAAATAGGTTTAGTAATTATATATCTGTTGAAAGTATTATATTTGGAATCTCACGGCGGTGTCTGCATGTTTGTTACATTTTTTTCTCATTTTCAACGCTGTACTTTTATTACCAGTACCGTGGATATAATTTTCGTGCTAACTGTGAAGCTTGAAGGTCTGAATAAAGATTTTATATATTTCCTGTATTTTTAGCAGTACACAATTCATTATGATATAGTAAAAAATTTTGTCGGTTACATCCTTCTATTTACCTTGGGGGATTTTTCTGGGTTTCAACTTTGAATTTCGGTACTTACTTCATTAATGAAAATAGCTTTTTTTTTTTATCAACTCTTTAACTTTTGTAATCCCTGATTATAAAATTTGACAGCTGGTTTTCGCTGTTGGAAGAAATATAAATTATACTTGTCCTGAACAGTTTTTGGAGAGCTCTGAAATCAAGATATTGGTAATTATTCTTCCTTCTTTTAATAGGAGCTCTGAAATGCAAAAAGGTGGTTTAGTCAATTTTTAGCCATCAGAGCTAAGTCGTTAGCACGCTTGACTTGAATTCTTTATCCTTGAGGACAGGGGTTCGAATCCTGGTGTCGCTGGTTATTTGGCTTAGAACGGGGGTCAGGTGTGTAGTTCTGTATGCTTAGCCATTGTCGATTAAAGTTAAATTTAAAGTTAAAAATCCCTTTTTTGTCGGGCTAATTCAATTTTAATGGTCTCATTGTTGATAATTTGGAATAAAAGAATGTTTGGGAGAAATTAAGATGATGTCTAGTCCTTATTTTGTCAGAGATACGGTCATGGTAATGAAGCTGAAAAGGAATTGTGGACCCGAAGAACTCTTGCTTCGAAGGAATTGCAAAAAGAACTGATACTAGTTTAGTTTTCGAAACTTAAAAAAAAAAAAATCCTGAAAAAAGAACAAGCGCCGATCAGTTTTCGGCGGTGTGCCGCCGAAAATTTTTTCGGTGCGGCATTAGGGATTGCTCCCACCCCACCTAATTCGAAAGCTTCCCAGCAGAACTGAAATTATCTTGCTTCATTCAGTTTGTCTAAAATGAAACCTTGAAAGAATACAGAGGGCTAATTAGTGAAATTTCTATTATTCCCGTGGAACCCTGTAGGCTGTCATCATTGCTGTATTTACGCATCATATACAACGTGAACTATTTGTAGTCGGTATAACAAGTTAAGTGATGTGATAACTTAAGTGATGAGTTCATATCTTTTGCAATGTCTTTGAGTATAAATTAAATAAAAAAACAAGTTTTTTCAACTGAAAGTAAGGAGCGACATTAAAACTTAAAACGAACAGAAATTACTTCGTAAATGAAAGGGGCTGCTTCCTCATCAGCGCCCCGCTCTTTACGCTAAAGTTTGACTCTTTCTCTCAACTCTTCTTTTTAAAACAGTAAAAAAACTTTAGCGTAAAGAGCGCGGCGTTGATGAGGAAGCAGCCCCTTTCATATACGAAGTAATTTCTGTTCGTTTTAAGTTTTAATGTCGCTCCTTACTTTCAGTTGAAAAAACTTGTTTTTTTATTTAATTTCTGAACGTTTTTGAATCAATGCATGTTTTGATTTTGGCTCTCCGCAGAGAAATAATTATAACGAAATTTGCATATTTTTTTTGGGGGGGGGGGCTAAATGGCTTTCTCATAATTTTGATCGAATGATTTTGAGAAAAAAAGAGCGGGGGAGGAAGCCTAGTTGCCCTCCAATTTTTTGGTTAATAAAAAAGGCAACTAGAACTTTTAATTTTTTACGAATCTTTTTATTAGTAAAAGATATACGTAACTTATAAACTAGCTTACGCAAAGAATTTTTTATTCTCATCTTTTTATTACACATATGAGAGGGTTCGCCCCCTCGTCAGTACCTCTCTCTTTACACTAAATCTTAAATTTTGGCCCAGTTCATTAAGAATGACCCCTGAATCACAAAAGCCGTGGAATAAATAGTTGACATTACTAAAAATACTTTAGCGTAAAGAGCGAGGTATTAGGAGGAGGTGAGCCCCTCATATGGGTAATAATTTCTGTTCGTTTTAAGTTTTAATGCTGCTCCTTACTTCCAGCTAAAAAAAACCTTTTTCATATTTATTTTTTCATTGTTTTTTTTTTTTTTAATAATGCTAGTAAATCTTGCGCTCCCTTCATGGAAATTTTCTTCCCCCATGACAAATTCCTCAATGGAAAGTTTCCCCAGTATATCCCCCTCTTTTCAACCCCTCCCCCCAACCAAAAAGCCTCCTGAAAACACCTGTACACTTCCCAATAACCATTACTAAATGTAAGCACTGGTCAAAGTTTGTAACTTGTAGCCCCTCCCACGGGGACTGTGGAGGAGTAAGTCGTCCCCAAAGACATAGTTATAAGGTTTTTCGACTATGCTGAATAAAATGGCTATCTCAGAATTTTGATCCGTTGACTTTGGGAAAATAATTAGCGTGGGAGGGGGCCTAGGTGCCCTCCAATTTTTTTGGTCACTTAAAAAGGGCACTAGAACTTTTCATTTCCGTTAGAATGATCCCTCTCGCAACATTCTAGGACAACTGGGTCGATATGATCACCCCTGGGGAAAAAAAAACAAACAAACAAATAAACACGCATCTGTGATCTGCCTTCTGGCAAAAAATACAAAATTCCACATTTTTGTAGATAGGAGCTTGAAACTTCTACAATAGGGTTCTCTGATACGCTGAATCTGATGGTGTAATTTTCGTTAAGATTCTATGACTTTTAGGGGGTGTTTCCCCCTATTTTCTAAAATCACACAAATTTTCTCAGGCTCGTAACTTTTGGTGCGTAAGATTAAACTTGATGAAACTTATATATTTAAAATCAGCATTAAAATGCGATTCTTTTGATGTAGCTATTGGTATCAAAATTCCATTTTTTAGAGTTTTGGTTTCTATTGAGCCGGGTCGCTCCTTACTACAGTTCGTTACCACGAACTGTTTGATACAGTGTCATTGTTCTTTGTCAGGTAGATAGAGTTACTACAAAGATCAATCCTATCCCCCCCCCTCTTATGGCCTATGCCAAAGAAAAAAGGAGATTGTATCTTGATGTTTTCTCCTTTTTAGCCTCTGCCCCAAGGTTTAAGCTTTAGTTTGTGATTGCACAGTTTATTGTAAACAAAAACATAACAGCTAAACTACTAATAGCCGTTCCAGAAAAAGATACAAAAAAGCCCTTACGACTGGATACTATTTACATTTTTTAAAAACAAATAATTAACCAAAAAACGCAAAAAAACTAGAAAGAAAAAAATAGAATAACTCAGAAATTTAATGCATAACATAGCCATAGATAACTTCGAAGACCACACTGCCTTTCCATGACGAAAATATAACAGTTCAAAGTAGGGATGAAACCTTTTAATTGACTAAACTAAAACTAAAAAGTAAAACTTCTAGTTTTACTGCTGATGATCGACACTGTATATGTGTTCGAAATATCCAGTTAAAAAATTTTATATTTGTTTCACTATCAATTGAAAGGTTTCATCCCTATTTTGAACTGTTTTATAACATAGCCAAAATACAAACTATTACCAACCTCTTATCAATCATTCTACAATAATAATAATGATAACAATAATAAAAACAATAATGTAAATAATAATAATCAAATTAAAGCTAGTAGCTTTTTCCAGATAAACATCCCTTCAATTTAATTTTGGACAACCCAAGGTGCTCAGCCGCCCAAATTATTTCTGAAATAGAGGTCCATAAATGAGGCCCTGAAAATTTGGTAGGAAAACCGACCCTGGCTCCTCTTGTATATAGGACAACGAAATCATGAGCATGACAAGTTTGATAATTATGGAGAGACCTATCATTCATAAAAAACCTCAGGGCTTATAGAATCCTAACATGGTAAGCAGATATTTCCTAACTGGTATTCACGAAGCTATCCTGTATCTAGCACTTCTAATTTGTTGAAACAAGTTGAAGTGGCGTTTACGCCTTCTGCGTATCCTCCACTAATATATATCGCTTTCACTGTTTCCACTTCAATTTTTTTTCAAATCTCTAAAAGGCTGGTAGAAAACCCCTAGAAATTCCTGTTTTCAATGCCAAAACCCCTATAAGTTTCTCCATTTCCTGACTTCTTTCCAAGTCACAAGCAAAGCCCTATTATGCTGACTTTTAATAGCATTTGTTTAAGACGACTTGTTTTGCAACTGAAGACCTTTTACTTGTACGAAAATATCTTCTTTTGACGTTTAAACAATGCTTTGTATTTATCGACCAGTTAACATCGATTTTGATATCTAGATTCCGGTGCCAGATCTCAGATTTTGGACCATATGAATACGTTTTATTTATTTGTTTTTCTTTGCCATTATTTTTTCCTTCTCTATTACTATTTTTATAGTAAAAAAAACTCTATTACTAAGGAAGAATTAGCGACAGTACTAAAAGGATTAAAAAATAATAAGGCCCCAGGTGCTGATAGTATGATTAATGAATTTCTTAAATATGGTGGCTCTGAGGTTAGGAATAAGCTACTGAAGATTATGAACATGATTTTTGAAAAAGGGGAAGTACCCAATGATTTTAGGAAAACCTTAATTAAACCACTGTATAAGAAAGGTGACAAGAGTGAGTGTCGTAATTATCGAGGCATTAGTCTGGTCTCTGTATGTAGCAAATTACTGAGTAATATGATACTTTTTAGACTGAGACATGCTGTAGACAAAGTTTTAAGGGAAGAACAATGCGGTTTTAGAAAAGGTAGAGGATGTATCGACCATGTTTTTACTCTTAGGTTAATAATTGAGAAGTCCCTTCGTTGTCAAACACCTTTGGTCCTCAGTTTTATCGATTATGAGCAAGCTTTCGATTCTGTTGATAGAAAAGCGTTAACAAAGGTTTTATCGCTATATGGTATACCAGAAAAATACATTAAAGTGATTTGTGCTATGTACGAAAATAATACTGCTGCGGTTAAGGTAGGAAATGAGGTTAGCTACTGGTTTTGTATTAAATCAGGAGTTAAGCAGGGTTTTGTTCTATCCCCCTTTATATGGATCATTTTGATGGACTTCGTCTTAAGGAGCACAGGAAAGGCAATTGGAGACCATGAAATCAAATGGGGAGGAAGAACGCTCCTGGACTTAGATTATGCTGATGATTTAAGCATATTAGATGAAAGTGTGATCAAAATGAATGAATTTTTGGAGGTTTTGCGACTTCAGGGTGCTAAAATAGGCTTGAAAATTAATGTTAAGAAGACTAAGTCACTAAGGCTAGGAATAAGTGAAGATGAACAGGTGACATTAGGTAACGAAAAGATTGATCAGGTTGGGAGCTTCAGTTACCTTGGTAGTATTATTAGTAAAGATGGTGGGAGCAGTGAAGATGTTAAAAGTAGAATAGCTAAGGCTCAGGGTGTTTTTTCACAGTTAAAAAAAGTTTGGAAGAATAGAAAGATAAGTCCGCAAACCAAGATTAGAATATTGGAAGCTACAGTGATGACAGTGGTCAAATATGGTTCTGAAGCATGGGCACTCCAAAGAGCAGATGAAAATTTACTAGATGTTTTCTAGAGAAATTGTCTATGGATTGTTCTGGGTACCCAGCTGACTGACTGTATTTCAAACAGTAGGTTGTACAAAAAATGTGGTTCAATCCCACTTTCTAGGGCTATAATGAAAGAAAGGTTGAGATGGCTAGGCCACGTTCTACGGATGAAGGATGACAGATTACCGAAGATTGTCCTTTTTGGCCAACCGTCTGGGGCTACACGGAAAGCAGGTCGTCCTTGTCTGGGTTGGGAGGATGTCATAAATAAAGTTTTAAAGGAAATGGGAACTTCCTGGGAGAGTGCAGAGAGGGAGGCTTTAAATAGATTAGGTTGGAGGAGGAGCGTGCGTAGCTGTGTTGGCCTCAGGCGGCTTGGTGCTGCAGTGAGTTATTAGTAGTAGTAGTAGTAGATTACTATTTTTGCAACACCTTCGTTTTTATTTGAATGAGTATGAAGGATTGATGTGAATGATTTCCAAACCGGTCGCTTTTTCAAGTATTATTTTGTTTTTACTTTTTTTTTATTGAGTTGCGCTTATGTTAATAAAAAATGTCTGGAAAAATCTCTCGAATTTAGAAAATCCTATTTTCCAAAGGGAGGAGGGGGGCTGGGTAAACGCCCAGAGCTGTATCCTAGAAGGATCTTTCGGGGTTCCCGCCCCGTGAAAAAAAATAACTAGATTCTTGAAAAAAATCACTAAATCAGCACATAAATCACTTGATTATTGAAGAAAATCACTAAATCAACCAAAAAACACTAGAATTATAATAATATTTATCAGTGTAATGAATTTTACTTCTTTGCCATGTTCTATACAGGCGCACGAACGGGAAGGGGGTAAATTTACCCCCCCCCCTCAACCTAGATGTGGAAAAATACCTTTAGACTGGTGTTTTTTTTCTTAAGCGAAAATTACCCTTGAAATTTTGGAAAATGCCTTTTCGCATCTTTACGCAGAGAATAGAGCAAAATCCTTGCTTCCTCCCTGTATTTTTCTGATTTGGTACTCTGGGTTTATTCCCCGATCGGTAATAAAAAATTTTATTATTTTATTGATAAAATAATAAAAAATAGGCGCATTAAACACAACAATAGGGTTATTGGGGTTTCACAGTGCACAGAATTAAACTTACCGAAAAGGTTCATTTCTTTGCCTTATGTACCTACTTTGGGGGAGATGCTAAAACGAATTTTAGGTAAACATAACATTGATACTTCTTTCCAATCAGTGAGACCATTAGGTAGTTTTCTTAATCCTGGGAAGGATTTAACCCGGGGAGATTTAGTTAGTGGGCTGTATAAAATTCCTTGTTCTTGTGGAAAATTTTATATTGGTAGAACTCACCAACAATTTACTGAAAGATTTATTGAGCATCGCAACTCAATAGAAAAAACCCTACAATTAAGAAAGCCTCCTGAAATTTTTGTTTCGGCTCTTGCTGAACATACATTCTTTCATCCCGAACATTTTATACAATTTGATGAGGCTACAGCTATTCCTAATGATAGAGGGTTTTCTCAGTGGGCGAGGGAGGCTATATAAATTAAAAAACATATATTTGCTAATCTTTCAATAAATAGAGACACAGGGAATTTAAATATTGACCCAATTTATAATTTTCTTTTGAAAAATGAACCAATAATCAATAAGGGAATTAAAATTTTACACAATCACCAGGGGACAAGATTACCTACTAGACCAAAACGAGTTGCTTCAATATTAGCTTACAAGAGGATTATTTCGCAACAGAATAGTTAACTAAGTTTCAATTTTCATAATTTTTCCTCAGTTGCTTTGATGTTCTCGTTGAAGTAACTCGAATAGCTTCTTTTCCCTACGTGGATCAGTAGAGACAATTGTATTTATTATTATTGGTGGTGGTTTTATTAGTTTTTAGTTTAGTTTTCTTTTTATCTTGTGCTGAGGACGCTTAGTTTGGATTCAGGCGAAATATCCGCGTTGTTTTAGTCTTTCCTCTCTACTGGCCGTAGTCTCGTTTGAGGTTTTTTTTTTGTTTATCTCTCTTTGTTGTTTATTGTCATGTCTGGCCAGTTCGGCTTAAGAGCTTTTATTTTCTTTTTACTTTAGTTCAGCTAGTATAATTACTTGACCGCAGTGACAATTTTGAAAATGACCTTTTTTATATTTTTATGGAAAAAAGTTATCCCACCCTTCACAAATTTTAATAAGCATCGGTGTTTTTCTTTCTTTTAATAAAAAAGATCCAAACTATATATATATTTCTCCCGCTATAATTCCGTTCATTACTGACGATTAATTAAAAAAAAAACTTTTTCCACAAAATAAGTTCTTCAAGGAAAGTAAAGAGCCACATTAAACAAAAAATGATATAAAATAAAATGATATACCAAGCATAAAACGTAAACGTAAAACAAGTCAGCATCGATAAATAAATGAAATCCAGAACGAACATAAATCACAATAAATAACCGAGCCAAACTGAAAACGAGCAAAAATTAACATGATTAGGACTCACAACACCTATGCCTACTCAAGGCCAGAACATAATTTGCACTCTACTGAAAAAATACAAATGAATGTGCATTGTCAGTTTAATATGCATATGCTCATATTTATTCTTTAAAATCTTAATAATTTTTTATTTATTAAAGTAGAAAAGGTAGAGGATGTGTCGACCAAATTGTCACTCTTAGGTTTAAGAATTGAGAAGTGCCTTAGTTGTCAAATACCTTTGGTCCTCAGTTTGATAGATTATGAGCAAGCATTTGATTCTGTTGATAGAAGAGTTTTAGCAGAGGTCTTATCCTTGTATCGTATACCATAGAAATAAATTACAGTGATTAGTGCTATGTACGAGAATAACACTGCTGCGGTTAAGGTAGGATATGAGATTAGCAGCTGACTTTGTATTAAATCTGGAGTTAAGGAGGGTTGTGATCTATCCCCAGTGGGAGCAGTGATGATGTTAAAAGTAGAATAGCCAAGGCTCAGGGTGTTTATTCATAGTTCAAAAAAGTTTGGAAGAAAAGGAAGATAAGTCTGCAAACTAAGATTAGAATATGAGAAGCTACAGTGATGACAATTGATCAGATATGGCTCTGAAGCATGGGCACTCTGAAAAGTGGATACAGATTTACTAGACGTTTTCCAGAGAAATTGCCTACGGATTGTTCTGGGTACCCGGAAACAGTAGGCTGTACGAAAAATGTGGTTCAATCACGCTTGTTAGGGCTATAATGAAAGAAAGGGTGAGATGGTTAGGGCATATTGGGCGAATGAAAGATGATAAGATGGTCGTTTTCAGCCAACCGTCTAGGACTAAACAGAAACCAGGCTGTCTTCGTCTGGGACGGGAGAACGTCATATAGAAAGATTTAAAGGAAATGGGAACTTCCTGGGAGGGTATAAAAAGGGAAGCTTTGAACAGATTGGGATGAAGAAGCAGCGTGCGTAGTTGTGTTGGCCTCAGGCGGCTTGATGCTCCGGTGAGTTTTTAGTAGTAGTAGTATTAAAGCGATAACATTTAAAATTTTTTCAGTTAAGTGCAAATTTTGTTCTTGCCTTGAGTAGGCATAGGGGTTGTGAGCCCTAATCATGTTATTTTCGGCTCGTTTTAAGTTTTACTCGGATATTTATTGTAATTTCTGTTTGTTTTGGGTTGCATTTATTGATGCTGATTTGTGGTAGTTTTACGCTTGGTAGATTATTTGAATCTGTTCATTTTTGGTTTAATGGATTTCCTTACTTTTCCTTGAAAAACTATTTTGTGGAAAAAGCTTTTTTTAGTTAATTTTCAGTAATAAACGGAAATATATTGGAAGAAAAACATTTTCTTTGGGTCGTTTTTTTTATTAAAGAAACAATAATACCGACGTTTATCAAAATTTATTAAGGTTGGGACAAATTTTTTCCATGAAAATATAAAAAAATAATTTCAAAATTGTCCCTGATGTCCCAGTAATGACACTGTACTTTAGGGTTGTTTTTCAATTTTTTCTATGGAAACCTGAAAAACTCCAGTCTCTCCAGTATTATTGAAAATCATAGCAGCATCGAAATTAGTTTTCAGTTTCCGGAATTTTGCCTGAAACCCCCTTCATAAATGGGAATAACTTTAGCCTGCTTCAAAAATTCTGGAAAGGTTCTCCAGCAACAAGTTGACAATATGGATTATACAAGATAAAGAATAGGTCGTTACAGCCTTGAAAGTTTTCACTTTCACGCCATCAATTCCAGCTCAATTCGATTCCTTAGCTTTTATTATTTTGACCACTTTATCATTTGCGGATTTTCAAACAATAATTCCAGCATCACGAGAACCAACAAATCCTTTACTAAAACAATTCCCCTTCTCATGCTTTGTAACTTAGTGAACAGATGAGTCGAAATCAAGAATAAGACTAGCCAAAATGATTAGCGATCAGGAAGTTTTATCGAAGCAAAGTAAATTCACGAAAAATAATATCCTTTAGTTTCCTCAATCAACAAATATGTGTCACAACCATTCTTCAAATAATACAGCTTCTACGAGGTAATTAAATTTCTGGGTCGTAGAACTTTTTAATTATAGGATGTCAACACTGAACAATATTCTAAGATTGTTTGTTCATTATAGTTTCCGCTAATTTAAATCGCTTGTCAAACTCAACCTAGTTAACGCCATCTTGTTAGTACCATGACGACAGTCATACTTCACTGTCATCAACGGTTGTTATAATGGCTTTTCAGCATTATCCAACTTCTGCCTTTGCTTTTGAGCTTTTAATGTCGGGGCATCTGTCTTGTATGTCTGCGTTTTGACATTTCTAATCGATTGCAACGCCAAAATTGACACTAATGCCCTCTTTCGTCTCAGCTGTCAGATGATAAAATATCCAGGGACATTGAAATGTTTCCAGTTCATGTCAAACGAATTCCTTATGGAACCATGATTTATATAATCCAACTGTTCTCTTTGCCGCTTTTTTTCTTTCTTGGTATTTTGTGGAAATACTCTTCAGTCCTAAGATAAATTATTTGCATTGCACGTTATGATTGGTGTTCGGTGACGTACATGGAACTTTTTTTGTAAGGCGAATAGAAAAGGCTTTTGAAAGGTCTCTTTGCCCCTTCTTTTATTTCTTGGTATTTTATGGAAATACTCTTCAATCTTAAGATTAATTATTTGCATTACACGGTATGATTGGTATTTGGTGACGTACGTCGGATTTTTTTTGTAAGGTGAATAGAAAGGTTTTTGAAAGAAACGCAATTAACAAAATCGTACCGAATAGACCACTAGTAGTCCCAGAGTTGTAATATAGAAAAAGACTGCTATATTGGGAAAACAGTATAATCTTTCTTTACAAAAGCTTTAAATTTGTTATGGGGTGATTCAGGGGAAAACAGACAATAATATCGTTTAACTCAATAATTATACAGTTAGAGGGATCACTATATACATTAGCCATCCTTTTGGTTATAAGATTTTGGACCCAGAGATAGAACCAAAATACAATTGTTTCATGATAATAAAGCTCTAGAAACGTGGAAAAGCAATGACTAGGAAGGATATTGGTGCTAGAGTTACACCTACAATACATTTGTACTATTTTAGACCATTTCCCCCAAAATAGGGACTTGATATCTAAGGAAAACAAATTATAGAGGCCATTTCTAAAATAGCGTTTTTTGACATGAAATTACTTTCAGTCAGCTTCAACACTAATTCTGGTTTTCGAATTTTCACAACACGTTAATAAAGTAAAGCATAAGAAGGATTCTCTCTAAAAAATGAAACCAAGTGTTCTATTTGGACAGCCATGTGTGTTAATTTTTACCAAAATACGACACTTTTGAACTGGAAAACTGTGTTTCGCTGGTAGCTGTACAAGTGTAATAAAAGGTATGCTTACAAAAAGGATCTCCTTCCGTGAAGCTTGTAGTTGTTGCAACCATAAAAAAAAGATTGTGGCTCTAGAGGTGTCTGCCTAACTTCTCGCAACCCCCCCCCCACAGAAAAATCTCCCTTTGAAAATTTCCTGGAGAGAATGTCTCTAAAATGTCCTGGAGAAAATCCCCCCAGAAAGTTCCCCCAACTTGTAAATCTTAGCTGCCAAAGGGAAAGTAAGACCAATAAAATAACGAAGAAAAAAAGGGATGCTGGAATATTCAAGTATTACTTGTTTATGTACGTTTGGTTGCTTTTATACGAGATGGGCAAAAACTTGGAAGGGATTCAAACCCGGCAACCCCATTCCCCTGAGTGTGGCCTTGAAAACATACTATAGGATTTGTTTACTTTTTAATTTCTTGCATGACGAGCAAAGGAAACTCTACTTTCCTACTGTTGCGGGAGACTTGACTTAGCTAGCTGTCACCATATTTCTCGTGGTCAGATCTCTCATTGAAAAAGCTGGTGCATTTAGGTTGTCCGTTAGCGCCCCAATTACCCTTCCAATTTTTGAGGCCAACATCGATATCCCTGACCGTCTCCAAAAACTTGAAAGCCGGGAGAACCTCCTACTTTTTGACAATTGTGTAGATTCTCACCTCTCACCAAAACAAGATCTAAGAGCACATATGGCACTTGTGAAGAGGCCGGAAGAGCCAAGAGCTCATATGGTATAAGCTCTAGCAAAATTCTAAGAATCAATAGATTGATTTAAAAGGAAAATCGGAGGCTTAATGCCGGTTGGAATATAAAATAAGAGCTCTGAGTCACGAGATCCTTCTAAATATCAAAATTTGTTAAGATTTGATCACCCACTCGTAAGTTATAAATACCTCATTTTTTTATTTTTCAAAGTTAACCCTTCCCCCCAACTCCCCCAAATAGATCGGATCCGTTCCGGTTATATCAATCATGTATCTAGGACCTCTGCCTATTTTTCCCAGCAAGTTTCATCCCGATCCCTCCACTCTAAGCGTTTTCCAGGATTTTAGGTCCCCCTTCCAATTCCTACGAATGTCACCAGATCCGGTCGGAATTTGAAATAAGAGCTCTGAGACACGATATCCTAAATATAAAATTTCATTGAGATATGATCACCCGTTTGTAAGTTTAAAATACCTCATATTTTGTATTTTTTCTGATTTAACCGTCCCCCCACTCCCCCCAGATGGTCTAATCGGGAAAAAGACAATTTCTAATTTAATCTGGTCTGGCTCCTGATACGCCTGCCAAAATTCATCGTCCTAGCTTACCTGGAAATGCCTAAACTAGCAAAACCAGGACCGACAGACCGACAGAATTTGCGATCGCTGTATGTCACTTGGTAGATATTAAGTGCCATAAAAAGGAACTGAAAAAGGTAAAAATAAATACTGTAGGACACTCTACACCATATATTTTAGATTATAGATAGATATCCCAAAATATCTTCTTTTCTTCATTATTTTTATTTGTTTTACTTTTCCTTTGGCTGCACAATTTTGTCTATCGGAGGTGGGAGGAAGTAATTCTCGGCGGTGGAGTTTCTCGAGTGGAATTGTCTGTGGGGTTGGATCTGGGGGGAATTCTCTGAGGGTTGAATTTCTCGAGGAGATTTTCTGGGAGAGAGAATGCCATTCCAGGTACCCAGCAAAGCATTTAGAGAATGTAACATTGTAAGGTGTAAATATGACTGCTGAAAATTATTGATAGCCGATAGAAGAATATTTATCGCTGCAATATCAAGTTCGAAATTCCCGCTGATTTGCAGGAGGAAGGCATGAAATTAATTTTTATATTTGTGTTTTTAGTGTAGAAATATATTTTAGCAACAGAAAGTTAACTTATATAGTGAGGTAGCCATGTGTTTTTAAATTTAGCATAGAATATTTAGTGTATCCACATTTTAATGTTAGCTTAGCTTTAAGTCTGGGGTCAGGAGCGCCTTAGAAAATATTTTTTGGTGGGAGGGGGCCATTTCTCTAACAGAGAATATATTTTACCCAGTTTGTTTCATATTTTTTTGAATATTCTCTTGAAGCTAATTACCTTTTTCCTTTAATAGTTTCGTTCTTGCAAAGTGGCAGTCCTTTGATTGACCTAAAAATGTAAAAATGACACAACTATTGACGTGTTGGAACAATATGTTACAGTTTATGCAAATTTTTCAAAACTTCGTTCCCCCCATTGAATAAAATGCTACCCTATTCCCCTCCTATAGGAACAGCCTTGCAAACTCTTATTGTTGGACCTGTTAGGAAAGTCTGACGTTAAATTTAAAAACTGCTTTCACTTGGAGATAAACAGACTAGACTTCTGGGCCGATACCCAATGAAGAACTGCAGGGATTTTGACCAATGGGTCATTGTTACAGAGTAACATAGATGACAGTGTACGTCAGATTGGACTCGAAACCGTCTAATAGTGCAAAAAATGTCTAAGCTATTAATCCCTGCCAAATTTAGTTTGAATTCAATAATCGACTCACCATAGATGTGGATGATAAGAATATAGCCCTTCTCTACATTGTGGCTTTTCTCTTCGCCAAGCACAGAGGGTCCACTCTTACCCCCATTCCTCCCCCTAATAATAACAGACTTACAAAAATATGTTGTTGGTTCTTTCATACTTTTCAAGGTTTGCTGAATTTTTTGCTAGGAAAGTCTGACATTGCAGTAACTATGACCCATAGGTGTAAGAACCGGAGCAACACAGGCGATAGTGTGTCTTAGATTAGACTCAAACCTTCTGAAGGTGCAACAATAATCCAACCTGTTAATCAGTACCAAATCTAATTAAAATTCATATAGTTGTGCATGAAAAAAATGTAGGGCTTCTCTTCGATGTAGCCCTTCTGTTCATCAAGCACAGACCATAGAGACCATAACTCAAGCTGTTGATAAGATTTTGTTAAATGCACTCCCCCAATATATCTAATTACTATAATTATGTAAACAGAAGTCAATACCTTTGCCCCCCCCCCTTCCCAAACAGGCAACATCAGGCAGAAATTCTAAAAAAGCAGAACTATCACCCTAGTATTTACTCTTATTACGTTTAGTTTATATCTGTGGTTCCCTTCTGTGTGGTTCCCCCCCATGAAAAAAAAATGTAGACCTTATCTTCAATGTAGCCATTCTGTTCATCAAGCACAGATACGCGAGACCATAACTCTAGCTGTTGATTAGATTTTGTTAAATGAATTCCCCCATCTAATACCATGATTATGCAAACATAAGTCAATACTTTTACACACCCCCCCCCTCCCCAAACAGGCAACATCAGGCAGAAATTCTAAAAAAGCAGAACTATCACCTTAGTTTTTATTCTTATTAAGTTTAGTTTATACCTGTGGTTCCCTTCTGTCAATAGTACTTTTTACAGGAATTTAAGCACACCCCTCCCCCCATTTCTTCTACACTGGAGGCTTCAAATCTACCTCGAACTGTTAAAAAAGTGTAAGTAGGATAGTAACTCTTTCACTATTTATCTGTTATAGCTACAACACTCAAGTTCTTCATCTAAGCAGAATCGGTTTTCCTGGCCTATGTATGAAATTCATTTAGATTGAGATCTGTATTGATAGAGAATAGTGTCTGACCATAGATGTTAAAATGAAAATTCGGTTTGGTTAGTTTTCATAATTTTGCTAATAAAGCATTAGATTTTTGTAATATTCTGGTATACTTCATTAGGATTTAGCGTCAGAGAATCTGGTTCTACTTAGATGAAGAACATGAGCTTTCTTGGTTCCCTTCTGTCAATAGTACTTTTTACAAGAATTTAAGCACACCCCTCCCCCCATTTCTTCTACACTGGAGGCTTCAAATCTACCCCAAACTGTTAAAAAGTGTAGGTAGGATAGTAACTCTTTCACTATTTATCTGTTATAGCTACAACACTCAAGTTCTTCATCAAACAGTTCGTGGTAACGAACTGTATTAAGGAGCGATCCGGCTCAATAGTAACCAAAACTCTAAAAAATTGAATTTTTATATCAATAGCTACATCAAAAGAATCGCATTTTAATAATGATTTTAAATATATAAGTTTCATCAAGTTTAGTCTTACCCATCAAAAGTTACAAGCCTGAGAAAATTTGCCTTATTTAGGAAAATAGGGGGAAACACCCCCTAAAAGTCGTAGGATCTTAACGAAAATGACACTATCAGATTCAGCATATCAGAGAACCCTACTGTAGAAGTTTCAAGCTCCTATCTACAAAAATGTGGAATGTTGTATTTTTTGCCAGAAGACAAATCACGGGTGCGTGTTTATTTATTTATTTTTTTTTTCCCAGGGGTCATCGTATTGACCGAGTGGTCCTAGAATGTCGCAAGAGGGCTCATTCTAACGGAAATGAAAAGTTCTAGTGCCCTTTTTAAGTGACCAAAAAAATTGGAGGGCATCTAGGCCCCCTCCCACGCTCATTTTTTTCCCAAAGTCAACGGATCAAAATTTTGAGAAAGCCATTTTATTCAGCATAGTCGAAAACCATGATAACTATGTCTTTGGGGATGACTTACTCCCCCACAGTCCCTGGGGGAGGGGCTGCAAGTTACAAACTTCGACCAGTGTTTACATATAATAATGGTTATTGGGAAGTGTACAGACGTTTTCAGGGGATTTTTTTGGTTTTGGGGGTGGGGTTGAGGGGAGGGGGCTATGTGGGAGGATCTTTCCTTGGAGAAATATGTCATGGGGGAAGAAAAATTCAATGAAAAGGGCGCAGGGCGCAGAACGAATCTGGTCACGTTAGAAAAAAACGTCAAATTCAGAGCTAAATATACAATGCTGGTTGTTCGGAGCCTCTCTATTATGGAGTATAATTTGAAAATAACACAACTATACGAGCGATAAAACATATATACCACAACCATAACTCAACTAACGAAAGAACTGCTAAGAGATAACACAACTATAAAGCGAAAACAGGTGAAAACTAACGGGAAAATAAACGAACTAAGAGGTGGAAGGGGCCCAGAGAAAAAATATAATCCTTTTCGAATTTTGAGCCTAAGTTCCGCAAAGGAGTAATAATGTCAGAAGCCCCGAAATACCGAATTATTTTCTTTCAAACAGTTCGTGGTAACGAACTGTAGTAAGGAGTGACCCGGCTCAATAGTAAACGAAACTCTAAATAATAGAATTTTGATGCTAAGATATACATCAAAAGAATCGGATTTTCATGCTGATTTTAAATATATAAGTTTCATCAAATTTGGTCTTTGTCATCAAAAGTTACGAGCCTGAGAAAATTTGTCTTATTTTAGAAAATAGGGGAAAACACCCCCTAAAAGTCACACAATCTTAACGAAAGTATATTTTGCCAGAAGACAAATCACGGGTGCGTGTTTATTTGTTTGTTTGTTGTTTTTTTTCGTTTCCCCAGGGGTCATCGTGTCGACCAAGTGATCCTAGAATGTTGCAAGAGGGCTCATTGTAACGGAAATAAAAAGTTCTAGTGCCCTTTTTAAGTGACCAAAAAATTGGAGGGCACCTAGGCCCCCTCCAACGCTCATTTTTTCTCCAAAGTCAACAGATCAAAATTTTGAGATAGCCATTTTGTTCCGCATAGTCAAAAACCATAATAACTATGTCTTTGGGAATGACTTACTCCCCCACAGTCCCTGGGGGAGGGGCTGCAAGTTACAAACTTCGACCAGTGTTTACATATCAGATTCAGCGTATCAGAGGACCTTATTGTAGACGTTTCAAGCTCCTATCTACAAAAATGTGGAATTTCGCATTTTTTGCCAGAAGACAAATCACGGATGCGTGTTTATTTGTTTTTTTTTTTGTTTTTTTTTGTTGTTGTTTTTCCCAGGGGTGATCGTATCGACCCAGTGGTCCTAGAATGTCGCGAGATGGCTCATTCTAACGAAAATTAAAATTTCTAGTCCCCTTTTTAAGTGACCAAAAAATTGGAGGGCACCTAGGCCCCCTCCCACGCTCATTTTTCTCCAAAGTCAACAGATCAAAATTTTGAGATAGCCATTTTGTTCTGCATAGTCAAAAACCATAATAACTATGTCTTTGGGAATGACTTACTCCCCCACAGTCCCTGGGGGAGGGGCTGCAAGTTACAAACTTCGACCAGTGTTTACATATAATAATGGTTATCGGGAAGTGTACAGTCGTTTTCAGGGGATTTTTTTGGTTTTGGGGGTGGGGTTGAGGAGAGGGGGTTATGTGGGAGGATCTTTCCCTGGAGAAATATGTCATGGGGGAACAGAAATTCAATGAAAAGGGCGCAGGATTTTCTAAAATTACTATAAAAAAAAACAATGAAAAAATAAACATGGAAAAGTTTTTTCCATTGAAAGCAAGGAGTAGCATTGAAACTTAAAACGAACAGAGATTATTACGCATATGAGGGGTTCTAAAAATACTTTAGCATAAAGAGCGAGGTATTCAGGAGGAGATAAATACCTCGCTCTTTATGCTATAGTATTTTTAGTAATTTCAACTATTTATTCTACGGCCTTTCTGATTCAGGGGTCACTAAACGCTAAAGCTTTTAATTGTTTTAAAAAGTAGAATTGTGGCAAAGAGTCCAACTTTAGCGTAAAGAGCGAGGGATTGCGGAGGGGACAACCCATTTCATATACGGAGTAATTTCTGTTCGTTTTAAGTTTTAATGTCGCTCCTTACTTTCAGTTAGAAAAACTAGTTTTTTTTTATGTAATCTAAGTAGAATCGGTTTTCCTGGTCATGTATTAATTCATTTAGATTGAGATCTATATTGATAGAGAATAGTGTCTGACCATGGATGAATGAAACCTGGCAAAAAATGCGAAATTCCATATTTTTGTAGATATGGGCTTGAAACTTCTATAATAGGGTTCTCTGATACGCTGAATCTGATGGTGTGATTTTCTTTAAGATCGTATGACTTTTAGGGGGTTTTCCCCCTATTTTCTAAAATGAGGTAAATTTTCTCAGGCTCGTAACTTTTGATGGGTAAGACTAATCTTGATGAAACTTATATATTTAAACTCAGCATTAAAATGCGAATCTTTTGATGTAACTATTGGTATCAAAATTCCATTTTTTAGAGTTCCGGTTACTATTAAGCCGGGTCGCTCCTTACTACAGTTCGTTACCACGAATTGTTTGATTCGGTTAGGTTAGGGCAGTTTTTATAATTTTGCTAATAACGCATTAGATTTTCGTAATATTCTGGTATACTTCATTAGGATTTAGCGTCAGAGAAACTGGTTCTACTCAGATGAAGAACATGAGCTTTCTTGGTTCCCTTCTGTCAATAGTACTTATTACTAGAATTTAAGCTCCTCCCCCCATTTCTTCTACACTGGATGCGTCAAATCTACTGTTAAAAAAGTTAAAAAGTGTATGTAGGATAGTAACTCTTTCACTATTTATCTGTTATAGCTACAACACTCGGTTTTCCTGACCATGTATGAAATTCATTTAGATTTAGATCTTATTTAGATTTAGTTAGATTTAGATTACTTAGATTTACATTTAGATCTGTATTGATAGAGATAGTGTCTGACCATGGATGTTAAAATGAAAATTTGGTTAGGTTATTTGCCATAATTTTGTTAATAAAGTATTATATTTTCAAGATTTATCGTCAATATTTATTGCCAGAGAAACTGGTTCTACTTAAATGATAAACTTGAGTGTTGTAGCTATAACAGATAAGTACCACTCTTTCTTCCGACCAAGTCAATTTGAGGACTGACCATGCCTTCTGTTAGATGCTCTAATGGCTTAATTCTAGGAGCCTTCCTCCTAAAAGTCCACGATATGTCCAGATGACCAAATTTAGAGACACCTTCCCGCAGAGGCCAGATTTCACCTGGACAATGACACAAGTGCGAAACAAGCTTTTGTTTCTTTTCAAGTTTGGCTGACTTATGACCCTTCGTCTTACCTATGAGTCTGATTGTGCCTGTACTTGTTTGAGTCTATTTTTTAGTATTAGATTTGCAGACATATGCAACTTCGGGAGGTTCAGTCAAAATCAAGGATCGTTTTATCAAAAAGAAAAAAAAAATGGATTTCCAGATTGACCTTTCCAAATAATTTTCTAGAAATATTAAGGAAATAAAGTATTTTTGATCTTAGGGGCCTAAGAGATAATTTCGTGTTTGGGGTATGTCCCCTAAATATGAGTATTTCGCATACTTTTACAGAATTCAACATGCATTTTATCATTTTTATGCGCACAAGTCTACCCAGAATAAGCTCTGGAGTACATGCCTGATGGGACTCTACGCGTTTTTTTTTTTTTTTCAATTTTTCGAGAGGCTACTGTTCTATGCACATACTCCATCCATTTTTTGCTCTCTTGACAACTTTTACAGCCCCCCCTCAACTCCTGAACATATTTGACCGTTTACTGTATGCCTTTCTTGTACAGTTTATCCACAAATTTCTTTCCTCGTTGTTGTGAATTAGCTTCATATATATTTTATAGTGTGCAATAACATGGATATAACGCCCAGAATTGTGCTTCTCTACTTAAAACATCTGTTGCACGAGTTGCACATAAATCTTTGGTATAAGACTATGATAAAGCCTTAGGCTACCCGTTGGGTGGAAGATATTTATCACCAAACATACTCATTACAATATCTTAACTATGATAGGTTGTCGAATATTGCTACTAAATTTAAAGTATCATTAGTGCATGGTAGCTTGTCTTATCAAATTTGATCTAATGCCAGAGCTACAACTAATGGCCATCAGTGTTGCCACGCAAGCTAAGCAAGAGTTTGAATCAGTGCAACGAAGCTATAGTAAACACAATAAACTTCATCTTTCAATTAGAATAGCTCTAGCACAAATTTACATGCACGGAACGGTTTGAAATATTTTGCGAACTTGATTATGATCTGTAACGTGGCAAACATCGACAATATTTTTCCCAAAAAGGCCTGTTCAGGAAAAAAATAAACCTACGACACAGTATTTTTTTTTGTGCAAAGGGTTTCTGACTCGGTCTTCAGAATATATTTTATGAGATACTTATTGCCAATACGTAAGATCCCTCCAATTTCCCTATTTATTTTTTCAAAAAGTGATCTTTTTTCAAAAATCCAAAATTTGTATTCTCTATGGATGAGTATCATCATTACGTTTAACAAGCTCTATTACATCATCCCTTCAGGATATTAAACACCAACAAAAAAAGTGAAAGCAAGGAGCAATATTAAAACTTAAAAAAATTAATCTGTATATGAGGGGGCTACCCCCGACTCAACCCCTCACTTATGCTAAAGCATTTTGGTGCTTAAAAAACTTCTCATTCCAGTTCAATGGCCCTTGTGTTTCAGCTGTCTTTCTTAGAGTATTGGGACAAAAGTCGAACTTTATCGTAATGCGAGGTGTTGAAGAACGGACGGCCCCCTTCCCATACGTGTCAATATCTGTTTCTATTAAGTTATAATGTTGCTCCTTACTTTCAATTGAAAACATTTCTTTTTTTTATATTTTCATTTCTTATCGTTGTTTCAAATCATGCCCAGGCCTAACCGAGATATAATGTGAAGTACCGGCCCATAAACCCCCAAGTTTTTGCTGACAAATTTTACATATCAGCAATTGAAAATTGAGTGGTAGCGTCCCGCTTTTTCAGTTTTTCTGCTCAATGATTAAAATGAGAAATTATTATCAAATTTTGGATAAATTTTGAATCTTTAGTCACAATTTTCGATGAAAAGTAGTTTTGTTCATTAGCTCCTTAATAATAATTTTACTACAAAATTCTTGGTGGACGGAAAGGGGTATTATTGTTCGTAAGGGTGGAAATTCTCTGTGACTTCTGATCTTCTACGCTGCTAAAACTATCGCTATCTTTACTATAGGGTTTTTTGATATCTGAAAAGCTACTTTGTAAAAATGTTTTAAAATTATTGAAGCATTGTATATGAGTGAAAAAAGAGAACTATTACAGTTTAGAATCACTGAAAATTGTTCTTGGTAGCACAAACCAACCACACCCCCCACGTCTAGAAATTTCTTGGCAAGGTCAAGGATGTCCCATCTCATATTTTCCATCTCTTTACTGCTAGGCAGGTAAACGTAATATTTATTGGAACACATAAAAAGATTGTCGCAATGAGAGGGAAAATGTTCCCTCTCTGTTCCAATCACCAATAATAAAGATATAGACCAAAAAAATTCTCGGGAATCAAGAGGAATTGTATATTAATTTCTGCCACCCCTCCATTCTTCTGAAGCATCTGCCCCCCCCTAGATTTGCAAAATGACTCACCGACCCTCCTTCATGATAGTTGTTGTTTGCATCAAATTATGAAAGATGTAGCAAAGCAGTTTATTTAAGAATCAAACCAGCTTTAAAATAAATATCAGAAAAAAATGTCTTGAATAAGGAGGGACGCACCACCCCGTAGCAGTTTTGTTCGGACTTACTCTAAATGAAGGAAGATGAGAGATTAATCTGCCCCCCCCCATACCTATTTCTATGTTCATCTGGAGGGCCACGGAGAGTTATGCAATTTGGAATGCAGTATTTTAGGCATCTGTCTCCCCTCACCCGTACAATGACCCACCGTCCGTCCTTCATAATAGCTGATGTACAATTATACATCACTAAATATAATTTCATGAAAAATCTAGTGAATCAGCGCATTTATATCAAGCAATAACATAGATATCCATATTAACCATTTATCTTGCATGAACTACTTGGCTTTTCAGGAATGAATATGCTACCGTGTGTTATTATTTCCTCTGCAAATGGAAAGCTCAGTATATAAGCATCAGTCTTTTGATACTTTTAAACCGATTGTCAATCACAGAATTTTCAGTCGATGACAACTTGGTTCTCTTTGAGAAAATCATAGTTTGGTACCATGAAATAGCAGATAACACCGCGTTCCCGTGGTACAATCTGTTTGATCATCTAAGATAGGGCACTAAAACTTTTAATTTCCATTCAAATAAGCCCCCTCTTGATATCCTAGGGCTATTGGTCTGATATAGCCAATTCTTTTGATGTATCAATTGCTATCAAAATTCTTTTTTTAGAGTATCGGCTGCTATTGGCCCGAGTCATTCCTTTACAGTTCCTTACCACGAACTGTGTGATTCAAAGGTTCTACTGTGGTGCTTCTAAAAGACGATATAAAAAATGTAACATCGTAAAAAGTAACACAAAAAAAATGTAACATTCACATTCATCGATATCCCATGATATTTAAAGCTGAATATGTCTGTGCATGAATAAATTGCAATAGTCTATTCTAATGCTAAGCGGGTTCTTTTTAGCAAGAGAAGTTGCTGCATCGATCCAATTGTCAAGGATGGGTTAATCCATGGCAATGCAACGGACACATGGGCTTGGTCTCCTTTAAAGCCAAAACAAATTAAAGAACCAATGTTACAATATGATGCCTCCCCTATTGGCGTATTTTTCCTCCATTTTTCATAAAAAGGGGATTCAAACATCTTGCCTTTTCAGAAATAAAAAAGACAATTCTGCACTGAAACTCGTCTTGTGTGACAACACTGAATCAAACAAAGAAACCATAGGAGTACCAAGCAGGTGCCATGTACATCATAGGCTGCTGTCAACTTGCTATGAGAGCCGCAAGATAGATGATCCAGCCGCTGTCGGCTTGTTTCGACACTGACTTTGGTTTCGTTATTCTATGAAAAGGATCTGTTTAGGATTCAACAGGGGTACCTCGTTTCCGCTTTGTAGTTTCAGAGAATCTGAAACTACTATGCATAACCTGATTACAAGAACGTGCTGAAGAGTGTAAGGAGATGTATTAGGAAGGAATCCTAGCTTGGCCACTGAAAACTGGAGCTACCAAATTTTCACTGATTCTGAAAATTCGAATATTTCAAATTGTTTCAACCAACTGTTGACAAAATTGAGCTGCTTGGTACAGAATTTAAGAAGAAAAAGGGTATAATTTAAATTGAACGTTGAAAAAACACACTGTAAATTATAAAAATCTGTATATTTTCACCCCACGTCCAGGAGACTTTATCAACGGAAAAAATAAGGTTAAATTAAATTAGACGCAAAGAAAAAGACATATATTAGACACTAAGAAAAAGACAAGCAAAAAGCAATAAAACGAATAAATAAAACCCCCATTTTAATAACCTTCAAAATACTGCAATCACAGTAGAAGTCTGACTAAGCAATTTCTTCTATCAGGATTTAATTATTGTTTTTATATCTTTTTTACTTCTTTTCTTAATTTTTGTTGCAAAATTGAAATATTCAGCAAAGCTGTGTAATTGTTTTCTGCTTTGACTCATCTTCCTCTATTATTACCGGTTTAATTAACTTGTTCTTTCTTTATTTTATTATTTGTGAAATCGTTTTTTGTTGTGGTATTCATTACCCATTAAAATATCTTTAATGAAAATGAGTTCCCTTCTTAAGTATTTTGGTAATTTTAGTTTCAATTTCCAATCAACTATAAAAATAATTACTCCCCTTTTTACTTGATTTCAATGATCCGACATAAGAGACAAATTACGGTTGTTGTTTGTAGGTTTATATAAATTGAAAAAGGTAATTCATTATTATTTCTATGGATCCATGTATTCAAAATGGTAATTTGCTTTCTGTTTATTATTCAGTTGTAAAAGCTAATTCGCCTCCTAAATGATTTAAATGTTCTAGAAAACATTCGATTTCTTATTCTTCATAATTCCAAATAAGTAAAATATCATCCAAATTTCTTCCCTAAGATTTGGGTTTTCAAATTTATATTTTTGTAGCTAAAGTTTCAGCATAATCTACGTAAATATTTGCTAACAATAAACTCAGAGGTCCTCCTATGGGCAATCCCCTTATTTGATGAAAAAATGATCTCTAAACTTGAAACAATTTGTGTTTTTACTAATTATTTCAACTAAATTTAATTTAATTTCTATCCTTATTTCTGCCGCTGATTCTTCTACCTTATCTTTATAATGTTAAAGTTTTTGGTTAAAGTCACAAAAGTTATATCAAACTGTACATATGGATGTGTTAATTGTATATTAAAACTAAACAGCCGGGATTCGCTTGATTCTTTTACAATTATTAGTTGTTTCTTTTTGATTCGAGTTTTTGCAAGAATTTTTGGAGAGATAATAGAGGTTTAAGCGACTTTACCACTCATTTTTCAATATTTTCCGTTGGGGATTTAGTGGTCGATAATAGTGGTTGATAAGTGTCAGAGGAATACCAACTTTCTGTATTTTTGCTGGACCATATATTTTTGGGCAAATCATTATTATTTCCATCCTGGATTTTATAGTGATTAAATAAAAAAAAAAGTTTTTTTAAATGAAAGTAAGGAGCGACATTAAAACTTAAAACGAACAGAAATTACTCCGTATATGAAAGGGCTTTTCCTCCTCAACACCTCACTCTTTACGCTAAAGTTTAACTCTTTCTCTTAACTCTACTTCTTAAAACAGTAAAAACCTTTAGCGTAAAGAGCGGGGCGTTGAGGAGGAAAAGCCCCTTTCATATACGGAGTAATTTCTGTTCGTTTTAAGTTTTAATGTCGCTCCTTACTTTCATTTAAAAAAACTTGTTTTTTTAAATAATTTCTGGAGGTTTTTAATTAATGCATGTTTTGATCTTGGCTCTTCCCACATAAATAATTAAAACAAAATTTACATATTAATTTTCTTTTTGGCTAAATGGCTTTCTCATAATTTTAATCGGAAGATTTTGAGAAAAAAGGAGAGAGGGAGGAAGCCTAGTTGCCCTCCAATTTTTTGATTACTTAAAAAGGCAACTAGAACTTTTAATTTTTTTACGAATATTTTCATTGGTAAAAAATATACGTAATTTACAAATTAACGTACGTAACGAACTTCTATATTCGTATGTTTTTATTGCATATATAAGGGAGTTCCCCCTCGTCGATACCTCGCTCTTTTTCTCGCTCTTTACATTAAAGATTAAATTCTGTCCCAATTCCTTAAGAATGACCCTTGAATCCCAAAGGCCGTAGAATAAATAGTTAAAAGTACTAAAAATACTTAAGCGTAAAGAGCGAGGTATTACGAGGAGGTAAACCCCTCATATGCGCAATAGTTTCTGCTCGTTTTAAGTTTTAATGCTGCTCCTCACTTTCAGTAGAAAAAAACTTCTCATATTTATTTTTCATTGTTTTTTTAGATAACGTTAAAAAATCCTGCGCCCCCTTCATTGAAAGTCTCTTCCCCCATGAGAAGTTTTTCCATGGAAAGAACCTCTCACGTAACCCCTCTCCACCTCAACTCTCCCTCCCAAACCAAAAAAAAACTGAAAACGTCCGTACCCTTCCCAGCAACCATTACTATATGTAAACACAGGGCAAAGTTTGTAACTTGCAACCCCTTCCACGGGGACTACGGGGGAGTAAGTCGTCCCCAAAGACATAGTTATTAAGTTTTCGACTATGGTGAATAATGGCTATCTCAGAATTTTGATCTGGTGACTTTGGGAAAATAATTAGCGTGGGAGCGGGCCTAGGTGCCCTCCAATTTTTTTGGTCACTTAAAAAGGGGACTAGAAATTTTAATTTCCTTTAGAATGAGCCATCTCGCGACACTCTAGGACCACTGGGTCGATATGATCACCCCTGGGAAAAAACAACAACAACAAAAAAAAACAAATAAACACGCATCCGTGATTTGTCTTCTGGCAAAAAATGCGAAATTCCACATTTTTGTAGATAGGAGCTTGAAACGTCTACAGTAAGGTCCTCTGATACGCTGAATCTGATGGTGTGATTTTCGTTAAGATTGTATGACTTTTAGGGGTGTTTTCCCCTATTTTCTAAAATGAGGCAAATTTTCTCAGACTCGTAACTTTTGATAGGATGACTAATCTTGATGAAAGTTATATATTTAAAATCAGCACTAAAATGCGATTTTTGTGATGTAACTATCGGTATCAAAATTCTATTTTTTAGAGTTCCGGTTACTATTGAGCCGGGTTGCTCCTTACTACAGTTCATTACCACGAACTGTTTGATTGCAGTATTTTGGAGGCTATTAGGATGTGAGTTTTATTTATTTGTTTGTTGTTTGTGCGTTTCTCTGTTTTTGTCTGTCTTTTCTTTAAATGTTGCGTTTAATTTAGTTTAACTTTGATTGTTTTTTCCTCTTGATAAAGACAACTGAACATGGAATTCAAATACTCAGTTTTTTATTATTTAAAGTCTGTTGTTGTTTTATTTATTTTTGTTCCACTGTTTTATTTAGATTATATATGCTTTTTCTTCTCTTAAATTCTGCAGCTACATTGGTACGTTTAGTGATCAGTTATTAATTTGTTTTTATCAGTAGTCTACTGAACTTATTGTAATGGATAGTTCAATTTCTGAATTGCTTTTCTAGCTGCTGGGAAGTGTAGTAATTTACAGATGTTTTGTTTGTTAGAGGAAATTAGTTTAATGCATCACCTTTTACTCTTTAATCCAACTTGCACTTAACCTCAAAACAATTTTAGAAATTCAACAAACTAGTTTACCAGTGGCGTAGCCAGGGTGAGGGTTTTGAGGTTTAGCTCCACCCTTCTTAGTTACAAAAAGCATCATATATAAACGTACTCTTTGATAATAAAGTACTACTACTACTACTACTAATAACTCACTGCAGCACGAAGCCGCCTGAGGCCAACACAGCTACGCACGCTCCTCCTCCAACCTAATCTATTTAAAGCCTCCCTCTTTACACCCTCCCAGGAAGTTCCCATTTCCTTTAAATCTTTATTTATGACATCCTCCCAATCCAGACAAGGACGACCTGCTTTCCGTGTAGCCCCAGACGGTTGGCCAAAAAGGACAATCTTCGGTAATCTGTCATCCTTCATCTGTAGAACGTGGCCTAGCCATCTCAACCTTTCTTTCATTATAGCCCCAGAAAGCGGGATTGAACAACACTTTTCGTACAACCTACTGTTTGAAATCTGTAAATAATTTTTACCTTTGTGGTGCCAAATTCTTTAAAAGAAATTTAGTCCCTTCCGAAATGAAATCCTCGGTATGCCAAAGCCCTGTGGTGGGATAGTGGATTGATCTTTGCCTGGAGATGCATAGCCAAGGAGTGAATGATCCAGGCATCAGCTCCAAATGCAAGCTCAGGTGCAAATTCTACTTGCACACGCAAAACAGCCCATAATGAATTAATTTAATCTTGTGCCCGAAAGATTTTTAAAGAAATTCCTACGCAAATTGGTTCAACCGTTCTACAGTGTGGTTGTTGATGAAACAACGGATGCGTGACACAAATGGCGACTAAGTATTGCTCTTTGTTACGATTACAATTGCACAAGACGTGGGGATTTCGTTGTTCTTTAGACCTACACTAAATGTGTTACTCGGAAAGATGAACACTGTATATGTGTTCGAAATATCTAGTTAACAAAATTTATATCTGTTCTCTGTCAATTAAAAGGTTTCATCCCTATTTTGAACTGTTTTAGTTTCTAACTATTAATTAACCCTCTCACGGGCACGTGAGAGGGTTATTAACTAGCCTATTGCCTATACACTGGTTGCTCTTTTATGTTTTACAAGCATTTAGGTCAGGATGTGTGGTCGTTTTCTTTTTCTCCCCTCATGAGGACACCGCCCAAATTCGTTCTTGATGCAGAACCACCATTGTCTTTGTCCAAGGACAGTGCCCTACTGATAGTAATACATCTAGAGAGGTACCTAACCGTGGGAGTTGATATTATCACTCTGATTTAGGTAGATCTCATTGTGCTCACTTTTGAGTATTGTGCCCGTTTGTTTTCTAACGCAAAAAAAAAAAAAAAAAAAAAAAAATGATAAAGTAAATTTCCTTTTGCAGACGTGAAGTAAGTTGACTGACAAAAAAGCCATCAAAATCATATTTGACGATGAAAGTGACGACAATTACGAAAAGTCAGATTTAGATCTTACAAGTGATAAAGAGGACGGTCGAGACCCAAGCGGGGTCTCATCTGAAGTTGCAGATACTTTCTTCCGTCACAACGTAATTGCTCAACCGAGCGCCGAGGTTGTATCTGAAAGCGATTCAAATGACGAAGAGCCACCACCTTCCTGTGATGGGATAAAAACTTATTCTTGTAGGCAACTAGCTGCTAATATATCACCTAAGCCAACAGATAGCTCTGACATGGTTAGGAACGACAATTGTACGCCATCAGTAAACAGTATTGCCAAGAAAACTAAAGTAAAAAGGATGATGCTATGGAAAGCAAGTAGGGACAAGCTTAATGGAGAAAGTGTACCCCATTTTTACCGGTGAGCACAGCATCCTCAAATCTATATGAAGAGGCAGACGCTGTCGACTATTTCGAAACATTGATACCTTCTGAAATCTAGGAGATGATTGTCTGCGAGTCTAATTGCTACACTATGAGAAACAATGGCTACGAGACTTACCGTTGCTGAACTCAGATTTATCTTGGCTGTTTATTGGTGATGAACTATGTTCCCAAGGCTTGGGAACTATTGGTCCAGGTCTTTCCGACTACCGCTTATAGGCGACTACATATCTAGCAAGCATTTCAAAAAGATCCGGGAATGCCTGCATTTCACAAGACAGGAACAAAGCAACACAGACAAGTAATATAAGACAAGGTCTTTCTTCAAGTTTCTTCTCAGGGCATACAAAGCCGCCTTGTCTGATGAAGCTTATAATTCTGTTGATGAAATGATGTTACCCTTCAAAGGTAGGAGTGGCCTAAAACAATATATGGTGTCAAAACCAACGAAATGGGGCTTTACAATCTAGGTGCGTTCTGGTGTGTCAGGATACGTTTACGGCTTTGGACCTTACCGGGGAAGCCTCACTCAGACCTACGAACATGAATTACGTGGTGATGTTGTTATTCGTCTTTGTCGTGGTCTTGAAAAGGAGAATGCGAAGGTGTATTTCAACAACTTTTTCACTTCAATCCCTCTTTTAGAAACGTTAGCAAAGGGAAATGCTTATAGCACCAATCCACTGGGTGTGAAGAGACTTGGTGACGCTGCAGACAAACTGGTCAGTGAAAAAGAACTGACAAAAAACCGAGGATCTTCCTTATATGCAACGTCGGCGGAAGGTATCACTGCTGCGGTGGAAAGACGACAACCTTGTTAACTTATGCTCCACGTACGCTGGATACCATCCAGTAGATGTTGTAGAGAGATGGAGTAGCTCGGAGAAGGAAATATTAGGCGTTAAAAGACCATTCTCTGTCAAAGAATACAATAAATGCATGGGAGGTGTTGCCCTCTTGGACTCACACACATCGCACTAAAACAACTAGAACAGGTGATGGTATATGTGACTATTTCGTCATCTTTTTGACGTTTCACTTGTCAATCCTAGATTAGTCAACGCAATCTTGTGCCTGGAAACAAATATGACCTTCTGGAATTCAAAGCGTCTGTCGCAGTGTCGCTTCTGAACAAGGGCATGGTTAGGAGGCGCACAAGTCCAGGTCATCTGTCTCTTCCGAAGCGGATTTTGACCCAGTCAGTCTCAAAAGAAGTTAGGTTGGGTGGAATGTCAGGGAATTGACTGTCAAAATCCAAAAAGAAAAACGCATCGAGTTGCCGCAAGCAGACCTGTAAACGTGAAACATATCTCGAGTGTAAAAAAAGTGCCGAACTCCTGTTTGCCCTGAATGCTCTGAATGTTTTCACAAACTTATGTAATGGGCAACGTCCACATATAAGGACACATTGAAAATTGACAGTTTTTGATTTTTTTTTGTCTTTTCTGAATAAATATTTGAAATCTTCGCTATTTTTTGGTCTGGAAAAGGTGTCTTCAATTGTGGTTCTGAGAGATTTCGAAATTCGCCCACGAAAGGGTTAAAGGCAAAACGCTTGGAAAAGTAGTGTTGGATTTTATTCGACCTCTTGGGCTTGACTTGTTAAATTGTGTGGGCATAGGCATTGATCGATGTGCTATGATGATCCAGAAGTTTTTTGGTGCTGTAAAAGAAGTTCAAAAGGTACCGTGTTGCCCGTGTTTCACCCATTTTCCAAATCTTTTCACGTAAAAGGCTTATCTTATCCAGAGTGTTAGAAGCTCTATCGGGGTTGAAAACTTATTGGCTGTTGCCACATCCGATCTTATAGTAACCGTTGATTAGCTTTGCAACACATCTGGACGGATTTTACAACTCAGTCAACTATTCGAGGGTAAGAGCTTAGACCTTACGTCTGAGGCAAGTCATGTTAATGACAGAGGCGCCATTTGGGCCAAATCTTGGGGTGGGCATGGGGCATTTGACGGAACTTGAGACTTTTATTATGAATCTAACCTGATTTCAAAGTTAACAATGATTAATAGCAAATAGCGCAATTACCCCAAGGGTCGTCAGGTAATTACGCTCTTTGGCTAATAGGCGTGCAGTTAGTTCAAATCATTTGAACTATTATGTTGGACATAATGGATAATTATGGCCGGAAAAGGGCCCTTTGTGGTGGAAACTTGGGCCCCCTGGAAAATCAGGGGTGGGCATTTGCCCATTCCTGACCAACCCCCAAATGGCACCTCTGGTTAAGGACGTTTTTATCCAGCTGCAAGTCAAGAGTCGGAAGAGAGAAAGTGAGAAAAAATATTTGACGGTACAATTACACTAACAATTGAGCTATGTTTAGAAATAATATTCCAAAAGACAATGAAAAGCAAACCAACCAGGATAATGTACAATTCAGTTCACATGAGAAATATCATAGATGATCAGTTTTTAATCCCTTATTGGACACGATCATTTCGGACTTAGGAAGCTATTTTCCTTAGAAATGCTGGACACTCTTGATCTCAGTATTTTCTTGCCAAAAAATGGTACTGGAACGAAGAAACTACAACTCGCTGACACAATGCGAATATGGTCAGTAATCAGCTTCTTTTCCCAACCTGTTTGCGAATCTTCCCTTGGAGGAGAAGCGAAAATAAAAAAAAAAAACTTGGAAAAATAAGCGAAAGTTCGAGCAAATTCAATGCAGGCACAGGCAGGATACCCGAAACACTAGGGGAAATTTACAGAAACAGAACTGGGATGTTGATATTTCACCGAATATTTCAGCGCCCTTGCAGATCCTCACGACCCTCATGTCTGTGTTATATCTGTTGAATGAACTATTTGTACTTTGGGAAGATTGAAAACGTTGCAAAAAATAAATTATAGAAGAGAGATTCATTGGATTTGCCCTCCTTTATTTTCACCGTGATATTGTCACAACTGCAGAAAGTGTTATTGATAGGTGAGTATAAATGGGAAACGAAAACTCGTTACGTATTATTGATAGTCTTTCTATAAATGAGCTCTGTAGGTCTGATAGATTGATTGATGTATGTCTGAGACATGCAATTTTTAATTTAAAAAAGATACGCAAAGCTTATTTTAGAATTGGTATTTCTAAAAAAAAGAAAAAAAGGCAATAATATCGGTAAAAAATAGGAGCATCAAAAATCATAACAACTCCAGGTAAATGTGAGATCCAAATAAATTATATATCCAATATTTTTCCTTGGAAGAGAGGGCCGTGGCTACATGAAATTCTTTTCCTTTTGATTTGGAATGAGTATCTTCCGTTTTATAAATACATTCTATTAATTCATAACCTCTCAGGAAAGAAGACCGTGCCCCAGAACACTTACTGAATCGTGTTCCTGTTTCTAGTCCAAAACTAACTTATATTGAAACGGCAGTATAACCTTCGTTTCTCGTATAAGTTTATGCAACATTTTGTCTTACTACTTTTAACGCTGTTAGATTTCCAAATTTCCAGCTATGATCAGTCATAAACTGTCAAAATTTATGTTTCCGCTATTAGCAAGCAGCTGAGAGATGATTGATTTATTGCATTCTTTGTTGGAAATTTCATACTACCGACAGGGCACTTTGTGTTTCATGGCCTCTTTTACGGTTCACTAGTTGGTGGGTGGTATTTTTTAAGTCATAAAGTGGTTCAGGTATCAGAATTGAAGCACGGAAAGGAATATTTTACTTTGTATGTAAATATGAAAGCTCTATTTTATGATTTAGATCGGGGGTCTCTAAATATTTTTGCCGGTGGGCCACATTGACTGTCAAACAGCAGTTTGGGGGCCAACTACGGACTAGAGGTTCAAATTATAAACAATCAAAACGTAGACGTTTTAATTATTTTTTCATATTATTGTACTTATATTGTCAATATTATTTAATATTGGATTTAATATTATTTAATAACACATTGATACACTGCACATGAACAGCTGTATTAATGAGAATCGTGAATTTGTTTCTTGGATGCCAAAATAGTAAATATTTCTGGCTTTAGATTTGATGTCCCCAACGTCAGCAGTGACCTAAGATTATAATCAGACAAGTTAGCTCTTATTTTCTATTGTATTTCATCATTGAAAAATGTCTGTTTACATTAGTATGTTGTTCTGAAGATTGAAAGGTATGGTGCAAAAGCTTTGACATAGGAAAATCTTCGTTGGGCAGAACTGGTAAAAACTCTAAAGGGTTTCTTTGAACTTACCCCTAAGGAAGTCATTTGCTTACAACTCAGTGACCTCCAGTTGCAGTTTGTTTAAGCAGCTGGCCATATCCGCTTTAAACAGGTTTAGAAAAAGCTTAACTTCTTCAGCCTTTGAATCCAAGTGAAAAATGCTCCTGAAACTGCATCTGGAGATCTTTGATGATCTTGCATGCAAATGACGTGGGGAACTCAGCTGTTGCTCCAGCCATGAAGGCTGCACCGCTCAACGTGTGTCAACTTTTTGGCATGTACTTGTTCCAAAAGTAAAATAAGTTTAGATTTGAATTCATTTAGGTAAATTTGTAGATTATAAACTAGACTTTCTTTCCTTGCAACTTTAGGTCCAGAAGTTTTAAATGACTGGTAATGTGTACAGCAAAAGGCCAATTTACATACCGACTCTTCATCAGACAGTAACTGTGACTTGCCTTTACTTTCTAAGAAATCACGTATATCCTTTCTTAATTCAAATACCCTACTCAGAAATTTCTCATAACTTAGCCCTCTTACTACTGTATAATATGGTAAATCTTTCGATTCCATATCTATATCTTTCAACATGTCTCTGAACTATCTACTGTTGACCCCATGTGACCTTATTAGATTCACCATCTTCACCAAAGGATTCAATATACTTTTAATGCCGATATATCTAGCAAATAAAGCTTGCTAATAAATAATATAGAGCAGGAACATTGGTTCTGGAATGTGTTCCTAATTGCACATCTACTTCACTTTTCAAACCAAGCCTTTTTTTACGCCACTCATGTTCTATCCTCCATCAATAGTCAAGCTTCATCCAAAATATCGTCTCCAGTAGCTGAACCATATGTGCTATGTGATGAAGCCAACTTTTCCATTAGATGGCGCTATATCAGACTTTGAAAAGTCAATGAAATGATATAAAACATTCTGGTGACTAAAAGATCCCCAGGGGCCTGATGAGAAGGTCTTGATGGCCGTAGTTTGGAGATCCCTTTAGATCTAGGGCGAATACTAAGAAAAAAGGGATATTCATAAGTGGATGACTCATTCTTTTTATATCCAATAATGTTTAAATTAATCTAGAAGATCATTTGCAAGCGACAAGTTAAGTTTATACTAAAAAAAAGGTCAATGTTCAGTAGGACAGGAACCATTCTGTTATATTTAACAGACCTAAATTACATTATCAGAAGCAGAACTCCCCAGAAGATTTAGTATATAGGACTAGGAAAAATTATAGCCAAAAAATGAACTTTTTTGTTTTTCAAGCCATCCCCTCCCTTGATGGAATTTTGAATTCCATCCCAAGACAGTCCTGTAAACATTAATGTCTTTGGTATATAGAACCAGAAAGATGGTCGATTCTACGATTTTCTTTTATAGAAAAAAAAAAACAACAACAAAACAAACAAAACAAGAAACTCCAGAATTTTTAATTTTCATCATACTTCCGTATGATGTCCGTATGGTCATATTTCCGTATTCGCGGTGGATTCGCGCTTCCTCTAATGACCAATTTGATCATAATTCATCCTTCAGTTGGGTATTTCAATTTGTAAGTGTCTTTTAGTCTTCGCTGTATTCCTATGAAAAAAGACATTTTTGGGCATATTACTTTTCAAAATATATTTGTTTCTTGAGGGTCAACCAGTGAGATCTTTACCAGAATAGCCGAAAGGTCAGAGATACCCCTTTTTTCCTACGATATATCAGTTCAATTCCTCTTCATCTTTGCCTTGTCCTTATAACAAGCCTTAAAATTCTGCTGGACTTTCCCTTGACAAGTTAAGACAAATAGCTTATGATATTTCAAAGAAATTTCAACCTTTCTAAAGCATAACAATGCACTGCCGGTTTATTCGAGTAAAGGGCCGGCAACAGTAATCTTATTCACCCGTCACTCAATATATGCTTCACTGTTGTAATGCCTGTCAGGAAACCTGTCAAAGAATATAAAGAGGCAGTAAAATACCACCCAAGTTTGAAACATTAAAGTGGATTATACAACATGAGACAACCCAAAGCTGCATTTCTGCCGGTGAAAAGACAAGGGGTTAGACATCTTATTTTCATGAAATATCCAAAATGAAAGTTATGATATATCCAAAGAATTTGAGCATGCCCAGTTCAAAGTTATGTATTTCGTTAAAGTATTTCTTTTTTTATATTTAAAATGTGACTTTTTCAAGAGTACATAGTGTATTTTATATTTAGATATATCAGTATTGACGGATGTTCTGACGAAAGCCCTGACGAGAGACATGCTGGGTATAAAATCTTTGATCTGTTTCTGTGCTGTGAGATGGGCTGGGGTCTCTGCTCCATCTTAAGTTCCTTTCTCTGTCCCTATCGTCGAAAGGGAAATCCTGCCTACATGAGCTCGTAATGGCGCTAGGGTGGACTTTTCGTATGTTTTCCTAACCAGAACCGTGACTGCAAACATCATTGCAGGGTGATCTTGAGAAGTGGCATTTCTCGAAGAAACGATAGCCTAGTAAGCAGCACAGCATCTACATTAGATTATGATTGATGGATAATTCTTCTGGGTTTTGTCTGTTTTAGTGGGCTTTTTTTGTGGCTGAAAAACCTCTTCCTAGCTGAGTTTTCTATTATGGCTGCCTCTCCATAGTAGCATAATATTGGTAGGCTTGAATACATAATGAGTAGGAGGTAATAGGTTTGAGGTTGCTCATGTGGATAGAAGAACATCGCCAAGTGGGGACAACCATGTTAGGACCAGGATTACACAGAATCTCCTTTCATACTGGATCTCCCAGGGACTTCTTGCTGTCTGGTTCTAAGCCGGGTTATTCACTTTTTGTAAATTTCAGAAAATGTGCTAGTCCCCGTCCTGCACTGGTTCCGAGACCATTGTTTTTCCGATGCCATAATAATTTCAACGATTTGAATATTTTTTAAATTGCAACTTGGAATTTTACAAAGTTAGTTCAACTATCGTACTGACAATTTGACTGATGATTTCAGACGCTTTAAACTGGACTCATTATGAGTTTCTGAAAATCATGGGGGTAGGAAACACGAAAATAGTGGTATATAGAATTTATTTACTTATGTAGGAAGGATAGGGCTCGTAGGCTGGAAGTAGGGCTCACGATGAAAAAGGAAGCTTCCGAGTCTAGCTCAGGTAGGGAATGTATTAATAATAGAACACTATTTGCCCATTTCGCAACTAACAAGTCTAAGGTTTAGTCATAGTATTAGTCATATATTAGCCATTAGTCATTAGTCATAGTACTATACGCTCCTTTAGGACTGACGGATGGAGACAGTAGCGACTCAGGTGAATTTCACTGAAAGCTACAGTAACAAGTAGACAGGATCCAAAAACTTTTAACATCAGGTATTACTACTATTGAAGCTGAGGGTTATAATGTGAAGCTTTCAGAGAATGTTTAGGGAATGTTGAACTAAATCAAACACACTATTTGCAAGTACATCGTCAAAAAGGTTTATCAGCGATATCTCAGGAACGGTTTAGAGCGTTGAGTTGAATCTTTATGATTTGAATCGGTATGTTGAGGGGAATTTGACTCAACCAGAAGGCACTAAGTGCATACTTATGACTTTTACTGTCACTAAGATTTTTGCTACTACTTAAGATGAAGACTGCTGAAGACGTTATTTAGGTGAAATTCCCGGAAAATGTTAAGTGGGAGCTTCAATCAAATCAAAACATATTATATGGATGTAAGTTGTCAACAGATCATATAAGTAATATCATGGGAACGACTTAGACCATTAAGTTGAAACTTTCAGGGTAAGTTGAGGGGGATATTGGACTTACCAAAAGGCACTATGTTACCGCTATTGCTACTATTACTTCTGCTAGGACTGCCACTTCTACTGAGGCCAAGAGTATAAGGTAAAACTTTTAGGGAATGTTTGGGTGGATGTTGAACTAAGGCCAAACAAAGAATGTACATTTGGGTTGCTAAAAAGGTGTATGAGCAATTTCTCAAAAACAACTCAGAGCATTAAGCTGATGCTTTTAGGGCACGGGAAGAGTGATGTTGAACTAGCCAAAAGGCACTCAATGGATGCTGCTACTACAATTACTACTACCACATTTACGACTACTACTACTGAGGGTAAGGTTATATAGATGAAAATTTCAGGGAATGTTTAGTTGGATGTTGATCTAAATCAAAATACACTATCTGTATGTAGAATGTCAAAAGGGCGTACTAAAACTACTACTAATACTGCTGCTACTGCTACAGCTACTACTACTACTACTACTACTACTACTACTACTACTACTACTGAAGCTAAGGGTGCTAAGGCAGAAACTAAGGGAATGTTGAGTAGAGTGTTGAATTAAATCAAAACACATTATGTCAATGCAAGTTATCAAAAGGGCGTAACAGCTATATCTCATGAATAGCTTAGAGTAATTGTTGAAACTTTCAGTACATGTAGGAGGGGGTGTTGAACCAGCCAAAGGGTACTAGATGCATACTAGTACGTCTCTTCATGCTAGTGCTAATACTACTATTAAGGCTAAGGGTAATAAGCAGAATTTTTCAGGAAATGCTGACGGGTATGTGGTAATTAAATTGAAACATGCTTTGTGTATATAGGCTGTCAAAAGGGCGCATCAGAAATGTATCACGAGCAGCTTAGAGCATTAGGTTGAAACTGTCATGGCTTGTTAAGGGGGATGTTGAACTAATAATAATGCAGTATGTTCGTACTACTGATACTAGTAGTCTAGTAGTAGTAGTACTGCTGCTGCTACTGCTGTTAGTCCTACTATTAGTGAGGCTGATAGTATTAAGGTGAACCCTCAAGGGATTGTTCAAGGGGAGTTAAATCAGATTGTTTGGGCTAAATGAAAACAAACTATGTATACATGTGTTATCAAAAGGGCGTAAAATCAATATCTCAGAAATATCTTAAATTATTAAGTTGAAACTATCAGGGCATGAGGAGGGGACATTGAACTAGACAAAAAGGGCAATGTAATGCTTTTACTGCTACTACTACTAATACTACTACTGCTATCACTATTATTACTCCTAATACTCCTACTATTACTTCTGATACTACAACAACTACTGAAATTGCTAATGCTTACGGTATTAGGTACAACTTTCAGGGAATGGGGAGGGTGCTGTTGAAGTAAATCAAAACACACTATGAGCATACAGGTGGTCAAAATGGAACCTCAGCAATATCTAAGGAAATACTTTATGAATTAAGGTGAAAATTGCAGGGCATTTTGAGGGGTATGTTGAACTTAATTATAACACACTATGCACATGTTGGTTATCAAAGGGGTGTATCAACAATATTCCAACAAATAGTAAGCCTCGGGGTATTAAGCTAAAACTTTCAAGGCTAATAATATTGCTACCACTTGTGGTACAAATATTGCTAAAGTTTGCTTCAAAACTTCGTCCTACGTACATATCGTAAGCCGAAATCTTGATTCTTATTGAGAAAAACCGAAAAGATTTAAAATATTATTCTCTTAACCAATTAGAAAAACTATATCAATTAAGAACGAGCAGAAATTAATTTGAAAAAAGGTTTTTCCACAATGAAGTCTTTCCAACATAAGTAAAAAGCTACATTAAGTCAAACATGAGCAAAAATACAGTCGAATTATTTTTCAAGCCTAAAATTACAAAAGTTTCAAGTGAAGTTACTATTTTCAAGCCCTAAATTTTTTTAAAATGAAAATACCAGAAAAGAGTATTGTAGTGAAAATACAAAGCGATTTTTAGAACAAGAAGGGGGTAAACATGGTTAATGGGGCTAATTGCCCTTGCTAATGGACGCCTCTGGAAGACTGTTCATGAGCTTTCTTATTTTAATGCTGAATATTAGTAGGAAGTGCTGGAATTCATTTCGGGAAAACCATATTCAAGGTACACCAATTTGTAGCGAAGTATTGTTTCAGAATATAAATCTATTTATTTATTCAAATATGGTACAGAGCAATCAAAATAATACGACAACAAAAGCAAGTCTTAGAAGTGGTTTTGTGCAGTGAGAACGTTCGAAAATTCAAACCAAAATAAACGAAATTTCATGTGAAGTAAAGTTGTAATGATCTTTAGGTGTCCCCTTGGCAACAGACATTGGTGCACAAATAGCTGGCATAAGCTTGTGTCTGCCCACAAGAATATAATCAGATTCGAAATTACTCAAACATCAGCGTAGCAATGCAACTTCAAAAATACATGACCACATTTTCATTCAACAGCCCAATAGTTGGGCAAACTATTATACCATTTAGGGCCCATATCAGGAACCCTAAAATAGGTAGTTCGTTGGACCATAGAGTTCTTAGATTTTGTTTATAATATAGGAGTAAAATGAACTTATTTATGTATTCAATGCAATGGGATAACATTGCCATTTAGTCCTAGCCTAGAAGAAGTGAAAAACAATTTAGATCAGTTATTTTAATTTGAAGAAAATTTGACTTAAAGCTTGGGATACATTTATGTAATAAGATAACATAACAAAAGGACGTATTAGATGACATAGCACACGATAAGATATTATTTATGTAATAAGATAGCATACAATTGAAAACCGATAAGTATGTATTGTAAAAAACTATTGTAACCAGCAGCTATTCGAATTTAAAGGCCAAGGAAGACAGAAAATATAGCATAATTGTACTTCAATACCTCTGATGAAGTAGAGCTGCTCATAATGTAACTTCGGTAAGTTTCAGCTAACATTATGATGTAAAAAGACCTATTTTTGCTTCAAGAAATGCTATAAGAATATATCATAATATCAGATTAATAGCTGAGTCACTAGTGCAGAAAACTCAGCGGTAATATTCACTGTTTCCCGCTGTCACGAAGTGGTGGTCCAAATACCGCCTGACGTTTCTCATTTACCGCCCACTGCTCTCACTTCAAAAGGGTTCTTTCCCAAGTGTGACGACTTGCATTGTACATGGTACATTTTTTAAGGAAAATTGCATATTTCTTTTGTTTGACTCCTTGTACAAGGATGTAAGCTCAGTAGTCTACCCAAATCTTGCGCTTCAACATGTTAGTTACACTACCCCGAGTCTTTCCTAGAAGTTTTATAGATGTCACAATTCATTGTAGGACAACAGAAAATACATAATAATATATCGATATTGCTCCTTACTTTCAGTTGAAAAAAATAGTTTTTTTTAATACAATTAATACTTTAGAAACAAAATAATGGAAACTACGATACAGAATTATGGAAAGGCGGCCGCGCAGAACGCATTATATTAAATACCAAACTTAACCCCCCTAACTACCTCTATATATTAAATATTTAATTAAAATGTAGCTACATCGTTGTTTTTCTCACTTAAAATAAGCAACTCATAACCAATTAAAGAGAGGCAGACCCGTTCACAGCATAATTCTGAGTGTGTTTCGTTTAACGGACAAGTTAAACGTTGTTTTAAAAGTTATTTTTTGCTTCTGACCTGAGTAGAGACCGATGAGTTAGGGATTATGCACTGAGGGACCATAGTTTCAGTATATTTTCAGTGATATTGTCCAAATACCGCCTGAACATTCTCATTTACCGTCTACTGCTCTCAGTTCAAAAGGGTTCTTTCCCAAGTGTGACGACTTGAATTGTACATGGTATAGTTTTAGGGAAAATTGCATGTTTCTTTTGTTTGACTCTTTGTACAAGGATATAAGCTCAGTAGTCTACCCAAATCTTACGCTTCAACATGTTAGTTACACTACCCCGAGTCCTTCCTAGAAGTTTTATAGATGTCACCATGAATTCTTATAGGATAACAGAAAATACATAATAATAATATCGAGTGAATGTCGAACAAAAGACAACAAAAGTAATTTTACTTCGAACCACAGCAATTTTAACCCCCAAATAGAGTACATAAAAGCTTCTGTATTTTTTTCTCCTTTTTTTTTTTGCGAACTACGGTGTGTTTTTATCACTAAAAAATCTTTTCTGTCATTCACTGTTATTGGGAAAAATTTACTAGCCTAAAATTGGTATACAGGATTTAGGAATTTCGTAACCGAAGATATCACTAGTAAAAACCGAAAAAAACTCCTTGAAATTTATTATGATGGATCGGCACTTAATATGACACATTTTCAAAACAATTTGAATAGTTTCGATCCAATTTATATGAAAAATAATTTTGAATCAAATACGATTGCACAGGGTCTCTAGATGCTAGCAAAATTTGAATATCAAATCAGAAAAACTAAGTCAACAATCATATTAAGTTCAATTATCTTTTTCCTTTTACTATCAAGTATATGCAGGCACAACCATGTACGAACATTTTTAGAGAGAAGATAGTGCATAATTGAATACCAGAGGTGGATCCAGGGGCCCTTGTCATATTAGGCCTCCCTCAAGATTTTGCTCTAGATCTGCCCCTGTTGAATACTGAGCCCTTTTGCAAAGGCTGGTAAAAGCGGAAGCTTCTAATAAGGCTTGAAGGAATTGAAATATGACGCCACTAACAAGATTTTTGTTCCCAAAAATATATTTGTTTTATATAGGCTATGTATTTGTAATAATTGAATTTTTTTGTTTTTTTGGGCCTTATGTTAAAACTGTTACAAATATTTTTGCAATTACCAATTTATTGTATTTTACGCAATTTAGTATCTTTTCATACTGAAGTCTATTCAGAGATATTTGAATATTGCCGTAGGTCCGATTTTAACAACAATTTCTACTAAGCTTAAAATTTTTGTTTTCCCTTCTTAAGCTTTTTAAATTGTTGTAATCCCTTGTCAAGACGTATGCAAATATTTTTGCAATTACTAGCTTTTTGCTCTTTAAGCAATTTGATATAAACTTATCCATCCATGAAAATCTTCAATTTTTCCGCATAAGTGTCCCTGGATACGGCCTTGCATATTACATAAATTTGTATATTCTTCCTCTTGAGCCCTCAGTACAAAAATGACTCGGTACAAAAAAAATAATATCCATTATATTTTTATGCCTGTGTATTATTGGAAAAAAAATAACATTTTAGGGCTCAAAAAATGGTCGGTCAGAAAAAGATCAAATTTAAAAGAGTTTTAAGTTTGTAATTAAGCTTGGAACGAAGCCTAGAAGAGGATTTTGGAAGTAATTTAGACAAAAGATCTGAAATAAAAGGTTCCTCCTTCTATAAGGACCCACATGTATAAATATTGCACATGATTTTATTTTTTGACTCGATAAATCATGACTAACCAACAGAAAATAAATGAAGTACACTTTTTCTTTGGATTGTGGGATCTCTTGGCACTACAATCAGCTATTCAACAGCTTTGAGTTTTATTCTGCATTTTATCTCTATCAGTACTACATTTGTGTTCTTTGCATTGTTTAGCATTTCTTTATTCTAAATAATACTAACCTCATTGATTCATCTCAAAGTTATTCAATTTCTCCAGATTAATTTCCATGTTTTGCTCCTCATCAGTTAAATATTCAATTTAGAAGAGACAACCACAATGACAGAAGCATTTATTTGCTTTATCCCCTCGGCATACATTTCCCCTCTTGCCTCTGGCGTATATAAATCTGCACCCAAGCAAAAGCAGGGTAATTGAGTATCACCGTCTGCGACAGGATCATCTTGTTGGCTGACACTGGAGGAGAATTTATTATGCCGTTACCCCGTCAGTTGACAGAATAATGGCAGTCATTGCGCGTCATCAAACATTTGCGGTCGACAGGGTTCGGACTTTTTCTAGTCGTAAAATCCGAATGTTGGGATGAGGAAAAAGCAATTGGATGTGAATTATGAGGCAAAGAAAATGTCGTTTTAGCAAAGGAGTGGAATGATAAATCCCTTGAATTCATAAATAAATTAAGAATTGTTGTTAAATGAATTCTTTTTTAGAAGATATGCTACATCTAAAACAAACTATCATATTTAAACAGCTTAGGAAAATATAACCAAGATGTTTGATAGTAAAAAAACTTCTTTTTCAATGCTGTTAATGTAGTGCATAGGGATTCATTTGAGAGGGAGGAATGGCTTGTCGATTCAATAAGTCTTTACGTAGTACTTCATAGAATTCAGACTAGACCTACAATCATTCGAAAATTAGTTTCCTCGTCTTTAACTAAAAAACTATCCAAAAATAATTACGTGTACCATACACTTCATGTGCATGAACTCTTTAAAGCCATATCACGGACTTCTGTTCCCTCATACCTCATACCGCCAAAATTTGACTGGTTTTTTCCTGAAAGAATTTTAGAATATAGCCAGGTTATAACTGTGAGTGTTTTATTCTTGCATTGCCCTTAAAAACATTTTAATTGAAAATGCTATTTTTTAAGTATATTCAAGCCCTTTATTCTCTAGTCCAGCTTGCACATATTTGGATATCAAAATTACCAAAATCCTGCTTTTTGGCTTTCACAGCTCGTGATAACGAACTGTTAGTTAAGAACTGTCCGTGCTAACACAAATACTCGGATTTAAAGTATTCGGCTCTAAGTATTGAGTTAACATAATCTGAACCACCATGTGGCTTTACTACCTCTAAAACTGGGAAGCTTATTATATAGTTTTGCAATAATTTTAAATCGATAGACTATCTCAGAATTCTCAATCGATAAGAACTTGGCCATTTCTAGGTCGAAATTGTAGTTCTGTGCTATAAAGTGGGAGAACGCCTGTTTTCTGTGGCACAACCTTTAAGGTTACTTAAACAAAGTCTAGAATTTTAGTTTCCGATGGAATGAGACGTCTCCCGATTTTCTAGGACCATTGGTTTGATACCACCATCACTGAGGGAAAAATTAAACAAAAAACAAACTCGAATCTGTGATCTTGCTTCTCCAAAATTCCACTGGTATGAAGATGAGAGCTTGAAAACTCTACTTTAGGGTTCTCTGACATATAAATACATTTTGTAGATGTGTTTAAATACGTTGAAATAGTTGATACAAATTGGAAAAGAGAAATGTTAACATTTAAAATCACTGAAAACAAAGCTCTTGGTAGCACTTACTAACACCCCCAAGAAAATTTCTGGCAAGGCTCATGCTGCCCCTCCTCGCCTTTCCCACATCTGTGGCTGTAGGCACATGAATATAGCATGTTATGCTACATAGGAAAAGATTATCGCAATTTGAGTGGCACTATTGCCCCCCCCCCCTTCCTACCAGCACTAATAAATAAAGGCCTGCATGAATTAGATATTAATACACCCCCCCTTCCTCAAAATTTATTCTATATTCATCTGAAGGCTCAATGAGAGTTAAGATATTCGGGCATTAAAATCCACTCTTTGAGACGTTTGGCACCGCTCCTTACCTATAGCTTGACCCACCGCCTCTCCTCCGTAATAGTTGATACGCAATTATGCAGCACTGAACATAATTTCGCGAATTATTATGTGAATCAGCCTCGTTAAATTCAGCATTGAAATAGATGTCCACGTTAACAATTTATAATGACTATGTTATTGTTTTTTGACTGCAGTTTTTAATACTTTAAATCATAAGACTATCTCAGAATTTTCAAACAATGGCAACATGGTTCTCTTTGGGGCAAAATCGTACTTTGGTGTCACAAAATAGCAGATAATGCCACTTTCCTGTGGCACAATGCTTTTGGCTACTTAAAAAGGACAATGAAACTTTTAATTCAATCCTCTTCGGTCTTCTAGGACCATCGTCCGAATACGATTAGCGCTGGGAAAAACAACAAACAAGAAATGTACTGGATCTACATGATCTTTCTGCAGGAGGAAAAAAAAAAATGCGAATCACAAACTTTGTATGAAGCCTCTATAAAAGTGTTCTATGATGTGCTGAACCTGATCTTGTAATTTTCATTAATATTGGTTGCCCTTTTGAGGTTGTTTACTCTATTTTTAAAATGAAGCAAATTGCCACAGGCTCGTAGCTTTAAACTTAGCATTAAACTTAGTGAATTTTATATATTTGGAATCAAATAAAAATCCAATTCCTTTGATACATTACCTGTTATGAAAATTAACTTCTTTGGAGTTTCGGTTACTATTTGCCCGAATCGCTCCTTTTTTACAGTTCGTTATCACGAATGATTTGATTCCAACTGGACTGTTGATTCATTTTTGTCGATTTAAAAATCAAATCGAAGTTATACTAGGAAGTCAAAAACAAGACTTGTTTACTGGAATAGAAAGTTCATCAATACGCTGTCAAATTTTCAACGTATTTTTCACGTACTACCTTAAACTAGGTATCCTTTTCCCAGATCACACTGCCTTTCTATGAGAAACAAATAAATGGGGATGGATTTATCCCCATTTGAACGTTTATTTGTTCATCAAGTTTTCAGCTTTCAACAACAAGTGGTGGGATAATTTCGCATTATTTTTATCTCTTTGAGCAGAGAGAAAATTTGGTTCTGTTTTGAACCTAAATATGTAGTTTTAATTCATCGCTGAACAGATAAGCAACGAATACAACAATTTTTCCCGACACGAACCTCCCAACGAAATATGCTTATGCACTTTCTGTTTTTTTTTTTATTATTTACTTTGGAATTCGATTTCTGGAGTTCTAATTTTGCATTCACTACAGACAAGCCCTTACCCCGATTCTGCGATAATCATGTTTTGTATTTGTTCATTTGAGACCAAACAAAGCTGGTTTCGTTCATGTTTGAATGGTGTCAGCCTAGCACCCATTATCGCTCATATTTTTGAACTACATAGTTGAACAAAAAAGTTATCTCCAAAAATCTGAAACCTTTTTCAAATCCTAGTTTTTTATTCAAGTACAATTAGTCCATTTCGTATTGCTTCAAGTAGCCCCCCCCCCCAAAAAAAAAAGAAGCAAAATTGACATGATTTATTATCAAAAACTGCAATTTACTGTTGTTGGTTCTTATTTGCTCTTTCTCTTAAGGAGCTAATGCATTCGGCAAGTGAGCCACTTAAATGTTCTTTGAGCTTACCTATTTTTTCTGAATGATCAACATTTACAATATTTTGACAAGTTCGTTTAACCTGGAATTTCTCAAAGCATTTCGGGGTGGTCAAGTGTTTCTAGACCAATCTAAACAGACTTTCGGAATAATGTTATTCTAACAATTCACACATCGTTCTTCGTTCCATAGAACGAAACTCCGTTCAGCCTGAAATAATAATCAGTCAGTAGATACTCTGTTGCTCTTTCTGTCAACAGGCAGAGTCATTAGCGGTGTCGTTAGGAATGTTTTGTCTGCTCTATGTTCCTGTAAGCCATTTTTTCCGGTTCTGTGATCTATTTCTAGTGAATCATTTAACCAACTATGCTACTCCTCTTTATGGAGTACCAATTCACAAAAAGATTTCAGGCGGGTAAGAATGCTTGGATTATTTTTTCGTATTGCCAAATATCCATTAAAACAGCAAAAGGGATAGATTATGTGCAAGCTATATTAAATCATAAGAATATTGTAAAACTGCTGAAATTTAGTGGGCGGGATGCTGGCTGAAGATGGCTTCTTAGCTAGCTTATACTATAGAGCGTAAACTACAGCCCCAAATTGTTTCGTCTTTTGCTGAAACCGAATTCAAAAAGACAAATGAACAAAGCTTTTCCATGAACAGCAAGGAGCAAATTTAAAAATTAGAACAAGCAGTAAATAGATAGCATAAAGACAAGCTATCTCATCCAAACTTAAGTACGAACAGTAATTACTATGAGTATAAACTTAAACCTAAGACGAACAGAAATTACCAACAATAAACAAAGTTCTGCCAGTATATGATATATATTTTACAAAGGGATTTCTAGCTTGACTTCTGAGTACATTTTTTGTGTCTTTGCTCAATAGTTTTTAAGTAACTAGTGCAAGTATAAATGACATTAAATTAACTGGAACCATACTAAGGGGGAAGAGGACCCCTCCCACCAACAGGCTAAAGTATAAATTATGCTTTATTGATGATAACAAAAGCATACAAAGATCTTTTCCTAGTACCTGATCCTTCACCTTAAGGGGCTCCGTTTTTGATTAGAAGTTTTACATGACTTTGCTGTAAATAGGAGTCACATTACTAATTTCTGTACGTTTTCCAACAATGAAGGTCAAATTGGACAAATGATAAGAAGTGCATTAGTACTCAAGATAAAAAAGGAAATTAGAAGTTGAATATTTGCGGTAGTGAAATTTCGAATTTGCTTCAAGTTAAGCGTCAAAGTTAGATAAGAACGTATGGATTGGTAAATGCACGTGAACAACATAGCCAGGATTTCAAAGTAAGGCTTCCAAGTAAAGAAAAATATTGAGCATTGTTTTTCGTCTTTGAAAACAGTCTAATCTCCTTTTGGCTAATGATTATGAAATACGTGAGCACAAATTCTTAGAAAGTAAGAAAAGGAAATTTAACCCTAGCTTCCTTTGCAGTTTATTCCCTCCGTTACCTCTTTTTACACCATCAGACCAATGGCTTTTCGTGTCAACATTTAAAAATTTAAGGTTTGCATTTTCTCCCTTTCATCGTTTCCGTTAGCTATTTATTCTAATTCAAACTGGCCGCAATGCAGCTTTTTGCTATCAAAACTGTATTTCTCTAGAAAGTTTCATTATACGGCAAGCGTTTTTTGACGATCTTCCCGAGCTTGATAGTCTTCTTGGATAGGTCATAAGAGTACTAGAACCGAGGCGGGAGGCACCATAAAGAGCGATTGTAAGACCTAAGGTCCGCCATCTTGCTAAATTATGAGTCTCTAATGACCCCTAACTCTCGTTCCTGTCTCTGTCAATAGCTCCCAACTTTGTACTTTGGACTTTGAATAGTTCGCTGGCAATATTACTTGGAAGAGGAAAAGAGAAAGAGACATCATTGATTTTCTATTTTCTTTTTTTAGCTCATCCGCGAAACGTTTGTTTATTATTGCATTTTTAAAATGGGAGGAAATATACCGTCTGTGTAAAAAAAAAAAAACTATTAGCTTAAGGTGACAGTGATACTAATAAGCTGATTGTTTGGATCCCTAAGGCATCCAATTTCGGTATTTAGTTGATAAAACAGTTTAGTTTAGTTTACATAGAAAAAGTCTGTAATATATGAAAGGAGACAAATGGGTTATATTATAGATTGAAAATCCAAAGAGGTTGGATTCCTAGAGGACTTAGAAAATTGTCAATGGGACATCGTCTACTTTTTTCCCCCATTCCAATTATATTCGAAGTGATAACATTTTAATTATGTTTGCTGTAAATTATTTAGTGAACATATTTCATGGTTGCGGCGTGAGACGCAACCTTAGTAAAAAAAAAAAAAAATAGCTGATAGTGACCAAAAGCTTAGAAACGTCTTTTGAAAAAAAAACTGTCAAGTAATTAATAAACCCCATTTTAAGCTTATTTAGGTAACTGTTGATTCTACTAAATGGTAACTATTATTTCTATTAATGGTAAATATTGTTTTTGCTAAAAACTATGGTAAGAATTTATTGCGAAAACAAGTTTCTGGGAATTTTCAGGGATTGAGGTGGCTAAAAGTTTTGATGATGAATTTACATGACTCTTAAATCCCTTATTGTCAACCTCGTATTGAGGCTCACGTACATTCCTTCTCCTTAGCATCCTATTTTTAAAGACTAGATTATTGTAAACTGGTAAATAAGTTTAATTCCAGCTTTAGTTCATAAGCTAAGGACGCATAAGTGTTCCATATTCCGTTTAGATTTTGTGTTGAAAAAAAATAGTACCATCGGTGCATTTTAATGAATTCTCCTTTCTACTTCTTGATATCCGGCAGAAATATCTAATTTTACACTGGTGTCACAAAGTAAACATGTTTTGTCATATATTTTCTTCTTTTAATTGTTTGGCTTATTAGCACTGGCTTTCAGGATTCCAGGAAAGGGGTTTCCCAAACTGCAGTAGCTTTCCCAACATTTTTTCCGGGGTTAATACCTGTCTGCTAAATTACTCCTGTGAAAATGAAAAATTACAGGGAAAATTTTCACGGTTTCTGATCGATTAAGTTTATCCCCGTCTTTTTTTTAAATTAAATAACAATTTCTTAGCTAAGTGGTTGAAATTAATCATAGCCTCAAATGAAGCACTTAGACAATTTGAAACCTTACATTTTACACCCACGACAGAATTTCAAGCTGGTCCCTATGTAATTAGAATAAAAACATTTTGTTCTTTCTAACAGAAAATAAAACAACTAAATATTCAATCGTATATTCCAATCCTCTCCCAATTTGCAATTGGGCACCTAAAGGAAAAAAATGTGCTGATTTTTAGGATAGATTGAAATTTATTGATGAACTAACTGTCTTGGAGACGTGTTATTACTATTTAATTTTTTTAATTAGCCTAATTGATATTCTGGAACACATAGCAGATGAGACAATTACCAGTGATGTGACAGTCAATCCGTTAAACTCAAAATATGAACTATTTTCTCCTTCAGACTGTCCTTTCTTTCATGTGCCCAATCCTCCCAGACGCATTGGTTAGCACTCTGAAATTACTGTATTACTTTTTGAACTGATTTAAACGGGATTACCAATATTACCGATATTTTACAACGTACAAATTGCACATTCTCACTCTCCGAATTTTTTCGAATGTTAAATGTCCCACATTACACTATTCGGAATTGTTCCTCCATATTCATACACAATCCATGAGTAATAGGGTTGCCAACTAATGACGTCTAAAAAGAGTGCAAATCAACGTCAAAAATGAAGCATCTTTGCTCTAAAAGAATGTAAGTCAAAAAACTTGCACGCATCCCCTCTTGCCCATCCCCTCCGAGGTTAAAAAGGAGCGCATTTCAGACAAAAAGTTTGCAAGTTGGCAACCATGGAATCCTTGGGTCAAATGTACTTCTGGCGAAGTTGCCAACTACTGATGTTTAAAGCAAATGAAAATTGACAGCCAAAAAGAGTGATTTTTAATCTTCCATATCCTCTCTGAGATAAAAAAAGGGCGTTTGTCTCAAAGTGTGCAAGTTTGGCAACCCTGCTGAGTACACTATCCTGTTTGATTTCCTGGTATCTCCAAGGCATTGTCGAACCGAATAAAGGTAGTCCAAAAACGTGCTTTTTGTACCTTGGGACAAATTCGGTTTTCCATAGTCATTTCTCCTCTTAGACATTGCCTCCTTCGTTCTACTAAAATAAAAATCTTCTTTTTTTTTACCACTATAAAAGTTTAAAGCGGTGAACAATCTCTCTTCCTGCACAACTGAAATGTTAAAAGGGTGGGTTCCCACTCCGTCTTTACGCCCCCTCCCCTTTTGTCATTCATTGTCTAAAGTTTATTTTACTTTTTTTTTTAATATCCTATTTGTGCAGTATATCTATCTATATATATAAAAATAAGTTGTCTGTCTGTGTGTGTGTGTGTGTGTGTGTGTCGAGTGACGTCATTTTTGTGTGTCGACTGACGTCATGTTTGTCGACTGACGTTATTGAGCTGTATGCGTCATGAAGTTGTTTGTCGACTGACGTCATGTTTGTCAACTGATGAAATTACATACCGGGACAAAAATGACGACCGGGACACAGGGAATATAAATGACGACCGGGAACCTCAAAAAGTAATTACAGACTGGGACACCCGGACACAAATCACGACCGGGACACAGGGAATATAAATGACGACCGGGACACAGGGACACAACTACAACGGGGACGCCGGGGGCACAGGCGGGATATATAAATGACGACCGGGACACAGGGATTGTTCGAATAGAAATTACAGACCGTGACACAAATGACGACCGGGCACCGGGACACAGGGAATATAAATGACGACCGGGACACTCAAAGAGAAATTACAAACTGGGACACCGGGATACAAATGACGACCGGGACACAGGGAATATAAATGACGACCGGGACACAGGGACACATCACTTAAGTAACGACTTACGCGCGGGGGGGGGCTTGGGGGGGGGGGGGCGCGAAGTGCCCAACAGTTAGTGTTTCACTAAATTTCTTCAATATTTATACTAGTTGTTTTATATATGATGCGTTTCTTTTTAATTAACTTTTTAGATGTATTTGTATTTCTTTGTTGTTTCTTTTTTTAAAGTTGTTTTTCTCCTTGACACGAGAAGCAGAAGAGTCTGTATTAGAGTTTGCAATACACTTCTCCAATCTTCAATGCCCCACTAGTGAGTCAAATACTAGGTCAATTTCAATGTTCAAATTGCGAACATTTCAAAGGCATAAGTTTGATCCCTAAGGGTGGAAACGCATGTTGATTTGATTAGATTAAAGGATGCCATAGCAAAAGGGCTATGCAACGAACAGGGCTGTTTCAGAAAAGTAGGACTTCTCAAAATCCTAGGGCAGAGCAACGAGAAGACTGTTAGCTATGATGAACTACGAAAAACAAGGTAAAATAGGATGAAAAATTGTAAATCAGATGTTGCACATGTCACGTAAGGTCATTTAGACTCACAATCTAAAGATTCCACAAGAATGTAAAATATTGAAAAAAAAAATCGGTTAGTCTATAAAGGGTTATACGAAAAAAAAAATAAACTGGTAATTTCTGTATGAATTTATAATTGAGTATTTCAAAATACTTGGTGCTGCTTTTCTTTAAATTTTGGTGCGTATATAAAGGCGGATAACAAGTCTTACGAATAATATCAGGTAGTTATTAAAGAAAAAAGGTTATCTCTTTTCAATCTTCTAAGAATTAATCTTCTATGAAATCTTCTGATTGGTCTCCCAGGAATCCAAAGTCAATTATCGAGTCTCACGCTTTGAGTGACAGTAGACTGTGCGCTTACTAAATGTACCGGGTAAAAAAAAGAAAAAAAGAAAAGAAAAAAAAAAGGTCATATACTGACAGACTTTTAATGAGCTTGGTGTACTCACCCTGTCAAGATGGATGGCATACGGGCAGCCATCATTACTGTTACCCGCAACACTACCAGAAACTGACTACATTTCAAATAGGCTGTCTATTTAAGGTTAAACATTAAAAAAATAAAATAGATACTGTTCATAAGTTCAGAATTTGTTATGTTACTATATTTGTAACCATCCATTTATTTTACTCTTCTAACAAGGAATAGTTTTGTGTCAATGATTTCATCCTTTTAAATCCATTCCTTTCAAATAGATGGAAAGTGAAAATCTTAAGTAAAACTCTTAGTTAATGCTATCTATTTTGTTATCATCAGTAAAGCGCAATTTATACTTTAGCCTGTTGAGGGGAGGGGGCCCTCCTCCCTCTTAACATGGTTCCAGTTTACATTAAATGGTCTCTCGCCAAGCTAGTCTAAACCCAAAAAAAAGGAGTGGATATGAGTGAAAAGAATTTTATTTTTGGCTCATTTCGATTAAATGAGGAAGAGAGCACCCAAATCATATCGTGGTTGCAGCGATAGCTGTACCTAGTAAAGAGGGAACCATGGTCAATAGTAACCGGAAGTTTAAAAAGTGTTTTAAAAAAAATGCCTAGTGAGGAAGATAGTCACTTAAGGCTGATTCGGGAATAGCAACTATTGTTTTGGTTAATTTTAATGATAAAAGTTTATTATGGAAATTTATTTACGGAAATCTAAAATAAGAGCCCAAGAACGCTCAAAAACAGAGTGGGATCGAAATTAAAAGATTACCGTTCTAATTGCCATCTCCGAAAGCCCCACACAAGATTATTTAAATTCCCCACCCTGAAAAACAAGATAAGAAGTACAGATGAGTCCTCCTTTTTTCTTTTTTTTCTTTTTTCATTGCCAGTAGGATACTGGAACGTCAAGAAAACTGTTTAAGGGTTCATCTAAAAGTCAATTTTGATTCATATATTTTCCAATAAATTTAAGTTGATATCGTCATCGTAAAGCTCCATATGACAACTAGAAATTACAGTTCTTCGTTCCATTTCAGGAGTGAAAAGACTGAGAACCCTGAAAATGGTACCATCACATTCCTTATGGTGGACAACCCTAAATTTGAGGTTTACAATGTCTTGTATACTCCTCCTCCCAGCTCTCTTAATGAGTTTAATTAATCGCCTGCCGACTACCAGAACTAATCGGATACTGCATTATCAAGGTGAGATGATTAATGGTTCACTTTAAAGGTCTTGATCACAGGAAAGTGCTTCCTGTAGACTCTTGATAGTTGCCTTGATCTTGATAGTGCCATTGCAAAGTGCCACATGGCACTAAAATGGCACTGTAAATTTCCATTTCTCGACTTAAAAGGCTGGGAAGCATGTCAAGGGGACCATTGTAATCTTCATGGTATAAAAAATTTGCATAGAGCCTTACATCTCATCCTCTTGCAAAATCCCCCTCCCAGTGTATGAAAAAAACTGCCAAGTAAAAAAAACCTTTAAAATTGTCTACCTCAAGAGCGAAAGTTAGTTACAAAAATAGTTTTCGGAAATATTGAAAAATAAATTGAAGTGCTGATGTTTCTTTTTTTATTCTTTCTATTTTTCCAGCCCTGGTAGGGCGCTGAAAACTCACAGACATGTGTTTGAGAGCTCATTTAAAAGCTAGAATTTAGTTCTATATTCTTTGCTTAAATCTTTCTTGACAGATCCAGAGTAAGGTGGCATATGGGACATAAAACTGGACTTTATGTATCGCGTACCATTGAAATCTCCAACGCCAAAAATCCCCAACCAGACACTTAAAACTCTATCTTGAATACGGCCTCTTCCCAATCCCCTTATCAAGTGAAAATATAAAACTAATTTTTGAAAAAAATAATTCCTAGTAAAAGGATAATGTTCCCCTTGCTCCCTTTACGTGACGAAATTGCAGATTTTTAAAAGGAAAGTTTATGAGAACTCTGAAGTAAAATTTATACTTAATTCTTTATTTTGACAAGACTCATGTTGACTTCTTTTGTTCCTTCGCCTAAGTCAGACAAATATATTTTTGGAAGATTTATTGTGGTACTTTTAAAACCTTAAAATCGAACAAAATTAGTTTAAACAAAATAAGGAGCAATGTTAAAAAAATAATATTGCTTCTGGAGAACTGATTCAATTAAACTGACTCGTGATATTTTCCCATACTTGTACTATTCTAAAAAAAAACTAGTGAAAAACTGAATATCCCTAGAGACATAGATACTGGACCGTTCTACTTTATCGAGCAGCATGGCGGTATCAAACTTTTGACTAGATCTATTTAGAAAATTTAGAACGGGATACAGAGGAGGGCTGCTTGCCCTCCAATCTCTTTCGAATCTTAAAAAGGGCACTAGAGCTTTTAATTTCCAATTGAATTAGCTTCTTTAAAAGTTTCAATGATATTTCTAGCTATTATAGAGCGGCACTGCCTATTATATTACTTATATGTCCTTTTGTAAACCTTCAAGCATATAGTTTTTTTCGTTTAATTTAAACTCCCCCTAAAGTTTTCCTAAAAGTTTCGCCTTAATACCCTGGGCATAATCAATTACAGTAACTGTAGTGGTAGCACTAATAGTATACACATAGTGCCTTATAGATAGCTCAAAACCCCCCACAACTTACCCTTAAAGGTCTAATGTAATAATATAAGCCGTTCTGAGATATTTCTTTGTCAACTTTTCGAAAATCTACACGCTCATAGTTCGTTGTGATTTAATTTAACATCCGCCTAAATATTCCTTGATAACTTCTCCTTAATACTCTTAGTCTGCGTAGTAGCAATAATTGCAGTAGTATTAGTTGCAGTATGCGCATATTATCTTTGGTTTCTTCAACATCCCCTTCAACACACGCTGAAAGTTTCAACTTTATACCATCAACCGTTCCTTAAGCATTTCTGATGCGCTCTCTTGGAAACCTTTGTGTACATATTGTGTTTCAATTTAGTTCCATTCAGTTTCAATATATCCACAATTTTTCGCCATAATACCCATGTTTTAGTAGCAGCAGTAGTAGTAGAAGCAGTAGAATTAATAGTAGAAGCCATAGCTTTAGCGGCAGTAGTAGCAGTAGAAATAGTCCTCCGCAACCATCCCTGTTAGTTTCAACATCACAAACCAAGCTGTTCATAAGAAATTACTGTAACGCCTTTTTGACAAACTGTATACAGACAGCGTGTCGTGATTTAGCTCATCTTCCCCCTAAAAATTCCTTAAAATCCCTCTTTCATACCGTTAGGCATAGTAATAATAGTCATGATAGTAGTAGTATTGATATTACTAGTAATATTAATAGTAATAGCGGTAGTACAAGTAGCAGCAGTAATATTAACTTATTTCCTTTCGGCTAGTTAAATATCCCTCTTGTCAAGTCCTGGAAGTTTCAACTTAATACAATAAGCCATTGCTTTAACATTGCTGATATGTCCTTTTTACAACCTGTTCGTTCAAATACTTCTTGAAATTTTCATGTCAATGCTCTTACAAGCAGCTACAATAGAAATAGTCGTTGAAGTAGTAGTAGTAGTAATAGTAAATATAGCAATGATAGTAGTATTAGTAGTAGCGTGCACACATTGCCTTTTGGTCAGATGATCTTTCCCTTTAAGCATTCTCTAAAAGTTCCAAGTTAATACCCAAAGCAATTCTTGAGATACCCTCTTTTGACAATGTTCGTGCACCTAATGTCTTTCAATTTAGTTAAAAATGTCCCTTCAATATTGTAAATGGAGTAGTGTGGTAGGAGTAGTAGTAGTGACAGCAGCAGCAGTGGTGGTAGTTGCATTAGTAGCGGTACCATGCAAATATTGCAACTTTGATCATCTCCTTTATCATTTCCCGAAAGTTCCAAACTAAAATGCTCAGTCAATCCTGAATTAAAACATTTTGACAATCCTAATACACATAACGTATTCTGATTTGGTTCAATACTCCCCTCAACACTCTCTGATAGGTTCACCTAAATGCCCTTCGCGTTTTCGGAAAGTAAAGTTAAAACATACATACTTCCTCAATGGCATATAGTATATGTAAACACTGAACGAATTGCTCAACCTACAGTCCTTGCCCTAAGGACTGTGGGAAGGTTGACATCACCAAAAATACAATTATTGGACCTTTCAATAATGCTGAACAAACGAGCTCGCTTGAAATTTTGATCAGATGTGTTTTGGGGAATCATAGGCTTGAGGAGGGGGCTGGTTACTTTCCATTCACTTTTGACTCTTAAAAAGGGCAGTATAACTTCCGAGTTTCAATCAATTGAGCCCCATCCAATCCGAAGTATACGCGTCCACCCGTTCCATTAAACCATATATACTACGGGGTACAACTTACAACCCTTGCCACTTTGCTCTGGGGGTTATATCCGCCATAATGGCATTGTTATATGGTCTCTGGACTATTGTGAACGGAATGACTATCTCACGATTTCAATCGGATGCGGTTGGTGAAAGAGGGTGTCAGGATGGGGAGGGGTGCTAATTGCCCTCTTTTACTTTTGACTCTTAAAAATGTACTAGAACTTCACAATTCCAAGAAAATAAGCCTCCTCTAAATTTCACACGATCGTCCCTTCCATGAGAACATTATATGCCCACGGGGCATAACCTACAACCCTTGCCTTCAGACTCCAGGGATTGTGTCAGCCCTAAAGGCCTTTTTATGTGATCTTTGGGCTGTTTTCTGAACAAATGGATATTTCAAACTTTTATCAGATGCATTTAGGGGAAATAAAAAGTGAGGGTGGGGGGCTAGCTGCCGTCCCATCGCTTTGACTCTTGAAAGGGGCATTAGAACTTCTGGTTTCAGATTTAATAAGCCCATCCAAAGTTTTTACGACCACAATTCCATAACCACCTTATATGCCCCAGGGGCATAACTGGCAAATCTTGCCGTAAGGGCTGTGGGGGGATATTGGCATCCTCAAATACAGAATTACTATGCCTTTCAAGTACGCTGAACAAAATAGCTATCTAAAAATTTTGATTAGATGTTTTTGGGAAATGATGGACGTGGTGGAGGGGGATGGTTGCCTTCCAATCACTTTCGATTATTAGAAAGTGCACTAGAACTCACAGTTTCCAATCGAATGGGCTTTTTTGAAGTTTCTACTACAACTTCTTCTATATGAAATGCCCTGGTCTAAAAAAATAATACAAATAAATATATAAATAATACATTGTGCCCACATCGCTCTTTACCTAGGCAGCGTTATTGTGCTGCCTGCCTATGATTCCTGGACTTTGGGGGATTTTCTCCCTATTCTTGAAAGTCAGGCAAATTGCCTCAGGCTAGTTGCTTTTGTTCGGTAACATTAAACTTAATGAATCACATATAGTTCGAACCAGCATAAAAAGCTAATTCTATTGATGCCAGGTACGTGCGCAGAAATTTTTTTCGGGGGGGGGGCAAAACCTTCGAAACAGCACATATCAAGTAGCCCTTTTTTTATTTAGTAACTAAATAAATGTAAAAAGCACGTATATCGGAAAATACAGATTAACTTTAATCTGCAGTATTGTAGCGGATGGGTGGAAGAAGACTGAAGCCTCAAAAGTACGTTTTAGGCTCAGGTTATGCTCATAGCGATTTAGAACCAGAGATTAATCTATTATATCCCACTGAAAAGGAAATTTTAGGGATAAAAGTGCAATATGGGTGCTGTGGGGGGTAGTTCTTCTATTACGAAAACGTCAATTTTAATGAAAAATAATAGTTTCCAAAATTGATCCTTTAAAAGTTGTACTTTATCTTGAAAAGGGGGGATAAACGCCCTAATATCAAGGATAATTCTATTTTGTTGTGGAAATCAAACTTTCTTTACGAAAAAGAAAAGCTAAGAGCTCATATGGCACTTGTGACGAGGCAAGAAGAGCTAAGAGCCAAGAGCTCATATAGTATGAGCTCTAACAAAATTCTAAGAATCAATAGATTGATTTAAAAGGCAGATCAGAGGCTTAATGCCGGTCGGGATTTAAAATGAGAGCTCTGAGTCACGATGTCCTTCTAAATATCAAAATTCATTAAGATCCGATCACCCACTCGTAAGTTATAAATAGCTCATTTTTTCTAATTTTTCCTCTCCCCTTTGCCCCCTAGATGGTCGAATATGTGAAAACGACTTTATGAAGTCAATTTGTGCAGCTCCCTGACACGCCTACCAATTTTCATCGTCCTAGCACGTCCAGAAGCACCAAACTCGCCAAAGCACTAAACCCCTCCCCCAACTCCCCCAAAGAGAGTGAATCCTGTACGGTTACGTCAATCACGTTTCTAAGACATTTGCTTATTCTATCCACCAAGGTTCATCCCGATTCCTCCACTCTAAGCGTTTTCCAAGATTTCCGATTTCCCCCTCCAACTTCCCCCAATGTCAACAGATCTGGTCAAGATTTGAAATAAAAGCTCTGAGACATAAATTCTTTCTAAATATCAAATTGCGTTAAGATCCGGTCACCCAGTCTTAAGTTAAAAGCACCTCAATTTTTCTAATTTTTCCAAATTAACACCCACCAGCTCCTCCAAAGAGAACGGATCCGTTCCAATTATGTCAATCACGTATCTAGAACTTGTGATTATTCTTCCCATCAAGTTTCATCCCGATCTCTTCGCTCTAAGCGTTTTCCAAGATTTCTGTATCCCTCCTCCAACCTCTTATGTCTCCGGATCCAATTGGAGTCGAAAATTGAACATCTGAGACATAAAATCCTTCTATATATCAAGTTTCATTAAGATCCAATCACCTATTCGTAAGATAAAAACACCCCAGTTTTTACGTTTTCCAAGAATTCCGGTTTCCCCCTCCAACCCCCCTCCCCACCAATGTCACAGGATCTGGTCAGAATTTAAAGTAAGAGCTTTAAAGCACAATATCCTTCTAAATATCAAATTTCATTAAGATCTGGTCACCCAATCGTAAGTTACAAATACCTTTTTTTCGAATTAACCCCCCCCCCCCCCCCCGCACCTCCACCAAAGAGGACTGATCTGGTCCGGTTTTGTCAGTCACGTATATTTGACTTTTTTTTATTCTTCCCATCCAGTTTCATCCAGATCTCTCCGCTTTAAGCCTTTTCCAAGATCCCCCCCCCCAATGACGCTGGATCTAGTTGAGATTTAAAATAAGAGATCTGAGTTACGAGGTCCTTCTAAATATGAAGTTTCATGAAGATCCGACCACTCCTTTGTAATTTAAAAATACGTCATTCTTTCAAATTTTTCAGAATTAAACCTCCTCCCCCCCCAATAGAGCGGATTCGTTCTAATTATGTCAATCACGTATCTAAGGCTTCTGTTTTATTTTTCCCACCAAGTTTCATGCCGATCCCTCCACTCTAAGCGTTTTCCATGATTTTAGGTTCCCCCCCCAAACTCCCCACAATGTCACCAGATCCGGTCGGGATTTAAAATAAGAGCTTTGAGACACGATACCCTTCTAAATATCAAATTTCATTGAGATCTGATCACCCGTTCTAATTTTTCAGAATTACGATGAGTCGCTCTTTCCTTACAGTTCGTTACCAGGAAGTGTTTGATGTATGCTGCACCGTCGTATTTAAACTTCCACCGAAAGAATTCATAATTCAGACTTGATTTTGTACCTAGTATCGATCAAAATATTATTATCCTTAGAAGACTAGCATTGAGAAGAAGACACAGGTCACTTGACAAGGGAATGCTTTTAATTGGCTAGGTATAATAGCCCATTTCCAAAGCTTTGTTCTAACCAACAGCTTGACTGAGTTACAAAAGCTCTTAAATCAGGATAAGGAAACTAGAGAGAAAAAGCCTGTCAGAAAAATCCTTTTATCCTCCCTAACTGAGTGTTTAGTCTTTGAGAAAAGATGGATGAACCACATTTATCAGCGAAAAACTGGACATTGCTTGACTGTAAGCGCCCTAATTCCGTTCAACGTCAAACTTGGAAGATGGATGTAAGCCACAATGAGCAGCACCCCCTGTCAGCGTGCATTATCAGCCTTTTGCGGGTCGCTTTTGTTGATGGATGGTGATTGAGAGGCTATTAGCGAACAAGAATTCCCTTCTTGGCTTCAGTTCATCACGCAAGCAAAATAATTCATTTCCAAGAGAATAGATGGATGGATGATGTTGACAACAGCTTACAGAAAGTTATGACACTCTTCAAATTTCTTGATCGTTTTATGCTTCCGGGGCAAAAAGGTCGTTGCCAACGAGAAGACAATACATTCAGGGAAATGGAAAGTCAAAGGGAGTGCTAAGTAGTTGGAGTATTCAATGACTCTTTTGAACGCGGAGGCAGATAGAAATCCCTCCTGCTCTAGTTATTATTGTTTCTTGTAGGTGGAAATCAAAATCAAAAGGAATATATATATATATATATATATATATATATATATATATATATATATATATATATATATATATATATATATATATATATATATATATATATATATATATAGCCCAGATCGACTAGGTGATTCAAAGACTACTTGCCGTTGTTATGCCCTCTCTTTTATCTTCTCGGCAAAAATAGAATGAGATGAAAACAAACAAGTTAGGTTTGGATATCTACATGAAAACAAAAGTTAAGGTTTCAATCTATTTCACACGTTGCATCGACTATGCGGAACAAAATGGCTATCTCAAAATTTTGATCCGTTGACTTTGGGATAAAAATGAGCATGGGAAGGGGCCTAGGTGCCCTCCAGTTTTTTGGTCACTTAAAAAGGGCACTAGAACTTTTCATTTCCGTTAGAATGAGCCCTCTTGCAACATTCCAGGACCACTTGGTCGACACGATGACCCCTGGGGAAAAAATACTTCTGGCAAAAAATACGAAATTCCACATTTTGTAGATAGGAGCTTGAAATTTTCGCTACATGGTTCTCTGATACGCTGAATGTGATGGTATGATTTTCGTTAAGATCGTAAGTTTTTTAAGGGGGTGTTTCTCCCTATTTTCCAAAATAAGGCAAATGTTCTCAGGCTCATGACTTTTAATGACAAAGACTAAATTTGATAAAACTTATATATTTAAAATCAAGCATGAAAATTCAATTCTTTGATGTATCTTTACTATTGAGCCGGGTCGCTCCTTACTACAGTTCGTTGCCACGAACTGTTTGATGTTGAGAAGAGGTGATCTGGGAAAGCTACAGAATATCGACGAGAAATAAAGAGGAAACTTTTATTTTGCTGATTATTCTATCCGTATTTTCTATTTGGGACTAAATTTTGGAGTCATTTACCTCACTTTGACTGGTGAAAGTTGGCAAAGAACCTTATCTTGATATACCTTTTGGTTTAAAAGAGCATATTTCAGACGAATTCCACCGCTTACAGGCCTTGGCTACATGACATTGTCTGCTATAGCATCATGTACTTTAGCTCGGTGACATCATCACAAAAATGAAGAGAGGGAGGGTGGAAAATTTTGTGGGTTTTTCAATCCTTCAGTGAAAACACAAAAAACGCCATTTCAATGAAAATACAAAGAAAAATCAAAACATAGAGGAGGTATGCACTTTGCACTTTCTTCCCCAGTATCGGTAAGAAAATAGCGAACACAATAACATCCCCAATAAAATCATACAAAAATCCCCAATAAACTCATACAAATATTTTCTTCGTTTAACACTATTTTAAGTCAATGGCAATTATTCACGTAGTTTCCCTCGACATTTCCATGATAATAGAAATTTTGAGAGGTACGTTTATGTCCGGATTTGGTCACGTTCATACGAAAGTGTTGAAAGAAGTGTTGCCATCTGTAGTACAACCTTCGACAGAGTTGATTCCACAACCAACAACAAGTTCGTTTCAGACCATGAGATTATACTGAAGATTTACTGACATCGTTGAATTCATTTATCAACAAAACACTCGATCTGGGACATGTGGCAGCTGTTATTTTGCTTGATATTAAAAAAAAAAGCATTCTACAGTATATGGATCATGGAATTCTATTAGGTAAACTAGAAAACATCACAGTTATAGGAGAGACACTGGAATGGGTCCGATCCTACCCAAGTAATAGGTGCGTTTTCATAGTAGAATATCTATTGAACAACATAGCTGTAAACTTGGGTGTGCCACGGGGATCGAATCTAAGGCCACTGTCATTTCTAATTTATACGAATTACCTAAATCAATTTCTAAACCAAAATTTCTGGGCCTTGAGGTTCTGCAAAGTTTGCTGCAGAAAAGGCACTTCTAATAATTCAACAACTATTATGAGCCGCTTGTATTTGCAAACGACATTACAATCGCTTTCTGTTGCTGAGGCTTGGAGATACTCGACGAAAAACTAAAGATTACCTTAGAAGGAATTTTCATTTAGATTGATGCAACTATTCTCGCAACGAATTTCGAGAAATGTCATGTCAATTCTTTTCAATGACTGGAATTACTAATCCAGAAATGACTTGGATTTTGACTTCAATAGGAATGATAGAGCAACCAGAAAGTTTTGGGAGGCATTTAGGTATATTCCTGAAGTTGAAGCCTATCTTTTCAACATCTAATCCAGGATTTAGAGCCTAAATTCTCTCGCAATCCTGGTATCACCAAAAATTGAGGCACGTATTTCCTCAAAAACTCTTCTTCTACTTCATAGTAAAATTTTGAAACCTCATCTACAGTATTGTGCCATAGTTCGGCAGTCAACTTTCAAGCTCCACCTATGAGACTAAATTCAATCCACAGACGTACATTGAAAACTCTCGTAAATATGAAAACTATCTCTCTCTTGATTCGCTTTACCTTCAATCGTGCTTACTTTATTGTTTTTACGTTCTTCTCTGGGTTAGTTCAATCTGATTTCCAAAATCTTTTTCGGTTGATTCAGAACAAAATAGTCGAAACATGCAATCTGTGTTTGATCTTCAATTGAGACGAACACCAAAAGTACATTCGGTTTTACCCCGAGAGTTTTATGTGTTAAAGAGTGGAACATATTTCCAAACGGCCGAGGTGCAGGAGCTCCCATAGGTATTTAAAATAATTTCTGGAATTACTTAGTCAAATATCAAAAAAATTATGCTAATTTAAAGTAGATTAAATCTTACATTATGTTTTCTTTTTGACTTCAGTATTTTTCTTTTTAGCTAATTTAGGGTAGGTGGTTGTAGGTCTGGGGAGGAAGGAAAGAGCCCTAGCGTTAATTTTAATCTTTTCGTTTATTGATGAGCCGTCTGGGTGCATAGAAGAGTGAAGTGGAAGCTGTACTGTTTGTTAGTAAAGAGTTTTTTTTTGTGTGTTAAAGGTCTCAATGAAATCTTTGGCACGGAATAGTGTAATTAAAGTTTGTATATCTCCTTTTTTATTAAATAAACCCGATGGAAACGATGGACGAAGAACGAATGGCTGTTTATTAATGGCCCCACTCAGAGCCAATTTTTATCAAAATTGTTCACAACAGAACTTAGTAGTACATAGAGAATAAAATAAGGAACAAATCATCGTCGATGTGCCCCCCCCCCCCTCAAAAGAAACAAAAATACCAAGACATAAAAATTAATAATTTTTTGTAAAAAAACATGAATGACCGCTATGCCTCATATACAAGTAGAAAACACTTTCAGTGGCCCTAATTTATGCAAATGTTGGGGATGGGCTAGGATTTTCTTAACATTTCTTTAAAATGATGCAAAATATATATTTTTTCAAATGTAGGGAGAAACATGTTGGGTTTTCTGAAATTTTCAAATGAAAACACCAAAATTTTTATCCAATTAAGGAAGGAGTACAGCGCACCAAACCCAGGTCCTTGGATAAACCTCTTGTCTTGGCAACGACAGTTTTAAGGACTCTGTTTATACAGCTCTTCACGGTGAACTGTGAACGTCAATTGTGTAAGTCAATTGTGTGCTCACTCTTGAAATTCACAATCAAGAATTAGAGTTTGTTCTTCCTTTAAGCCCTATATAAAAGCTTGTCGAAAATAATGCGAGACGATGGATTGTCAGATTAACTTTCAGCACTTTAGGACAAGAAACTTTGTCTCATTTTTAAGGGATTTTTCGTCATTTTTGCAGAAACTTAGAGCATACACGTCAGAGTAAAGAATAGTCAATGCGTATGTCATTAAAAACAAACAAGGCTGATCTATTTTGACGGTAAAAAAAATGGAATATAGGGTGAAATTCTGTGTCACGTTTTTCATGTGTCTAACAGGTGGCACCTGGTATGTTGGTTTTTTGTCCTTGCTATTTTTCTGCCAATAAATGAAAGGACAACGCAAAAACGCCAGTATAGTTTAATTCGTGTCATTTTGTCTGCAAAGCATAAAAATCATTTTTTTTCCTTATTGTTTTTATATTATGTATTCCCCAACTAGAAACCCAACCTCCGAACAATTCTCGTGATTAAACTAAACTATGTTACACCTAATTTTGTACTTATCAGTTATATAATAAACACTCGAAAAGTGAACTTTTGATAAAGCTAATGAAATAAAACAAAATATGATGAAAATATGATACTTTATTAGGAAGATTGTAAAATTACAACTTAGAGTTATGTACCTAGAATCACGCGAAAATGTCGTTAAGAATCACGTTAAAAGGAGGTCTTCCTTCTGCCTTTACTGCCGCCCGCCACATGTACTCTACTAAGTATGATTGTAAATGATGGCGGGATGTACCTCGGTACGCTTCCAATAATGTAGCTTCTCATTGGAGCACAAAGTGTGTGTCCATTGACGCTTTTTTTTTTTTTTTTTTTTTTTTCTAGGGCAACAGATCCTTATCTTGGAGAAATATAATTGCCTGTTTTTCGTTCCCTGGTAAATCCCAAATTTTAACTTGAACATCCATGGTGAGACACTATATTCTATTACTAGTCAAAGCAAACTAACCGGTTATTATCCCATTTGATCTTTGCCAGCCATATGATCGAGAGTGTAAAGAAGTTACTTGATCAGTTTCTTGTGTCGGATTTTTATAGGGTGTGTTCCAACTGACGGTTTTTCAGTAACTGCAGTTACTGTAAGGTAACTGCCCATTTCTAACTGCAGTAGAGCCAGTGGGAACGGCACAGTAAGCTGACTTGCAGTAGCGTCATTTTCGAATTAAATGAACGTGTCTAAATTTAAGGGACAGTTTAATACTTATTAGTATAATTTTTTTATTCCTTCTGTTTCAGAGCATTTAGAGAGGTTCTAAGCCAACCATGGGCATTTGGCTGTCACAAATGATTTTGCTCAAATGAGCTGGTGAAAAATAAACAACATATACTTTTTTCTCTTTTTTTATTATTTCAAGACTAGAATATCACAAAACTAAGCATTCACATAGCTTGATTGTATCTTAAGCATATACAATCCCTGATGGAGTTTTGTTGATACCTGTCTTAAATTGATTTGTCTAAATAAAATGGGCCTATAGCATTTACAGGATAGTAGTGGGACAACTATAGCAAGTTTTTTTTTCAATATTCTACTTTTTTTTCAAATAATTATTGTTCTCTGGTCAAATTTGTGTTCCTTGCTAAGTGGTAGGCACTCTGGGTTGGAATGCTTTGTCCAAGGGGTACAGGTTTAATTCCTGGCATTGTAATTTTATTTGGTTTTGGATAGGGGTTGGTGATATGACTAACCTCAGCTAGACTTGGCCTAACTTTAAATGAGTACAGATGAAAATCTAGGGACAGTAAGAAGGAAGGGCATGCAAGAGCATAGGCTGGCTGGTCCCTAGCTTCCTATTGCACTACCTGGCTAAAGGACCACCAGGTCCTTTACTGGTCTACTGACTTAGCCATAGAAACTTTCTTTCAAACCCATTAAATATAAGTAGAAAAGAATAATACCAGTATGATGGTCCTTCTATTTCCCTGAAATGTGGATGTATGAACAAGAGTGTGGGTCATGAGAGATAGCTTGTAAATGTAATTGGGGTAAATGTTCTGCAAGATTTAAAAAATTTATGACTGTTGCTCAGGTTGGCAACTGAACACAGAAGTATAATTTTGTTATTTGTTTTTCTTTGTGACTATTATGCTTATTTAATGTCAAGTATTTTAAAGTCAATCTTCTTTAATTTGTTTTTAATTACCATGGCCCTAGGGCTTAAATACAATAAAACCTACTTATATCCATTGATTTCCTTTAAATAGATAGGGGCTCTATGTTTCCTAGCTTCAGTAAATTTAAATGTAATAGTGAGACCAGGGATTACAAAGTAGGTGAAAACTTGCAAATGAACCTCTGGTATCAATAAAAATTTGTAAGAAATGGATATCAATTTAAAGATTAAAAAAACTGTTAGAAAACAAAGAAGACAAATGAATAAACAAAAGTATCCCTTTACAACCATTTAATGAATTGTCACAAATAGATTGAAATGAACAAAGCTTCAATTATGAATCCATTTTCCTTTAAACAGACTGAAGGGGCAAACCTCCAAGCTTTGACAAATTCAATCTCACTTTTGGGCATTCTCACCTACCTTTTCAAAGGAAACTTTCTTTGGATGTTTCCCATCCAACTAAAAACAACACGGACAGCATCAGGTACAAGTGACCTTCTACTTAGCCTACATACCAAAAAGAAAAGCTTGCATCTCTATACTATAATTTACCTCCAACCTGTGCAATGTGTGCAATTATACTACTACTACTACTACTACTAATAACTCACTGCAGCACCAAGCCGCCTGAGGCCAACACAGCTACGCACGCTCCTCCTCCAACCTAATCTATTTAAAGCCTCCCTCTTTACACCCTCCCAGGAAGTTCACATTTCCTTTAAATCCTTATTTATGACATCCTCCCAACCCAGACAAGGACGACCTGCTTTCCGTATAGCCCCAGACGGTTGGCCAAAAAGGACAATCTTCAGTAATCTGTCATCCTTCATCCGTAGAACGTGGCCTAGCCATCTCAACCTTTCTTTCATTATAGCCCCAGAAAGCGGGATTGAACCACACTTTTCGTACAACCTACTGTTTGAAATACGGTCAGTCAGCCGGGTACCCAGAACAATCCGTAGGCAATTTCTCTGGAAAACATCTAGTAAATTTTCATCTGCTTTTCGGAGTGTCCATGCTTCAGAGCCATATTTGACCAATGTCATCACTGTAGCTTCCAATATTCTAATCTTGGTTTGTAGGCTTATCTTTCTATTCTTCCAAACTTTTTTTAACTGTGAAAAAACACCCTGAGCTTTAGCTATTCTACTTTTTACATCTTCACTGCTCCCACCATCTTTACTAATAATACTACCAAGGTAACTGAAGCTCCCAACCTGATCAATCTTTTCGTTACCTAAGGTCACCTGTTCATCTTCACTTATTCCTAGCCATAGTGACTTAGTCTTCTTAACATTAATTTTCAAGCCTATTTTAGCACCCTGAACTCGTAAAACCTCTAAAAATTCATTCATTTTGCTCACACTTTCATCTAATATGCTTAAATCATCAGCATAATCTAAGTCCAGGAGCGTTCTTCCTCCCCATTTGATTCCATGGTCTCCAATTGCCTTTCCTGTGCTCCTTAAGACGAAGTCCATCAAAATGATCCATATAAAGGGGGATAGAACACAACCCTGCTTAACTCCTGATTTAATACAAAACCAGTTGCTAACCTCATTTCCTACCTTAACCGCAGCAGTATTATTCTCGTACATAGCGCAAATCACTTTAATGTATTTTTCTGGTATACCATATAACGATAAGACCTTTGTCAACGCTGTTCTATCAACAGAATCGAAAGCTTGCTCATAATCGATAAAACTAAGGACCAAAGGTGTTTGACAACGAAGGGACTTCTCAATTATTAACCTAAGAGTGAAATTATTAACCCTAAGAATCCATGGGAAACATGTAACTTCAGCTATATATATTTCTGAAGGTCATCAAAGATCAGGGACCTATAGAGCAAGAATGAGTAGAGATGTGTATTTTGAAATACCTTCCCAGGACATACTTTAGCCTGTAGACCCATCCCTGAAAGTTTCATTTTCCTAACCTAACCCCTTTCAGTGATAGCAAGAAGTCAATCAACTAGAATTTTACTGGATAAAATTACCATCCTTTGGAATAGACTTGAATAGTCTACCCTAGCCTACTTCTTCAATAGGATTAAAGACAGTCTCAGAATAATGATTCGACAGCCAATAAATCCTCAACTTATCTGTAATACTTCACCTAGGCCTGTTTACAGAGCCTAAAAGGAGTCAATGCTTAAAATGCTCCCATGTGGCAATTTAATGGAGCCTCAATGTTACCTGGAAGAAGTCAATCCTTAGAATGATTCCAAATGACAATTTAAGGTAATAATTATACCTGGATATGCCACAAAACATGGAAATTTTTAAATTAAATAATAAGTTTTTCATTGATTTAACCTACTTGCTAATAGATAGCCTACTACTCAGGGTGTTTTTTAATGTTGATTCCAAAATATGGTGATTTACTAACCTGGCTTAGATCCCTCTTTCTTTTGCAAAATACCCGTTCCACCTTCTTCCAAGGAAATAACTTTATTCCATTACTTCATTCTTGTCCATATTTATTTTTTGTTGAATGAGATTTTTGTTGAAGAAGGTGACCTATGTACTTACTGCGCTAACCATTCTTTTGAGCACGGTAAGAAAATCCCTTACTGCGGTTACTGCCGGCAGTAACTATTCTCGTTTCCAGCGGCTTGGGCAGTAACCATTTTCCTACTAGGAACGGAAATAGTAACCATTCAGTTACTACAGTAAGTCCCTGGAACACACCCATAGTGTTTATTATATAGCCGATAAGTACGCAAAATCGTTCAAGAAAATAACCAAACGTGAATAGTTTTCAAATAAATATGAAGTGTAACTTTCCAGAGAATCTTTCTGAGAGGAAACCTTAACAGCTATTTTCACTAAACACCATTAATAATATTGCAAAAATCTTCTTCAAATCCTGGGTAATATTGCACCATATATTACTCAAGAGAAGCGAATCGTGAATATTTTTTTATGAATGAAGGTCAAACTTCTTCGCTGAATCTTATTGGAATAACTTAAAGCTATTTTTATTAAAATCAGTTGATAACACTGTAAAGGTATTTTCAGATTTACAATCCTGCAAGATCCCGATTGTTGCTTCGAAAGCACTTTAGTAATTCACTCGGATCCTACATATGAACTACACAAAATTCTGTTTGTGTTTTTTTTTGCCCCTGCAAAAGTGGAACTGCCAAAACAGCATCTAACGGAAGCAATCCTGTCTGATTTTTTTTCTAATCGGGATTGAAACCCATATCAGTGACTTCTAGTTACTGTACAATTGACTACAATGTAATTTTAACTGAAGACAAGGAAGTTATTACCTATATTTGAGCTACAATTAACTTTATGTCACTTCTATGTTTTGGATTTGCTATATTTAAAATATATATATATATATATATATATATATATATATATATATATATATATATATATATATATATATATATATATATATATATATATATATACTTTACGCATTATTTAAAAGAAAAACAACCAAACTGTCAATACAGCACAAGTTTACAAGGAAACAAGAGGCCATGAAAAAACACAAGTCTATGTATAACCATCGGTTGAACTAAGACCTTATTTGTATCAGACATCCCTTGAATACTTGTCTTGTGTATTTTGACTTTTAACATTATTGTCAAAAACAGGTCCAAATGCACTTTCCTAAAGAATAAATAAATAAAAAAAAACAAGTTTTTTGAAATGAAAGTACGGAGCGACATTAAAACTTAAAACGGACAGAAATTACTCCGTATATGAAAGGGGCTTTTCCTCCTCGAAACCCTGCTCCTTACGCTAAAGTTTTTTATTGTTTTAAAAGTAGCGTTGCGAGAAAGAATCAAACTTTAGCGCAAGGAGCGGGGTGTCGAGGAGGAAAAGCCCCCTTTATATACGGAGTAATTTCTGTTCGTTTTAAGTTTTAATGTCCCTCCTTACTTTCATTTCAAAAAACTTGTTTTTTTTATTTAATTTCTGAAAGTTTTTGAATTAATGCATGTCTGATTTTGGCTCTCCGCACATAAATTATTAAAATGAAATTTGCATATTAATTCTTTTTTGGCTAAATGGCTTTCTCTTAGTTTTGATCAGACGATTTTGAGAAATAAGGGATGAGGAAGGAGACCTAGCTGCCCTCCAAATTTTCGGCTACTTAAAAAGGCAACTAGATCTTTTAATTTTTAACGAACGTTTTTATTAGTAAAAAATATACATAACATAAGAATTAACTTACGTAACAAACTTTATATTCTTATATTTTGGATTACATATATGAAGGGGTTGGTCCCCTCGTTAATACTTCGCTCTTCACACTGAATCTTGTTTTGTCCCAATTCTTTAAGAATGACCCCTGAATCAGAAAGGCCATAGAATAAATAGTTGAAATTACTTAAAATTTTTCTACCATAAAGAGCGAAGTATTTATCTCCTCCTAAATAACTCGCTCTTTATGCTAAAGCATTTTTAGAACCCTTCATATGTGTAATAATCTCTATTCGTTTTAAGTTTTAATACTTCTCCTTACTTTCAATTGAAAAAACTTTTTCATGTTTATATTTTCATTGTTTTTTTTTATAGTAATGCTAGAAAATCCTGCGCCCTTTTCATTGAATTTCTCTTCCCCCATGAAAAGTTCCTCCAAGGAAAGATCCTCCCATATAGCACCCTCCCCTGAACTCCACACCCAAACCAAAAAATCCCCCTGATAACATCGGTACACTTCCCAGTAACCATTACTGTATCAGTCATCCCCAAAAACATAGTTATTACGGTTTTCGACTATGCGGAACAAAATGGCTAACTCAAAATTTTGATCCTTTGACTTTGGGAAAAAATGAGCGTGGGAGGGGGCCTAGGTGCCCTCCAATTTTTTTGGTCACTTAAAAAGGGCACTAGAAATTTTCATTTTTGTTATAATAAACCCTCTTGCAACACTCTAGGACCACTTGGTCAATGCGATGACCCCTGGGGAAAAAAACAAACAAATAAACACGCACCCGTGATTTATCTTCTGGCAAAAAATACGAAATTCCACATTTTAGTAGATTGGACCTCGAAATTTTTTCTATAGGGTTCTCTGATAGGCTAAATGCGATGGTGTAATTTTCGTTAAGATCCTATGACTTTTAGGGGATGTTACCCCCTATTTTTCAAAATAAGGCAAATTTTCTCAGGCTCACAGCTTTTGATGACATTGACTAAATTTGATGAAACTTATATATTTGAAATCGGCATAAAAATCCAAATTCTTTTGATATATCTTTTAGCATCGAAATTCCGCTTTTTAGAGTTTCGTTTACTATTGAGCCTGGTCTCGCTCCTTACTACAGTTCGTTACCACGAACTGTTTGATTTGGAGTCTAGTTCTCAATGCTCTATTTACTATGTGAAAACAAGGGAGCTAAAGATTGAGTCAAAACATAAAGGTTTGACTTGAATTTGGTAGTACTTTGAAGAAAGTTTTCAAAAGTACACTAGTCAACTTAAAACACAGAAGTTTTCGTATAAAACTATGTTTGTGCTTGTAGAGCTTGCATTTAGAGACCTACCCAGAAAGAAGGTGTCTTTTGTGCCCGCTCTTCTCCTGTTTAGGAGAGCAATTTGGAGTTGGTCTAAGATAACCATCATTAGTCATGTAAGAAAGAGTCGAAGATTGGTAGGCTTTTATTAGAAAAATGCACAGTTCTTCAACCTCACCATCTTGAAGGGTTTTTGTTTATGAAAGTGGTAGGAAAGGATGGAAAACTTTATAAGAATCATAACAGTCATACCTGAAAAGTAAAATTAGGTCTGTGGATTTTAGTACGGTTTTAAGCGTTGTACCCAAACCTTTTTAGAAACAGCAGTATTTTACCATCTTCTGTAAGGCAATAAAAAATCTAGAACTCATTATGCTGGATAAAGCAAGGACTGCGTATTGTTTAATCTGACAGCTGCTAATGGTTGCTGTAAATTAGTTTTCGCCTTATAGAACTGCCGCCAAGATTCGATGTAATTCTGAAACCATGTCAACCGCTCATTTCCTTATCTAAATGTCTCGACTTCAATCTTTTCGGCCCTGAGTGTACACCATGTTTATCTCTATCACCCCCAGATCCGAAAGACATTCATTTTCCATCACAAGGCGCTTGATTTACGATTATTCTTTCTCGCCTCTTGGTAGTCCCTATTGTCGGCGCATAAAAGCTGGGCCATAAATCCCATGTCAAGGGTCAAAATTTATTGCCAATCCCAAACTCCAATGCCCTTTCATTACTGACATGGCTATCAATATTTCAAGAGAATATAAATCGTTTAATCCTACTGTCGGATGAATGATGGTCTTTTGTATAATCAAATAACAAACTGACAAGTTTATTGTTGAAATTGATGAAGCGTGTGACAGCTCTTGATTTTCAGACTCAGCGGTGCTCCATCATGTACAATATAATACTACACGAATAAATTATTAGAACAGGTATTCTATCAGCCGAATGAGTTTTTCCATGTATGACGGCGCAAAAGTCTTCTTAGGTAGTAGAAATTTGAAGGTGACTTCAGATACATCACAAAATTGCTGCCTTATGAAACTATGTCCATCCTGGTTAATAATAGGAATGAAATGGCCGGTGTTGCCGTACCATCTTGATTTGACAATCTAGTAAATAGTATTCTTAGTCTGGAGAGATGTAACAATAATAAAAAAAATAACTCCGTAATTTTGTATTTTTCAAAAGCAGCACATAAAATGTTTGTGGCTTAAAATGGCTAATTGCTTGAGTAAAAAAAATACACGAACATCTAAATTCAGGTCACTCGCTACACCTTCATCTTTGAAAAGAAAGAATAAAGTAAAATAGGATCCGAATAATATCAATAAAATTTGGAAACAAGGTCTTTTAATTTTGGAAATCTATCATGTAAATTTTAACTCTCGGAGAACATTAGTTATTATATTTCATAGAGGTATTACCAAGAAGCAAATCATTTACTTTCTAAACTAAAATAAAATTTCATCCAATCAAAGGCAACGCTCTAACGTTGCCTGTGATGAGTTGATATTAAAGAGCGACATAAAAGCTTAAAACGAACAGAGGATATACATTCATACATACATATATATATATATATATATATATATATATATATATATATATATATATATATATATATATATATATATATATATATATATCATGAAAAGAGAAATCACCAATGCAACAGCACAAACACAAAAAAAAGAAAAAAAAAAGAGAGAAACAGAAGGAGAAAAGGAAGACTGTTTTCCTAAATTAGTGATTAATATAGACCAGCACTTGAATGAGGCCTTAACCCTACTCATCCATACAATCACATAGGTCAAACAGCATAGCCATACACAATCAACCATAAAGAATAATCCATGGACAGGCAGTCATGTCGTCAATAAGTATAAGTCGTCATTTACCAAACAATAGAAAAAATAATATAGACAAATAATTCAGAGGCAACACCCAACACAAGGGCTCATCGTATCTCAATGAGACCATTAACGGGTGCAAAAAATGTGGCTAAGGAGCAATTGAAAGTGTTTGATTTACCAATTGCCTGCTAAAATATCTGAACAGAAAATTCATTGTTTAAAGCGAATGCGCAAGAATAAGCTGCAACTCTTGGAGCATTGTAGAAAGTACCTTTGATGAAGCTCCTGTTGGCCTTGTTCTTGGACATTCGTTCTAAAGGCATTAGTTGTTAAAAATTCAAAATTTAGTGCCAAAACGGTACATATATATTTTCCCTAGTGAATGCAGGTCAAAGGTTAAATCCATAATCATTTAAATATTTTTTCAACTCATTCAAAGCAACTCTCTTAGAATGTTTGACAGTGTGGGCAAAAAAGAACACTTCTATGAGGCCCTATATACACCATCCTCTTGAAACAGTCAGTTAGCCTATTTTGTTAATGGAAAAGGGTATTAAATCTTAAAATCTTTCTAAGAATGAACCCTCTTTCAATAATCAGTGACTACTGGCTTGACATAATTCTCTCTAGGAATAAATCAAGGAGGCACACTCGTGCCTCTTTAAAGAGGCGAACCACGACAATGTTAAGCGATCTTCGGTTCCAGTGGTCGCAGAGGGATGCATTTCGTAGCCCGAGCTCCAACTAAGAAACCTGCCAAATTTCATCCCCCTCCGACTTTTCCTTCATGGGGAAAATCTGGCCGAAAGTTTCGACCCCCAACCCCAGACCCCCTTTAACGTTGTCTGATCAGGCTGATTCACAATTTAAGGTCCCCTAAGACCCAAGAGCTTATCCGCGAAATTTCAGCTCGATCCGATAACTCCTTCCCTGTTTTCCAGAAACCACGCATAGCCACTTATTGTTCATGTTCTCCTTTTGTTTTTTTTCTGCCACGCCTACAGGTCACAGCCGACATCGAATCTGGGTGTACGAAGACTCATTCGACGCGGAATTCCCCATTGAAGGTAAAATTTTCTCTTGTAATAACATCACTTGTTTGAAAAATTCTTACACTAACAGCGGCTTGGCGCAGCGGAAGCGTGCTGTGCCCATAACCCAGAGGTCGGTGGATCGAAACCGCTAGCTGCTAACTTTTTAAAATTTGTAAAATTAGGTAATTTTGTCAGTTTGAATTTATTGATACAGAAAGGGAGAAAAAACATGGAAACATGTGATCAGAATTACATACTGGAATGTTCACAAGAATTTATACTGAAGCGGGGGTAAGGCTTGACGGAAGCAAGTTAAAAGAACCATTTAAATTGATTTCCTAATTGAAGCCGTTGGTGAAATTTTCTATTGTAATAACTTGTTTGATAACAAGCATAACAGCAGCTTGGCGCAGCGGAAGCGCGCTTGGCCCATAAACCGGAGGCGGGTGGGTAAAAACCACTAGCTGCTAAATTTTTAATTAAGCTACTAAACTATTAAAATTATCAAAATTAGATAATTTTGTTAGTTTGAATTTATTGATACAGAAAGCGAGAAAATAAACATGGAAAATTATTATTAAATTACATCCACCATGGATTGTAGAAAAACCTACAGAAATAATATGAAAAAAACTTCGTTTTCTTAAAGATTTAAAGAGGCTGCGTCCCAAAGTCGAACCTTAAAACGTACAGGAATTAGGAGAGGCAGTTGGGGGGCTGCCGCCCCCCAAACCACCTGCTTTTAAAGACTCTTTTGTACAGGTTTTTTGTTGTGGGGGGCTGCCACCCCCATAACCCCTCGCTCTTGGCTTCGGAAAGGCCCTCTTTTAAATAACAAAACAAAAAACCTGTACAAAAGAGTCTTTAAAAGCGGGGGGTTTGGAGGGCGGCAGCCCCCCAACTGCCTCTCCTAATTCCTGTACGTTTTAAGGTTCGACTTTGGGACGCAGCCTCTTTAACTCTTTAAGAAAACGAAGTTTTTTTTCATATTATTGATGTATTAGGATCAGGATGAAAAGCAGATTTTGGCGGTGCACACATCGGAATTTTGATAGAAAATTAATTTTAGGGACATAATCTTCACCTTTCTTGCACCGCCCATATTACAGGTACAGTCCGAAAATGTTCAGGGAAATAAGGAGTCACTGGGGACTAAATTCTGCCTTCCACCACAACTCCTCCTTCAATTACTCATCCTTCAATTTATCTGACAGCTCAGTAAAACAAGAATTCGAGCATAAGGATACACTTTTGAGGCTTCAGGAACTCTCTCCTCCAAGGAGCACCAATTGGGGAAGGAGAAGAAAGAGAAAGTTCTGCTCCTTACTCCTGATATTACCCTTCCCTACCCGATTTTTGTAGACTTTTTGTATTTTCATTGAAAAATATCTATTTTTGGTATTCTCATCTAAAAAACGAACTTCCCCCCTCCCTATGATTCTGAAAAATATGTGTTACTCCCTTTCCATGAATTGGTAACAATGCCCAAATAAAGAAAGATGCTCTGAGCTAACCGAATCAAAAAAAGAATAAAAAAAATACAAAACTAACAAACAAGCATATGCGGTCATCCATCGCGAGAAGAAAATATATAGAAATTTCCTATTTTTTTAAATGGACATTTCAAACCTTTATACTGGGTTTTATAATTTGACGGTGAGATTTTCATCAAGTTCAAGGCTCTCTTTGGCATCTTTTTCAGCATCTTTTTCAAATGTTGAATTTTGTTTCATGTTCGTAACTTTTGATGAGTAGTTTTAATCTTAGTGACCTTATATATTTAGAATATCTCTCTAAAATGTCTCTCTCTCTAATGATGTTCATATGTATTACCAAGAGAAAGAAAAAATTAATTGAATTTTCTTGTGACAAATTTACGGTTTAACGGTGGAATTTCCTTCAAAAATTTCAGTTTTGAAGAGAAGCATGCGTTTTACATGCAAACAAGTAGATTATTTTGCAGGGGAAAGTCACTTTTTTTCCAATTTCGAGCCTTTTAGTTTCAGTATTTCTGCCTAGCATTATTAGAGAAAACGATGGTCAATTGATTTTTCTATATTAGGAATATTGTTATGGAAAATAAATTCGACAAAATTAATTCATATAACTTAGATCAAAAGTTCTTCTAGTTAATGATTGTATCAAGGGGGGGGGAGATTTAAATAGAAGTTCCTCAGTGTGATAGTGGTTATGGTCTAGAATGTTAGATGAACATATGATTTAAAATTCTATATCCAGCGTCTTTTCCTTTCTTCTCAACTACTTCAATTAAGAATAAATACAGGTTATTTTAAAAGTATTTTACGATATTTCGTACCGAGTTCAGATTCCAGTCTTTTCTTTTTATTAATTTTACTACAAATAGAAACAAAGACTACCAGCAAAATGTGCAATGATAACTGAGTGCTTCAATACAATTTTAGTTCGCTGTCTGTCATACTCTTTTTGTGCGCTATGTATGCCATTTGTGTCAGCCCTAAAGCCATATCTCTCTTCTATATATTTTGATTTTTTTAAATATTTGCCCTATAATTTCTTGTATCTTCTGTTTAATTTTCTAGTTTATTGTGTGTTTTTCAAATCTGTCCCATTCAGGAACAAATACCTCGGTACGGGCCAAATGAATGAAAGATCATATAAATATCAGGAATCATGTTAAAATCAAATTATATGTAAAATGTAATTACCTTTTCCGGTCAGAAAATAAAAATTTTCGCGGTAAACATACTTAAGAAACTGACACGAGTTCTGCAGTTTTGGTCTTTGACAGCTCCCTGCTGAAATGAGCTGTCTGCAGTAGCAGTAGTTGATGTTGCCGCAAAATCTACTAGAAACTATATATATATATATATATATATATATATATATATATATATATATATATATATATATATATATATATATGTTAGAATAAACAATGCACAAAGTATAAAAGTCGTATATTTCCCTTTATTATAAATTATGCGTTGTATCCTTCAACATTGGCACACATAGAAATAAAAAAAGAAACCTCATTAACTGTAACTAAAAGTTTTCTAAGCTTTGGAAAATATTTAAATCACAGAAATTGTCCAAAACATATTCTAGCTGTATATATCATTGACTTTACATCATTCTGCTGGCGATCCTTTCGTCATATAAAATAAAAAAAGCACAAGTTTGTTCAAATGAAAGTAAGGAGCCATATCAAAAGTTGAAACAAACGGGAATTATTATGTACATGAGGAGATTATCCCCTTCTCAATACCCCGCTCTTTACGCTAAAGTTTTTTTTTAGAACTTTTAAAAAAGCTTAGTATTCTAATTAATTGGCTCTTGTGTTTAAGGAATCGTTCTTAAAGAATTGGAACAAAAAGTCAAACTTTAGTGTAAGGACCGGGGTATTCAGGAGGGGGCAACCGCCTCATATATGGAATAATTTCTATTCGTTTTAAGTTTTTTTGGTCCTTACTTTCAGTTGAAAAACCTTGTTTTTTTATTTCTGATTCTTTTTTCAAATAGCGCCAGGAAATCTGTCTCCCACTCTATGGGTAATTCCTTCCCCTCATGAAAAATCCCTCCATGGAAAGTTCATCCCACGTAAAATACCCCGACAATTTCCACCCAGACAATTTCATTCTAGCTGAAAATTCTCTTCTAAGCGCACTTTCACAGGAAAAAGACATTAATTTCTGATTGTTTTTTAAAATCATACTGGAAATACTCTCCTCCGGGGAGGAGTTTTCGACCCCTATACCTCGCCTCCTAGTGGAAAGTTGATCCCATAGAAAATTCCCCCCGGAGAATTTATCCCATGGAAAATCCTACCTACTGAAAGATACTCTAGACAATTCCAACAGGGTAAAGTTTAAATTTACATGATTACACTAAAGTTTACAATTTACAATATAGTTTACATTACATTAACCCTTTACAGGGTAAATTTTAAAATTCTTCTCAATATCTCCGCATGTAAAATTAAGTCGGCAAATAGAAAATAAGAAAAATAAAAATAATTTCTGGCGAATTCTCCCACTGTAAATTTCCCATGGAAAGTTCACACCCCCGAAACTTCCCTCTCAATGGAATTCTCTCCCCGTCGGATATCTCCCGAGGCAGAAAATTCATCCCCCTCCCCTGAAAAATGCCTGTATACTTCCCAATAATAAAAGCCATGCGTAAACAACTGCTTATTTTAATGACTTACAAACCTTTCCCCAGAGGCTGTGGGAGGTCTTTTTATTTTCAAAATACATAGTTGCTGGACTTTCCAACTATGCTGAACAAAATGGCTATCACGAAGTTTTGATTGAACTACTTTGTGGAAAAAAGAGGGTGGGAAGGGGCTAGATGCCCTCCAATCTTTTTGGTCACGTAAGAAGGGCACCAGAACTATTAGTTTCCGTTCGATTGTGCCCTTTCCCGACATCCTAGGACTTTTTGTTCGATCTGAAAACCCCTGGGGAAAACAAACAAAAAAAAAACACGAAAAAAAAACAACAAACAAACAAGTAAACAAACATCCAAGATCTTTCTTCTGGCGAAAAAATTACAAAAATCCACATTTTTGTAGGTTGGAGATTAAAATTCTACAATGGCGTGCTCGGATACATTGATGTGCTCGGATCATGGGCGTAGGGAGAGAGGGGGTCGGGGCATCTGCCCCCTAAGAACTTAAAATTTACACTTGATATTGACGAGAACGTTTTATATGTTGGAATTTTTCTGTTGGATGTTTTCTGGTAGATGGTTGAAGACAGGCACGTACGCAGGAATTTTTTTTGGGGGGGGCCAAAACCTTCGAAACAACAGATATAAAGTAGCACCTTTTTATTTAGTAACTAAGTAAATGCAAAAAGCACATATATCGGAAAATACAGATTAACTTTGATCTCTAGTATTGTAGCAGATGGGGGGAAGGAGACTGAAGCCTCAAAAGTACGTTTTAGGCTCCGGTTATGTTCATAGCGATTTAGAACCAGTGATTAATATATTATATCCCAATGAAAGGGAAATTTTAGGGTTAATAGTGCAATATGGGTACTGTGGGGGGTAGTTCTTCTATTGCGAAAACGTCGATTTTAATGAAAAATAATAGTTTCCAAAATTGATCCATTAAAAGCTGTACTTTATCCTGAAAAGGGGGGGGGGGATAAACGCCCTAATATCAAGGATAATTCTATTTTGCTGTGGAAAGCAAACTCTCTTAAAAAAAAAAAAATAATAACAGTACAATCGCTAATTACTTCAAAGAGGGTAAAAAGTTAGACAGAAAATGGGTTAATAATTGGACAGTGACTAGTGCATGCTGTAAAATCCCAAAAACAGGCTCCACACATGTATCTAGATTCTTAATAAATGTCCTACTTTTGCCAGAAATCCTAAGAAACCATGGGAAAATTAAACATTTCACAATTTTTTTGGGGGGGGGGCTTGGCCCAAAGGCTCCCCCCCCCCTTGCGTACGTGTCAGGTTGAAGAGGCTGGAAATAAACAGAAATTTCCAAATATCGTTCCCGATATCGATGTTTACATTTCGATATTTAATATTGATTTTTGGTCTGATATATAAATATATCAATTTTGATAGGTAATACCTCCCAACTTTAAACTTTTGAACTGAATTCTTAGAACAAAGATCTGTTATCTAACCGGAATGTGGTTTGTGTCAAATCACTTTTATGGTGTTTATGTTTTCTGGAAGTTTGAAGTAAAATAGTGGGTGTATTATATTATAGCATTAGAAGAATATAATAAGAGTATAGTAATTCAAGAAGATTAATGCTGAACCTAATTGATGATTTGTGATTTTTGGTGATTAGGCCTATTGATGAATAAGGATCTCAAAAAGTAAGATAGAATCTGCTGGCGATGTGAGGTTTTGTGAACTGCCAATATAACTTCAGCAGCCCCCCTCCATCACAGAATCGGCTGCCTCCTTATAGACAAGATGCTGCCTACTACCATTGTTCGAATCCTTGGCTTTTAGGGGGTGTTTTCCCCCTTTTCGAAAATCAGGCACATTTTCTCAGGCTCATAGCTTTTGACGACTTAATAGATCCCTATAGACATTTTTAGAATTTCGGTTACCATTGAGCCGATCCGCTCTTTAATTACAGTTCGCTGCCACGAACTGTTCGATTTGAAGATACAGGAAATAAAATTAGTTTGAAAGCAGTCACTGCCTACCTTTTCAAAAATGGTATTTGTATGCTTTATATTGCTGAAAAATTAAACATAAGACAAAATTGAAGTTAGCCCTTGAAAGTTCAAATTGCATGAATTAAATGGTTCAAGCCAATTATTTGTCAGTCTAGGTATTACATAAATTCGTTATATTTGCATGTTCGGAGGTCTTCAGTGTATGCTTAAAAGTGCAGTTTTTGTTGTTGTTGATTTATTTCAATGAGGAGTCTAGGCGTTAACATTAAGAAAGTTGCTTTATCTACTTTAGGTTTTGCCCTCTGGAGTGTCAAGTATTAAACTGAAATTCATCCAAGAAAACCTAATATAAAAGCATATATAATTTCTATTAAAAACTATCACGTACTTAAGAAGTGGCCTCGGATCTGTCAAAACGTGGCTTTAGTTTTTTTTTTTTTTTTTTTCTTATGGTATTCATCTTAGTCAAAATGAATTTAAAGAACAAGTAATGTCGATAATGGGTATTTCATTACTACTTAACTATAACTACTTAACTAACTTAACTACTTAACTACTTTGCATGATTTGTAACTATTTTGTGTGGGATGTTAAAAGTGTATCCTAGACCTAAAATCCTTACAAGAAAAATATCACGTTATCTTCTTCTTTTGCACATTTAAGGAATAAAAACAACAAAGATTGATTTAGAAACCAAAGTTTTTCATACAGAAGCTCTGAGCAAAGTTTAAACCTTAAAGCGAAAAAATATCACTGCTTAAACGATTACGCAAGATATATCTACAAAAATAACTCAAATAAACTGAATTGTGATATTTTATTTTTCAATTTTTATCAATTTCATGCTAGTTTCCGTAGAAATTTTAAAAACAGCGCTTTACTGAAAACTCAGCCGTTTTGAGTTTTTTTCTTAGAGGATTATAATTGCATACTAAATATTGTCAACATCATGGTTGCTGAAAAACTAGTGATAGACCTATAAGTTAATATTTGTTTGGAGCTGACTAGTTTTACAATTTTTCGCTTCTAAGAGGATACCTTTTTATTCTCCTTTCGATGGAGGTGTCAGAAACGGGCTACTTTTTAGAATTCTGCAGATATAGGAAAACACCACGAGTCAGTTTATATGAGATCTGATCTTTTTCAAATAGAAAAACTAGTCTCCTATGGTGTCAATAAAATCGTCGTCACTAGGAGTTTGGGGCTAGTTTATGCAACTCAACCCCGTTCAACTGAGTCTATTTAACTCAATCCTTGTTTAAGGCAACATACATTTAATTCAACCCTCGTTTAACTCGAATCCTGTTTAACCATACCGCATTTAACTCAATACCCATTGAGCTGAACCCTATCTAGTTGATCCCCATGCAATTAAACTCCATTGAACTCAATCCCATTTTGTAAAATTACTGTGTTTGACCACTTCAAAAGGAAACATGGTAATAAAATAAATATAGTACCATTAGATTGTTTATTTTATGCTCTTTCTAAATATTTTGGCCACTTTTCTGGCACCCCTCTTTCCCCCTGGTAGGGAAGAAAAGTCCCCCCTTAAAAAAACCCTCCTTCCTCCTGATGGGAATTGAGGGGGAAGAATATATTCCTGATTGGGAAATATCCTAGGGCTATATCTAGGATCATCAGGGGGAGGTTGCAAGAAAAGGGGCCATAATATTTGGAGACAGCATAAAATAAGAAAGCTAGTGGTACCACTTTTATTTTATTAGCATGTTTTCTTTAGACGTGGCCAACCACTGAAAAGTTATCTCCCATTCAACAGAATTAGATTTAACCTAGCCTTTTGCAGTTGTTGAATTGAACTGAAGATAAGTGGAATGGGGGTTGAGTTACATAGGGTTAACCAGGGATTGACTTGCATAGGAAGCTGAGTTAAATGATGGTTGAGTTAATGCGAGGATTAAGTTGGAGGAGGGCTGAGCTGCTGGGGGTTGAGTGAAGCAGAGATTGAGTTGAATGGGGCCTGTAAATGATTACATGACCTTTTTTAAGATGAGCAGGTTCATCAGCAAAATTTAGAAGACCTCTCTTGTTTCTGTTTTACATGTTCATATATTAAAATGTTGATGTTTGCTTTTCTCTTTTTTTTGTCTCAGCAGAATTGTGAGTGACACATACTTGATATTTTCCCTTTATTTGAGAAAATATATCTTGATTGAACCTCAAACACGATGATGAGGAGTATGCAGCTTCGCTTCTTTTGCAGAAACATCTTTTTATGTATATTTTTTCGTAGTTGCCCCCCCCCCTAATAATTTGGAAAAAATATTATATAGCCCAAACCCCTTGACTATCTGGATATGAACTCCTCTTGCCCCACCTCGAATAAAAATACTGGAGATTCGCTCCTGAACGAGGCCAAAACCCTCCTCAATCCCCCACTTTTAATGCTAAGTTTAGCTTGTATTTAAAGGAAAGCATATTATAGTACAACAATTATAGTCAATAAGTAATAACAAGTATCTATTTACCTACTTCCTTTAAATAATATTGAACAAAAGATTTACCATGTAACTGTAAAGCAAATAACCTAAAGGAGTGCATTTGTTTTTGGGGTATGTATTCCGCGTAAAGGTACAAACTGTTACAGGAATAAAAATGCAAGAATATAAGAATTAAAATCTATATTTGTCTATAGGCAAAATAGCGTCATGAGCTCTGTTTTAGCTTAAGATAACATTTTTAGAGCAAAAATCGACGGAAAATAGAAAACCGATCATTTAAAAATAGATCCCTCAATATCCTGTAATGACCATAGATCTATCAATAACTTGATTGTAAGTAGGACGTAACCAGGTTTACGGATTTCATATCTGTGAGGTGCAAGGATCACCACAGGAAGCCATCCTTCTCATCCTCATAACAATGACTTCTCAACTGATTTATGAGTAGCATGGTTCAGGAAAATATTTTCAGATCCACCCTGGCGCCCTCCAAGGGGCAATGTGGAATATTTCAATCTAATCATAAAATCCTCATGCCTTTCAAACAGGGGTGCTAAATTAACAACAATTCTTCAGACACAGCCGTGCATAAGACAGTATCGTTAAATTGATAGCCGAACCGACAAAGGTGCCGCTGTTGTGATTTATAGTACACATTACTGACCTCGCTACGGGAGTCTAAAATTCTATGCTGGTTATTGATGTTAGCCATATTACATCCAGGGAAATTACTATTCGAGGCCAGACATAAATTTGCCTCTCCAATCAAAGTAAAAGGATTTTGTCGTTTATTCAGTCTGCCCCAAGATGAATGATGATAAATCGCGGACAGAATGATTTATCGGGGCCAGTTTGGAGGTGGGCGATCGCTTACAGATCAATATTAGGTATCTACGACATAGATGGATGGAAATTGGATTAACATTTAATGAAAAAAAGAAGATTACGTCAGTAAACTGGGAGGAGATATCGTGTTAAATGCTCATTAAATAGCAAACACAGTCAGGCTATTAAAAGAAAAATGCTCGGAAATTTCGAATAAAGTTTATTTATAGTATGATAAATTCTAACAATTGTAAGGTATAATTAAGTTAAGGTATTTATTCAAGAATGTCTCAATTATCAAGGTTAAAACTAAAAATTGCTACGTGATTTTGAATTTGAACAGCAGATGCATTGGGCAAAAATATTTGAGTTCAGCATTAATATAGTTTCTACTGAAAACCACTTCAGGCAAAGTATTAAGGGATCCCTCCCCCCAATTTTTTTACCTGGAGTTTCTTTTCTAATTTTTTCTAACCTTTAATCCTCATAATTGATATTCTAATAGCGGGATGGAACATCCTCCCGACAGTGACGGAATATCTTCAGCTCCAAAAACAATCATGGTACCATACAAAATATACCTTAAGCGGGTGTTTCTCATTATACTGGTACATTGAGTAAACTTCTGATCTTTACAAGAGAGTATGTGTCAGTGTTTTATACTTTTTTATGATTAAATAAAAAACAAGTTCCTTCAACTGAGATTAAGGAGCAAATAAGAAGGTAAAACGAACATAAATTATTATGTATATGACGGGGATTGCCTCCTCCTCAACACCTCGCTCTTTACGCTAATTATTTTTAGTATTTTTGAAAAAAGCTTCTTATTGTTCCAATTAAAGTAGTATAGTGTTTCAGAAGTCGCTCTTAAGGAATTATTTAATATTTAAACTTTAAATAATAATTTAATAATTTGGAAATAATTTAAACTTTAGTGTAAAGAGCGAGGCGTTGAGGAGGAGGCAATCCTCTTCACATACGTAATAATTTCTGCTCGTTTTAAGTTTTAATGTTGCTCCTGACTTTCAGTTAAAAAAACTTGTTTTTTTAGTTAATATCTGATCGCTTCTTTAAATTATCCCAGGGAATATGGCCCCATTTCCAAGGAAAAATATCCTCCCCACGGATATATCTTCTAGACAAGTCAATCCCGGTGAAAATTCACCCAGGCAATTACCTTTTACAACTCCACGTGTAAAAGTGAGACGGAAAAGAGAAAGCAAGAAATATAAAAATAATTTTGTGTAAGAATTATGACAAATTCTCTCAGTGTATAATTTCCCCTTAAAATTCATTCCCTGGAAACTTCCCTCATCATGGAAAATTATTCCGCTGGAAAATACCACCAGCAGAAAATTTTCACTCCCACCCCAAAAATGTATGCATGCTTCTTAGTAACAAATACTATACGTAAACAATGGACACATATAGTAACTTAAAGGCCTTTTCACGGGGACTGTGGGGGGGTCATGATATCTCAAAAGCATAATTATTCAGGCTTTCAACTTTGCTGAACAAAATGGCTATCTCAAAACTTTGATCGGACGATTTTGAGAAAAAAGGGGCGTGGACGGGGGCCTAGTTGCAATCTAATTTTTTTTTGTCACTTGAAAAGAGCACTACAACTTTTAATTTTTACTCAAATGAGCCCTCTCCCAATATTCTAGGACTAATGGGTCGATACGATCACCTCTGGGAAAAAACAACTGAAAAACAAAAACACGCACCCGTGATCTCTCTTCTGGCAAAAAATATATAATTCCATATTTTTGCAGGGAGGAGCTTGAAAACTCTATAGTAGGGTTCTCTGAAACGTTGGATCTGATGGTGTGATTTTCATTAAGATTCTATGACTTTTTGTGGGGAGGGATTTCTCCCTTTTTTTGAAAATAAGGTAATTCTTCTCAGGCTCGAAACCTTTCAAACAGTTCGTGGTAACGAACTGTAGTAAGGAGCGACCCGGCTCAATAGTAACCAAAACTCTAAAAAATGGAATTTTGATACCAATAGCTATATCAAAAGAATCGAATTTTAATGCTGGTTTTAAATATATAAGTTTCATCAAGTTTAGTTTTACCCATCAAAAGTTACGAGCCTGAGAAAATTTGCGTTATTTTAGAAAATAGGGGGAAACACCCCCTAAAAGTCATAGAATCTTAACGAAAATCACACCATCAGATTCAGCGTATCAAAGAACCATATTGAAGAAGTTTCAAGCTCCTATCTGCAAAAATGTGGAATTTTGCATTTTTTGCCAGAAGGCAGATCACGGATGCGTGTTTATTTGTTTATTTGTCTTTTTTTTCTTTTTTTTCCCAGGGGTGATTGTATCGACCCAGTTGTCCTAAAATGTTGCAAGAGGGCTCATTCTAACGGAAATGAAAAGTTCTAGTGCCCTTTTTAAGTGACCAAAAAAATTGGAGGGCACCTAGGCCCCCTCCCACGCTAATTATTTTCCCAAAGTCAACGGATCAAAATTCTGAGATAGCCATTTTATTCAGCGTAGTCGAAAAACCTTATAACTATGTCTTTGGGGACGACTTACTCCCCCACAGTCCCCGTGGGAGGGGCAACAAGTTACAAACTTTGACCTGTGCTTACATACAGTAATGGTTATTGGGAAGTATACAGTCGTTTTCAGGAGGATTTTTTGGTTGGGGGGAGGGGTTGAGAAGAGGGGGATATGCTGGGGGAACTTTCCATCGAGAATTTGTCATGGGAGAAGAAAACTTCCATGAAGGGAGAGCACGATTTACTAGCATTATTTAAAAAAAAATTAAAAAATAAATGTGAAAAAGCTTTTTCAGCTGGAAGTAAGGAACAGCAATAAAACTTAAAACAAACAGAAATTATTACCCATATAAGGGGCTCACCTCCTTATGATACCTAGCTCTTTACGCTAAAGTATTTTTAGTAATTTCAACTATTTATTCTACGGCTTTTGTGATTCAGGGGTCATTCTTAATGAATTGGGATAAAATTTAAGCTTTAGTGTAAAGAGCGAGGTACTGACGATGGGGCGAATCCCCTCATATATGTAATAAAAACATGAGAATACAAAAGTTCTTTACGTAAGCTAATTTATAAGTTACGTAAATCTTTTACCAATAAAAAGATTCGTAAAAAATTAAAAGTTCTAGTTGCCTTTTTAATTAACCAAAAAATCGGAGGGCAACTAGGCTTCGCCCCCGCTCTTTTTTTCTCAAAATCATTCGATCAAAATTATGAGAAAGCCATTTAGCCCCCCAAAAAAATATGCAAATTTCGTTTTGATTATTCCTCTGCGGAGAGCCAAAATCAAAACATGCATTGATTCAAAAACGTTCAGAAATTAAATAAAAAAAAACGAGTTTTTTTTAACTGAAAGTAAGGAGCGACATTAAAACTTAAAACGCACAGAAATTACTTCGTATATGAAAGAGGTTGCTTCCTCATCAACGCCCCGCTCTTTACGCTAAAGTTTTTTACTGTTTTAAAAAGAAGAATTGAGAGAAAGAGTCAAACTTTAGCGTAAAGAGCGGGGCGTTGATGAGGAAGCAACCTCTTTCATATACGAAGTAATTTCTGTGCGTTTTAAGTTTTAATGTCGCTCCTAACTTTCAGTTAAAAAAACTCGTTTTTTTTATGTAATCATCAAAAAGACTAAACCTAGTAAAACTTATGTATTTGAAATCAGCATAGAAATTCGATCCTTTTTATGTATCTATTGGTATCAAAATACCGTTTTTTTAAGAGTTTCGGTTACTACTGAGCCGGGTTGCTCCTTACTTACAGTTCGCGACCACGAACTACTTGATTGTCGTCTGACAGGATCTGCTGCTAGTTTATCGACAATAGTAAATCTAAAGACATACAAAGTAGCTAATTTCTACGACAAATTGGCTATAGGTTCATATTATGTAGCACAAAACTAAACTAACGTGACAACCGACAATAAAAGAAGAAAAAAGATGAAATTTGGATCTATTACTTCTAGCAAAGATGGTATTTACCTGACAGAGTTATATCATCCAATTTCATAAATTATCGGTAGCATTTCTAGTTTGCCTCTCTTCTTCCTTCTCTTTGAAAGCGACATCAGAGCTTTTCAGACAGTTAGCAGCAACGAACCGTAAATGAGGAGCAACTCGTACTTATAGTAACTGACACTCTACATAAGGAGTTTTGATAACAATGCATATGTCAGAGAATCTACTTATTCGTGATGATTCTAAATATGCAAAATTTATTAAATTTGAACCTCTCTAACAAAATCTTGGAGCCTTAAAAAATTTGCCTGATTTTCTGTAATGGAGTAAAACACCCGAAAAAGGGGGAGTGCTTGTGATGAGGATAACGCCATCTGTTTCAGCATAGCAAGAATCCTACTGCAGGTTTTCAAGCTCCTACATGCAAAAATGCTAAATTGTGTACACTTTCAGAAAAGAAACACGGTCAGCGTGTTTATTTGTTTCTTCTTTATTTATTTTTCCTCGGATGTAATCAAATTAAAATTGTGTGGCCAGAAAATCTGGTGAAGGCTTATTTAGATGGAAATTAAACTTTCTAGGACCTTCTTTAAGTAGCAAAAAAGATTGTGCCACAGCAAAGCATCATTTTGAGGAAATGGAAAAAAAAAACGATCAATTAAAAATTTTTAGATGGCCAATACATTTAAAACAATCAAAAATAATTTATTGAGTGTATTCTTGTACAGTAATCGAGGAAATAATCCCACGCGCGGATATATCCATTCCGAAAGATCCATGCATTCTATACAAAATAAACGATTAATGCTGACATAATGTTTGCAGCAGTAGCAACAACCTAGCAAAGAGCGAACCATGGCCTATAGTGACCAAAAGTAAAAAATGCGACACTGATTCAGATTCAGGAATGTTTCACTGATTCACGAATGGTAACTATTATTTCAGTTCATCTTAAAAGTAAAAGTTTATTATGAAAAAAATTATGGTAATTTTGGAAAAGTCTGAAACTCCTTGGAACCGAAGTCAGATAAAAATGAAAAGGGAACCATTGGAATCAGCATGGTTGAAAACCTTGAATTGAGGAGTTTGCCTTGAACAGAAAGGAAAATCACTATTCTGCATGGGTTGCGTTGATGTCTCCTTTTTCAGGGTTAGCGGCCTATCAAAGCATCATAGAGAGATGTTTATTGGTTTAGTTAATAGGTATTTCTTATATCTATGTGTTTTTTTTTTTATAAATTCCGCCATCTGAAAGTGATATAGGGCACTAAAAATGTTTTTTCTGCCATTTCTCGAGGGGTGGGGCTAACGGGCTACCAGAATATCGTAGACAGATGTTTAATAGCTCATGTAAAAGCTATTGTTAATATCTACATTTCTCTTATAAGATCCAATATCTGTATGTGCCAAATAGCAATAAAAACGGCACCTTTGGTGCCATGACTCAAATTGAAAATCTAGGGCCTTTGGGCTACTAGAACTTCTTAAAGAGATTTTAATGCCTTATTTGAAAGCCTATGCTTATATGTAGGTGCATTTTATTAATTCTACCATCCATAAATGCCATATAGTACTACAAACGGGACTTTTGTTGCCACTTCTTAAGTGGAAAAGCTCGGAAGTATAAAACGGCACCATTGTAATAATTATGGTCCAAAACTCTTAACTGAAGTTTCGCAAGATTCCTTCCTGTACACCCTCACCTCCTCGTCCCCTTAGTAAGCTCAATAAATCGTCTGCTCACCAACAAATTGCTACAACATTAGCAGGGCTCACGGGTTACCAGAACACCATAGACAGATGTTTAATGGATGACCCATATAGAAATTAAAATTGCTAGTGCCCTTTTTAAGTGACCAAAAAGATTGGAGGGCAGCTAGTCCCCTTCCTTCTGCCATCTCTTCCCACAAAGTCGTCCAACCAAAATTTTGATGTAGCCACTTCGTTCGACATAGTTCAAAGGTCCAAAAGAACTTTCCAATAGCCAATAAAAAGAATGTGGGCATATGTGTATCGGGCGTATTGACATCATGTGTATCGGTATTGGGCGTATTAGTATCAGGTGCTTCTTTTTAATTGTGGTTTTGTGCCTTCTGTATGATCTTTTATTAAAAACGGATAAAGATTAATATAAAACAAAAAATAATTTTTTCTGAGGGAAGTAAAGAGCGAAGTTGAAACTTAAAACGAAAAAAAAAATTACTTCACAGCCTATCTAACATGTATCGATAAAACTACTGCATATAAACGAACTGGAGATATTTTCCTATGTTTGTAGAATTATAGAAAGCTAACGCTTTACTGAAAACACAAAAGCCAAGTATAAAAAAACAAGAATATTGACTTAGGTGGCAAAAGTGAGTATGCTGCCTCTCAACAACAGACTAATCTATAATGCTTTCCATAGTCTTAAACGAACTGTGATATCAGTAACTTTCAGTATACAATTAAAATTATCTTAAAAACTTGAACATAAAAACAATATTATTTTAATAAGTATAAAGTCATTAATCATTATACCAAAAAATAGATTTATTTATCAGGTAACATATTGGTCTCAACTAGTATTACTCAAAATAAGAACAAATAAACAGTGACATGAACTGGAAATCCGGTTATTTCTCTCTATACAACAGAGAATTTAGAGGTATGATACAAACTCTAAAACGACTCTGTAGTCCTACTACTATCAGGATTGCTTTACTTCAAACTTGTCTACAAAATAATAATGAAGTGTCCTTTTCAGATCCGAAACTGCTACTACTACTACTACTAATAACTCACTGCAGCACAAAGCCGCCTTAGGCCAACACAGCTACGCACGCTCCTCCTCCAACCTAATCTATTTAAAGCCTCCCTCTTTAAACCCTCCCAGGAAGTTCCCATTTCCTTTAAATCTTTATTTATGACATCCTCCCAACCCAAACAAGGACGACCTGCTTTCCGTGTAGCCCCAGACGGTTGTCCAAAAAGGACAATCTTCGGTAATCTGTCATCCTTCATCCGTAGAGCGTGGCCTAGCCATCTCAACCTTTCTTTCATTATAGCCCCAGAAAGCGGGATTGAACCACACTTTTCGTACAAACTACTGTTTGAAATACGGTCAATCAGCCGGGTACCCAGAACAATCCGTAGGCAATTTCTCTGGAAAACATATAGTAAATTTTCATCTGCTTTTCGGAGTGCCCATGCTTCAGAGCCATATTTGACCACTGTCATCACTGTAGCTTCCAATATTCTAATCTTGGTTTGTAGACTTATCTTTCTATTCTTCCAAACTTTTTTTAACTGTGAAAAAACACCCTGAGCCTTAGCTATTCTACTTTTAACATCTTCACCGCTCCCACTATCTTTACTAATAATACTATCAAGGTAACTGAAGCTCCCAATCTGATCAATCTTTTCGTTACCTAATGTCACCTGTTCATCTTCACTTATTCCTAGCCATAGTGACTTAGTCTTCTTAACATTAATTTTCAAGCCTATTTTAGCACCCTGAACTCGTAAAACCTCTAAAAATTCATTCATTTTGCTCACACTTTCATCTAATATGCTTAAATCATCAGCATAATCTAAGTCCAGGAGCGTTCTTCCTCCCCATTTGATTCCATGGTCTCCAATTGCCTTTCCTGTGCTCCTTAAGACGAAGTCCATCAAAATGATCCATATAAAGGGGGATAGAACACAACCCTGCTTAACTCCTGATTTAATACAAAACCAGTTGCTAACCTCATTTCCTACCTTAACCGCAGCAGTATTATTCTCGTACATAGCGCAAATCACATTAATGTATTTTTCTGGTATACCATATAACGATAAGACCTTTGTTAACGCTCTTCTATCAACAGAATCGAAAGCTTGCTCATAATCGATAAAACTGAGGACCAAAGGTGTTTGACAACGAAGGGACTTCTCAATTATTAACCTAAGAGTGAAAACATGGTCAACACATCCTCTACCTTTTCTAAAACCGCATTGTTCTTCCCTTAAAACTTTGTCTACAGCATGTCTCAGTCTAAAAAGTATCATATTACTCAGTAATTTGCTACATACAGAGACCAGACTAATGCCTCGATAATTACGACACTCACTCTTGTCACCTTTCTTATACAGTGGTTTAATTAAGGTTTTCCTAAAATCATTGGGTACTTCCCCTTTTTCAAAAATCATGTTCATAATCTTCAGTAGCTTATTCCTAACCTCAGAGCCACCATATTTAAGAAACTCATTAATCATACTATCAGCACTTTGAGCCTTATTATTTTTTAATCCTTTTAGTACTGTCGCTAATTCTTCGTCACTAAACAAATCTTCCTTCACATCCAAGGTATCACAAACTTTTTACAGTCAATCATTGTACTGAGCTAATTGTACAGAAGTGATGCCAAATTAAACGAAAAAAAATTAAGCAACAATCCTAAAATACTTTATTTTTATAATGTTAAAAGTGTCCTTAAACAGTTTGCTTTTACTTTACCAAAACTTCTCTATACTTTTGAGTTTTCAGTAAAGTGCTAGTTTTGCATAATCCTACAAATAATGGAAAATACTACCAGTTGGCTTATTTGGACTAATTTTATTGATATGTGTTAGAAATTATTACTTCGCAGCCTACCTAATCTATATCGATAAAACCAGTACAAATAAACCAGCTGGTGATATTTTCCTATGTTTGTATGATTATAGAAAACTAGTACTTTACTGAAAACAAAAAAGCCAAGTAAAAAAAGAGCATTGATTCAGGAATCAAAAGTGAGTACGTAGCTTCACAGCAACAAATTAATCTACGTGGAGGGACGGACTGGCTGCCCTCTTATCACTTTTGACAATTAAAAAGGACACTAGAACTTTCAATTTCCAATGGAAAAATTCTCGGATGATCTCGGAAATTCCGAGAAAATTCTCGGATGAGTCCTTTTGAAGTTGATACGACCACCATTTTCTCTAAGAACCTTATATACCACCGAGACATAGCTTACAAACCTTGCCTTGAGGGCTATGGGTGGGTTGTCATCCTCAAAGACATAATTTTCAGACCTTTTAACTGTGTATAACAAAATGCCTGTCTCAAAATTTTGATGGAATATATTTGGGTAAATGATTGGCGTTGGGGGGGAATCGTTGCCCCCCAATACCTTTGGACATTAAAAATGGCTCTAGCCCTTTCAATTTCTAATCGAATGAGCTACTTTAGAAGATTCTACGACAACTCCTTCTATACGAAGTGCCTGGTCTAAACAAACCAAAAAAAAAACAACAATAACAAAAAACATTGTGTCCACATCGCTCTTCACTTAGGCAGTGGTATTGCGCTGCCTATGGTAAGAACTAAGCGTAATTAACAAAATGATAATGACCTACATAACAAGAGCTAAGAGCTCATACGACACTTGTGACCTGGCCAGAAGAGCCAAGAGCCAAGAGCTCATATGGCATGAGCTCTAGCAAAATTCTAAGAATCAATAGACTGATTTAAAAGGAAAATCAGAGGCTTAATGCCGGTCAGGATTTAAAATAAGAGCTTTGAGACATGAGATCTCGACCAGATCCGGTGCCATTGGGGGGAGTTGGAGGGGAACTGAAATTCTTGAAAAACGTGAAAATTGAGGTATCTTTATCTTACGAATGGGTAATCGGATCTTAATGAAATTAATACAGAAGGATCTTATGTCTCAGATGCTCCATTTTCAATTCGAATCGGATCCGGGTACATAGGGTTTTTGGAGGGGGGAATAGAAATCTTGGAAACCGGAGATCTTGGAAAACGCTTAGAGTGGAGAGATCGAAATGAAACTTGATGGGAAGAATAAACATAAGCTATAGATACGTGATTGACATAATTGGAACGGATCTGTTTTCTTTGGGGGAGCTGGGAGGTTTTAATTTGGATAAATTAGAAAAATTGAGGTATTTTTAACTTAAGAACGGGTGACCGGATCTTAATGAAATTTGATGTTTAGAAGGAACTCTTGTCTCGAAGCTCTTATTTCAAATCCTGACCATATCTGTTGGCATTAGAGAAAGTTATCTGTTGACAACGGGTGACCGGAAGCCTCAGATTTTCCTTTTAAATCTATCTATTGATTCTTTGAATTTTGCTAGAGCTCATACCATATGAGCTCTTGGCTCTTCCGGGCTCGTCACAAGTGCCATATGAGCTCTTTGCTCTTGTTCTTTTTTTGCTCGACAGTTTCGTATAAACTGAAGTGGAATGTAAACAGAAATCGTAACAAGGATGACCTCTCTTCGGTTACACCACTGTCGCAATAACTAAAAAAAGTATGTCGTTAGAGACCCAAAATCTCATAAGCGTTTTGACAACGGCACGCGCAATGTGAGCCTCTACCTAATCTTACGGCCTTCGGTTTCGCACAGAATACGACACTTGCCGAAGGTTTCACCCACCAAGAACGCTGTTTCTGGTCATATTGCTCTTTCTGCCTCACGCACCAATTTTGGCAACACTCCTAATTTGTATTTATTGCAATATTAAAAAGATCCAACATATTCTAATATACTCGTAATTTCTATTAGTTCATGAAGGGCATATTTGAGTTTGAAAATTAAGTGGAGGAATAGCAGCAACAAAATAACAATAATAATTGTAATAAATCCAAGCTTTTATTAAAGACAAATTACAATTTGGATAATACATTTGTTTGAATGTAATATCTATGACAGACATTGTACCTTTTCATAATATTTATGTAGACGTATTCATGACAATATTCTGGATTCTTGGGTATGTTATTCACAGTCATGGCGAAGGTGAAAACTTTAAAACGAGTTTTTACTCTCTTTCAAACACTTAAATAACTAATAATATAATGACATAAAAACAATATAACCGGTCCTAAAAATTTACATTCTGAAATACGAAGAGCAAACACAACCAAGCCTGTGTGCAACTGATGGATCAATTGTATACTTCTTACTTTCAGTCAGTGAGATATTTCAAAACCAGAATATAATAGTCATAGATTAAAATCTTACCCCTTTAAAGGGTACCTATTAAATAATGTTGACAGGATGAGAGCCATCTCACTTATTAGCGGGGCCATTAATTATAAAACATATCTTCTTCTTTTTAGATCAAATAGAAGATTAATCTTTCCCGCTAGCAAGTTTGAACTTTTCGATTATCTACTTTGTTATCATCAATCTACTTGCTTCTGACAGCCCTGACGTGACTGTATAGTCCCTTGGTATTGTCGGATCAAAAAGCAGTGAAGATATTATTTGACCATAGCATCATCATTCATCTCTCCTGTCTAGCTTATAGACGCACCTACTGTGATTGATGAACAAGAGAAGGAAAGAAAGTGGCAAAGAGCAATGCTTGTGGTAGAAAAGTGTTGACAGTGCGAAGATTAAGTAAAATCAAAAGCCCTCTGACTGCTTTCAATCCTGACATATTTCAGGAAGGAAGGCTTAGTTATTGATTACGTCACATTAGTCCTTTGAGTGTATATTAAGCAGTTCTCGTAAGATAATGATAACTGTTACAATATAATGATTTACGGTTAAAACTAAGTCTTGATAAGTTATTTTCAAGTTTCTACCTCCATCAGCTCCTTTTCAGAGACAATGACAAATTGGGAGGTTGAAAGATTTAGAAGGCAAGACAACGCTCAGGGAAGGTTTTAGAGCCCCAATCCAGTCATGAGTATTGCAAGTTCCCATCCTTTGTATTTGTAAGTTCTTACCCCTTTCTAATTTACAAGAATTCAAAGATTAAAACATAAAGAAATCTTTCATCTTAATCCTTGAAGCTTTCCCTAGAGCCAAATAGCTTATTTTGCTTTTCAAAAACAGGGTTACAGGCCCTGGAGGCAATTAAACTGGACTTGCGTCACATAATCTTCCAAACCTTCGCTGCTTCTATTCTAGGCTTTTTTAGACAGTTAATTCTTACTTGTGCAGTAGCATTGTTAGTAAGAAAGTTTGATGCACAGAAGTTGTAAAAACTAGAATAGTCAAAGGAACAGGGCCGTACCCAGGGTTTTCGTTTGGGAGGGGCTTACAATAAAAATTCTTCCCTTGGATTTAGTCTAACGGTCAACCATTGAGACCTTCGGTCCACTCCTTGCGAACGAGGATGCGTCCACTATGCATACTTTTATATTTTAAAATGGCATTTATTTATTTATTTCTTTTTTCATTACAGTTTTGTCAAGTAAACTAGCTGCCTAAACAACGAAATCTTAACGATGATTTTTCTTCCCTGCAAAAACTTTTATGACTATTTCGTGGGAGACATCAATGTCTCTATAGATTTCTTAGCCAGGTTTATTACATTCTAAGTGTAAAGAAGCTTTTTTCCGGAGTAGCAGTACTGACAGGTAACGTTGCAAGGACAGTCAATAGAAGATAAATATTTGGAAAAAAGGTGGAGGTGCATTCTTGAAGAGAAAATACAGCACAAGAAGGCTTTTCAGTGATAAGGAGTTTTTCACATTTGCTGCGCCAAAGCTCAATTTATTGCTTGAAGCAGTCTAGTTAGGGAAGAATATCACCTTATGACTCAAGCAAAGACTCCAACTTCATGGTTTTGGGATCAACTGATGCAATCTTCGAAGGGACAAGGATGATGATATGCGACAACGGGTTCTGGTGGAATTCAAGCATTACTTCAGTTCCGATATGAAGTGGCCTAGAAAAGGAATAAACAGTGAGGCTCTATAATGAGTGAAAAGATCAGGATCGTCAAGAAAAGATTTTCTTCTACCTTTTTTTATAGGGTAAGTCCTAAAGTAGTTGCAAAAAACTGAGCTTTGCCAAAAAGAGGAGTGAATGGAGCGACAGAATCTTGTCGCACAGTCATTGTTCTAGAAAGAACAGTATCTACGATTGGCAGCCAAGTCGCAGTCAACTGACTGAAGAATCTTGCATAAAGGTAGCGTCTGGCAGAAAAGTTCCTTTACGACACGAACACACAGAACGAACTGTGACTGGTTTATGATGTCCAGCATTTGCGACGCTTTCGCAGACATTTCCGCGTTGGTGTCCTCCTCAAGAGCTTCGAAAGAACGCAGAATTGGCTGGTAGAGCTCAAGAAAACACATAACTGAATAATTGCGCTTGGGACAAACAAAGTCCGGTCAGGTTTTGTTTTCGCAAATCCGGCAAGAGGTCGTTGATCTTTTGCTTTCAGATTTTGGGTTCTGAGTGGAAGCACTGTAGAAATTGTAAATTCGCGATAGGGTTCCAAACAAATGCTTAAAAGCTGGAAAAGAGCAGAAAGATGAAATGACAAGGTTGAGACTATGCACGCTAAAGTGAACGTAAAGTGCCTTTGAATACTGTTGGCGTATAACGGCCTGTACATTCCTTAGATGGCCGATTATTGCTGCCGTGCCATCATACCGCTGACCAACCATCTTGTTTAGGTCAAGCCCAAGGCTTTCCACAAAATGCAGAATTGCCGAAGCAAGACCTTGTCCAGATAGATCTATAACTGGGACAAAACCAAAAATCCTTGTGAAAATTTCCAGCAGAGATGTAGCGGACGCAAACACATAGCTGATCCATATTGGGAATGTCTGGCGCTTCGTCAGCAAGCACCAACAAGCAAAGACTTGCGTTTACTTTACAACAATGGACTGTTGAAGAATTTCTCCACAAGCGGCAATCAGACCATTCTTAACCATTGGTGAAACTTACGTGGTGTTTGCTGCTACAGAAAGAAGATGTTTCACCCGACTTTTGTCGCCAACCCTTGCCCTTAGACGCAAAAAAGCTCGGATATTGCCATCATTTTGAGATGGTTCTGGATCCATAAATGGGACCGGAGACATCCGTACCCCAAAGGGCCGTTGCCCTCCACAAAATATTACAGTTTCAACAATCGGTCTCAGTTTCTGACGATTTTCCTGAACCTGTGCTTCCCTTGCTGTGTCTATCTCGTTGATGATATTACCCTGCCTTTTCTCCGCAACAGAAATGAAGTTGTTTGCGGTTAAAGTATATTTTTTCTGAAACAGTACTTGTTGGTGACTTGTGTAGCATTCAAATGCATTCTTCCAGTTCTTGAAGGGTTAGCTGACAAGGTTAAATAATTGCAGGTGGCTTTGCCATCAGTTTCGGACAAAAAAAAAAGAATCGACAAAAAGCACCATCCTCAGATGGTGAATAGGACAACCAGCTGAAACAAATCAGTCAACCCAACTGAAACTTCAACTTTCGTTTCCCAGATATTAGAAAAGTATATGCAATATCTGGAGTCCAAGGACTCTTTAGCCGACGAAGTTTGGACGCTGTGTCGATTGACGACGATTTGTAGACAAACTGTCCGATGTCGGTTGGAACCAAATAAGATCGGCTAATAGCTTACTGCAAAGTGACTGTATCGATCGGATTGGAATGTAGATGAAGTTAGCGTCCTCGAGCTTAACCTGAGAAACAGCTTCGTTGTTATTCAAGCCCGCAGGAGTAGATGAACAATCCTCAGACTACCCGCCAATGTCACTATTATAAATAACTAACCTTATTCGCTTGGGTGCAAAAAGCCATGTTATATCACATTTTATTTTCATTTTTCGAATCACTCTTCACTTAACAAAGTCGGAAACTAAACTGACAAAACAAACTGTCTCGTTACCCCCCACGTTTGACCCACTGACTGCAAAAGATTAGTGATTATCAAAGTTTTGTTTGCAAAAATTTGTTTATATGTATCTTTGTTACTTTCGTATTATTCGCACAATTTTTTTTTTGGGGGGGGGGTCAAACTGGGTAGCCCCCTCTCCTCTGGGTACATCCTTGCGAAGGACTAATAGTCATAATCAGAGAACGGTTATGTAAACTTATTGTGCTCTATCGTCTCATCCAGGAGCGCAGATTGGACAAAATCTCTCACAGACTGACCTCGATTATGCGGATGATGTTGGCCTCCTGTCAGACCCTGTAGAAGCCCAAAACATGCTTGACAGCGTTGTGGCCTGGGCAGACCTGATCGGCTTGAAAGTCAGCACAGAGAAAACGAAATTCACAGCTATTAACCACGACACAGCACCGTTCTCACTAACTGTCTACCAAGTTCAGCAGGAAAAAGTCAACCGTTTCACATACCTAGGCTCCCAGCTTTGTACTGACGGATCTTCCGACGCTGATATCCAACAGAGAATACAGAAAGCGCAGACAGTCTTTGCCTCCCTTCGGAAACCCTTGTGGAATCGCCGCGAAATCAGTGTCCGACCGAAAGTTCGAATTTACATGGCACTAGTCCGCACCGTTCTCCTTTACGGATGCAAAACATGGTCGGTAAAACCACAGCATGAGAATACACTTAAGGTGTTTGAGCATACTTGTCTACGAAGAATTCTCAGAGTACAGCTACGTGACCGTATCTCCAACGCGAATATACTTCGAATGTGCAATATTCAGAGAGATGTTGTGCTCACTATTAAAGAACGCCGTTTGAAATGGTTGGGCCATGTATTACGGAAACTGCCAGAGTACCTGCCTCCCCAAATACTTCTAGTTGAGCCTATCAGCTACTGGAAGAAACGCCAAGGAGGACAGAGGAAGAACTGGTGGAGCCTGGCCAAGTCAGACCTTGAACCAATCGGGGGTTTCAGAAAATTCCTTCACAGATGTTCAACACAGTGGCTCGCTTTTTCAGAGCAGGTGGCACAAGATCGAACAACATGGTCCAAGTAGGTCTCTAAGAACACCGATTCCGGGCGAGGTGGATACGCCTGATTCTTGCCACAAGTACAAGTAAGTAAGTACTACAGCCTCAATTCAGAGGCTTGAGGAAACTAATGAGAACATACTAAATCTTGCTTCAGACGAAAAAAACAACAATCCCGTCTACACTGCTTAATCATCGAAACATTAGAAAACACAATATTAGTGGATTTTCAAAATCTTTTTCATGCTTCCACTTTCTACCGGGTCATAAATAATAGAACGAATTTTGTCATGAGGGAAAAAAGGGTGTTCAGCAAAATATACGTACGTTTTTTATTATTAGCCAACCTTAAATACTAGTCTAGCCCTAGCTATTTTATAATTAATAAGAAGTTGTTTAAAAATAGAAGAATCTGATGACTTTCAGATTTCAAATTATATCCAAACAAACATAAACTTTTAATCAAAACAAAAGCTTTAATATGTCAAAATTGAGATACTTTGAAGTTTCTAATTCTGCTAGTAAAGCTACGATGTCTTTCACGCCAGTAATTCTTACGACACTTGGTATTAACCAAGTGACATATAGCAATCGCAAATTCTGTCGGTCTGTCTGTCGGTCTGTCGGTCCCGGTTTTGCTACTTTAGGCACTCCCAGGTAAGCTAGGACGATGAAATTCGGCAGACGTATCAGGGACCGGACCAGATTAAATTAGAAATAGTCGTTTTCCCAATTTGACCATCTGGGGGGAGTGGGGAGCCTGTTAATTCGGAAAAAATAGAAAAAATTAAGTATTTTTAACTTACGAACGGTTGATCAGATCTTAATGAAACTTGATGTTTGGAAGGATATCGTGTCTCAGAGCTGTTATCCCGACCAGATCTGAGGACATTGGGGGGGGGGGGAGTTGGGAGGGGGAAACCTATAATCTTGGAAAACACTTTAGAAAGACCTCGTAACTCGGATCTCTTATTTTAAATCTCAACCGGATCCAGCGTCATTGGGGGGGCAGTTGGGGGGGCCGGAGATCTTAGAAAATACTTAAAGCAGAGAGATCAGGATGAAACTGGATGGGAAGAATAAAAACCTGTCTAAGATACGTGACTGACATAATCAGACCGGATCTGGTCTCTTTGGTGGAGTTGGGGGGGGGGGCAATTTGGAAAAATGAGGTATTTGTAACTTACGAAAGGGTGACCAGATCTTATTGAAATTTGATATTTAGTAGGATCTTGTGCTTTAAAGCTCGAATTTTAAATTCTGACCAGATCCTGTGACATTGGGGGAGTTGGAGGGGGAAACCGGAATTCTTGGAAAACGTGAAAATCGGGGTATTTTTATCTTAAGAATAGGTGATCGGATCTTAATGAAATTTGATATTTAGAAGGAATTCATTTCTCAGAGCTCTTATTTCAAATCCCGACCAGATCTTTTGACATTGGGGGGAGTTGGAGGGGGAAATCTTGGAAAACACTTGGAGTGGAGGAATCAGGATGAAGCTTGGTGGATAGAATAAGCAAATTTCCTTAATACGTGATTGACGTAACTGTACCGGATTCGCTCTCTTTGGGGGAGTTGGGGGGAGGGGTTCAGTGATTTGGCGAGTTTGGTGCTTCTGGACGTGCTAGGACGATGAAAATTGGTAGTCGTGTCAGGGAGCTGCACAATTTGACTTGATAAAGCCGTTTTCCCAGATTCGACCATCTGGGGGGCAAAAGGGAGAGGAAAAATTAGAAAAAATTAGGTATTTATAACTTACGAGTGGGTGATCGGATCTTAATGAATTTTGTTATTTAGAAGGACATCGTGACTCAGAGCTCATATTTTAAATCCTGACCGGCATTAAGCCTCTGATTTTCCTTTTAAATCAATCTATTGATTCTTAGAATTTCGTTACAGCTCATACCATATGAGCTCTTGGCTCTTAGCTCTTCTTGCCTCGTCACAAGTGCCATATGAGCTCTTAGCTCTTGTTATATTCTAGTAGGCTCAAGGTAAGTGGTCAAATTATTTCCTTTTATCAGATTCCTGTATTCTTTGGCAAGGCCACGTCCAGGGGGGATTAGGTGTTTTGACCCCTCTCCCCAAAATGTTCGTCCGAATCATAATTTGAAACAAAATAATTATAAACAAAATTTTTATACGTTTTTTTAGGATTTTTGTAAATCCCCTAAAAAATCCTTTGGTACCCCCGTCCCCCCACCAAACAATCCTGGATACGACCCTGCTCTTTGGATGAATAGATTTGCCAGCAGGTGCTAAGTCATGAGTGTCTTCTACCCATGAATACTCATATCCAGGTTCGACTCTGCCGCTAAGGCTTTCCTAGACAATTTACAAATGTAGGGGCAGGAAAGGTTTCTGTTAAATTTTTAAAATAAAGACAAAAAGATAAATTTTCTCAAAAGACAGTGGGGCATTTTCGGTTTTTGAATTGATGCCACGTTTTGGTAGATTAGGTTTATGGACAATGAGGTTTGGCTCGTAACTGCTTTGGCATTTAGTTCATATGGAGCTAACACAAAATTTTTTATTCCGGATTATTTTGGATTTTTTGGAATCCTAAGACAATTTTATTGTTAAAAGCTCAAAGATAAATATACAAATAATCTAGTCTGGATCAAATCAATTGCTAAATACAAATATCATACCTTATATAACACACATTACAACATCAAATCTTATTGATTTGAACATCAAATTGATTTTTGCTTTCCTTTCGAAATCGTATAGATATATGTATTGTTCCAGTGTACCATACTTGCTCACTTAGATATCCGTTATTTGAAAATTAATTTTACCGAATAATCATTTACCATAATGATGGCAAAACTTTTACAAGACAAATTTTGTAAAAAAAAAAAATCACCTTTTAAAATTTTGAATTAAAGGAATGATATTTCTCTAAAAAAAAAAAATCTCAAGTTTAACCCTCTCCCCCCAACCCCGCATCCTAGTGTGTACTTTGCAAACATAATCCTTAGACAACTTTGCTTAAAAAAAAAGATTTTCACAATATTTTCCACAATATATATCTTAATAAAAAAGATGTATCAATAAAAAGATTGCTAAAAATAAAGCATTAATCATATGTTACAACATCAAACCTCATTTATAACAATACAGTGTCAAGAAAGATTCGAAGTATGGTGGCTTTTTGATAATTAATGTCGATTTTTAACCTCCCACAAATGAGAGTAAAATCTGCAGCCAACAGAGCTAACACTGTTTAGGCGGAACCTCACGGATCCATTCATCATACTACGTGTCAGAAGTTAGAAATGTAATCGTTCTGAAATGGCGGGTCCTGAATGAAAGATCTATCAATTTGTTTACTATTATAACGTCTGTGTTATCAATCATATTCAGTCTTGCTTGGTTCCGTAAGACAGCTAGTAATTTCCAAAGAAGATTTATGGTAACTTTAGTTCAACTACAAGAGCTCACAAAAGGATATACCGCTTAAGGAAAAACGCCTTTTCATGTTAATTTTAAGACCTTCAATAATTATTAGCTCTTACCACGCGTAATAAAATAAAAACTAGATTTACTTTGCTTGGGTAGCGTGAAGTGTTGGAGCATCCTTTGGTCGGCTTTTCCGACAGAAGGGTTGCAAGAGCACCGCTTTAGTTTTGTTTTATCACCTTTGATTTAACGCTGCACTTGCTGACTGCTCATCACCTTCAGAATGATATGTCTTAAAAAAATTCTTTGAGAAATGATGACAAGTTCCTGAAATAGGGTCTCAAATTAAGATGTTTTTGCTTAAAACCAACTTTTTTCATTATTTTCGACACTCAATCAATGTTGTTTTTGCTCAAATATGCCATGTGTACAATCTAGTGCTGTATTTCTTTGGCCTAAAATATAAAAAATCAATCTTGTTTTCTTCTTTTTTTCAAAAATACAACATGCATAAGGTAATGCTGCGTTAGTTTTTCTCAAAACATATTGCTTTTTATGTGTTTCATTTGTATTTGATTGCAAGAATCATCACCAAGTCACCAAATGATTGCAACACAAGCACTTTACTAATAATTGTGAAACTATATCATTGCGTTGCATTATTTTTTAAAGTAGCTGCATAACCGCTTGCACGAAAATAAATTTCGTAGCCTAAAATATGTCGGAAACAAATAATAGAAAAATTAATTGCCACGTTTATGCAACCCTTTGCCCCTAAAAGTGACCATGTTTCATGATTCTTGCTTACATGTTACTCTCTATGATATAGGGAAAACTGCCGGACAATGACACTTTTTACTTAATCTATATGGATTAACGGTCTAAAATATCATGCCTTTAGTCTGCTAGGTTGACGACAGGGCAGTTCCTAGGATTGGAAATGGCCTTGGCAATAATGAATTTGCATCCCCCTCTCTTTAAGAAATTGTACTTGAACCACAAAATAATCATTTCAATTACCTTTCTCTAATTGGCTACATCATCCTAACCCAGCATCGACAGTTGTGGCAGCTCACCTCGGTCACCCCTCTCCCTTGGAACAGCCGGGGTAGAAGGTATCGAAATTCAAGTGAATACAGTCACTTTAATAAGGAACATAGATGAGAATCCTTTCCCTTGGTCCTCTTCCTCCTAATTACTCCTCCTTATGAGTTTCAACCGTGCTTTCATAGAAAAAATGGAGAAGAGGAACAAATATCTCCATTGCCCTATTTTCTTAGCGTGCTTGCCCCGTAAATTACAAGCTGATCAATGAAAAAGCACGTCAAACTAATTTTTCTGAAAAATTAGTGGTTGGGATAGTCTTGGAGGAAATATTAGCCCCCTTTATAGCCCCCAATCAGACAAACTGACATTCCTTCTATTATTGTGTTGCGAGAGCAACACTTTAGTTTTGTCGTGGTTTTTCTTTTTTTTTTCCTTGCACCCCGATTTCAGCTTATTTCTAGAAAGTGGTAAGGGTCTAACCTCTGCGGTGTGGACCTTAGGCCAGATATGGCTTTGCATTTTGGACAGCTTCGTAGAACTCTTGCCTGGGGCCAAAAATCTACTGTTTCTACCCATTTCTGTACGTGATTTCAGCTAAGTTTATCATTCTGTTTCCTGCCATTGGGATTACGGTAGAGAAATGGCATCAGATGTACCTCTTAAACTTAAATGTTCTCTTATTGCTAAAGAAATTAGAGTTTATCCTTTGCTCCTTTCGAAGTGATGACGTTATAAACTTGGTCTACGGCAAAAAAGTCAACTTTTGAACTAAGACAGATATATTTTTTTCGACGGCAGTCGATAACTCTGATGAGATGATCCAACTATATGTCATTCATTTTTTGGTAGAAAAATTTCTTAATGAGATATATCAGCTTGAAAGGTTAAAGGGGCTGACAACTTCAGTTGTAAGGTTCACACTGAAACCAAAAAATAGGCCGATACAGAAATGGTATCAGAAGTGCCTCTTAAACTTTAAAAGCTCTCTCATTGCTAAAGAAATCAGAGTTTACCCTTTGCTCCTTTCTAAGTGATGACATTAGAAACTTGGCCTACGGCAAAATAGTCAACTTTTGCACTATGACAGATAGATTTTTGTTTTCGACTGCAGTCGTTAGCCCTTGATGAACTGATCAAACTACATGTCAACCATTTTTTGGTAGAAAAATTCCTTCATGAGATATACCAGTTCGAAAGTTTAAAGGGGTTGACAACTTCAGTAGTAAGGTACACACTGAAGCCAAAAATAGGCCGATACCAATTGTGGGACATATAGGGGAATTTTAAGCAACAGACGGCTATTAGCTCATAATCATCTTCGGCAATGAGGGGCTCTTAACTTTTGCTGGATGGTGTACCTATTATTGGTTTCCGGTGTATTTGATGGTAAGAACGATTTGGTTCCAGCGGTAAGACATGTATGGGACTTGTAAGTAATAATTGGCTGTTAGGCTACAATCATCTTCAGCGATGAGTGGTTTGCAACTTCTGCTAGTTGCAATGATGGGTTTGCAACTTTTGCTAGTTGTAATGAGGGGTTTGCATCTTTTACGAGTTGGAGTACCTAGTATTTATTTTAAGAACCTTACAGATTAACAACACCAGCGTTTAATCGAAGCCAGGAAACAAAACTAAAGTATTGCTCTCGCAACACCTCACGTTACCCATGCAACGTAGATCTAGTTCTGCTTCAAGCAATGTACAACATGCATACCTTTTCTATTTAAAAGTTAGCGTTTAGGTGGGGAGGGGTTTTGTGTTTGTGTTACTAGACAAGACACTGTACTATTTTGTCCCCCTGTTATTTTGGTTGAAAATTCTTACAACAATCCGTTTCAACCAATGGGCAGCCTGCCTACCTCTGTCGTTAAAAATTTTAGAGCATGAAAATGTCTTACAGCATTTCATGCATGCTATTGAATAAGACTAACAACAAGCCTATTTTTGGAGTCCATTGAGTCTCAAACCATAGATCGCGAGAAGAAGGTATCATTAATTTTTAAAAGAAGAAAAAAAAATAACTAACCTTTTCTAAAGGGGAGGGGTCAAGCATAAAAAATCCAAAATGATCAAAATTTATTAGCTCTGGGGGTAACCCTCAAGCTCGCAAGATTTTTTCAACTAAAAATTATTTTTAGAGCACCCGTAATATATCTAATTTCATAAACAGAAGCTGGTATTCCCCACTTGCATAATTATAATAATATAAAGATAAAAGAAAAATAAAACTTCAAATTACGTGAAAAAGGGGCGAGAGGATTTTTTGGCCGAGAAAAGACAATTCCAGGTTAAGAAAGGATTTTTAAATTATAAGTACTTGTGGCTAAAAAGAGCAGTTTTCTAAGATTTTGTACAGCCTCTGGGGCTAATTATAATTCAACACAAAGAAAAGTGAAGGCTTGATCATAAGATTTGAAAAAAAATCTTTCGAGGGAAGTATTAAAATAGAGTCAAAGAAAATAATCAGGCTTTTTGTGTAGGGTTTCTTCTTAAGTATGTCAGGATTCTCAGTAGGATAGATTACATAAAAATTGGGTCAAAGAATTTCATACAATATGAAAAAATGGAACGTGGAGATTTGATGGGCTATGGAATACAATTTCAGCTAAGAAATGAAAATAAATATAAGTATTGTTGTCGCAATTATAGGTGTAAAGTGCAATTTATAAGTTTTTCCAGCAATTTATAAGTAAGAAGGTAAAATATTGAATAGACAAATAAAAGCTTCAAAGTCATCGAAAGGAAATTTTAAAATTGAAATAAAGTTAAAAACAAGAACTAAACATCAATAAATGAAGCCTTTTATTCATAATTGAGAAAATTCAAATTATCGTTAATTTCATAAGATAAAAGAAATGATTGTAACAGGAGTGTGCACCCCTCTTTTGTGTATATTCCCAAGATACATTAGTATTTAAATAAAAACCAGAGTTGAATGAAAGATAAACAAATAAAGAATATGTCGAGAATGAGGGGGAGGGTAATTTGGAAGCGAAATGTTTATACTAACTGAAACACCAAATAGGGTCTTATGTTATCACGAGAGAGGGGGAGGGGGTACCATGGGTGGTCTCTGCACAAGTTGTTATAGAATAGAATTAAGGCTTTTCTGAACAAGATAAAAGAAACAATCTCATTGTGTGTCCAGGTGCTCTGCTTAACGGAGGAAATCAGGTCATTTCATGGTCAGGGTTAAAAATACAAAACTCCCCGGTAAGGGATATCAAATCTTTATACAGCATGTGTCAGGTAGTACTAGACCTCCCCGCATTACACCTTTTGTAATTGGCGGCCTCGCGATTGGACTTTACTACTGAGGATTGTTATAAAATCTCTGGCCGAAGCTCTTTGAATAACGGAGTTATTTTATACCATAAAATAATATTTTGGTGTCATCTGCATAATTTTTGTGAAGATTTTGCCCCTGGTTCTATAAGACTCTTATCTTTTCAGACAAAACATTTTTTTCAATTGCAAAAATATTGCCAAAATCGCGGCTTTAAACGCCATTTCCTTACTTAATTTTTCATGGTTTTTCTAGAGCCAATAAATTCTATGAAGATTCATCATGTTTGGAATCCGTTATGATGGATGACAGGTCATGGGGCTTTCGTTCAGTTCATAAGACATCTTGTGCGTGATTCAAACTTACCATATAATAGCGTGCCTGTCAAAGACTGGAACTACATGCGAAGTAAAATTAAACAACCAGGCTCCTTTTATGTTTGGGCTATCACTCTTATAAATTTTAAAAGAGAAGTCTACATATCATATTTTAAAACTGACAAAAACAATGTTTCTTGATTCTAAATAAGACGCTCTGAATTAATGGCCGTGTCATAATAACAAATGGCCAAGTTTTAGTTTGACGGGACTGCATCGTTTATTATGAAGACGAATGATGGAGCAAGATAAAGCATCTGGTCTTGGAGAAGTTCGGTAAATGACCGAGACAAATTACAAAATAAAGTGCTTTTACCCGAAATGACTTTGAATAAAAGCTGTATTTCAATTTATTTTCAAAGTAGGTAAGTTGAATTGTACAAACTATACAGAAAGCTAGTCTCAAGGACTGGAAGTGGGCTACATATGACAGCTATCCATGCAGTCTTTTGACAAGTACTTTAAGACTTTTAATAAATCATAACTATTACTATTTTTTTTATTACTTTTACTATATTTTACTATTACGCTGGTAAATTTGTGCTCGAGTTCAAGCTCGAGACACAATTCTGGACAAAAATATACTTTAGTCCTACCAGAGTGTTAAGTACATGTCTTGTAACTAAGTAATGCTTGACTTTTTTCTAATAATAATGGCAGCAATAGCGCTGCCATGGTAAAGAGCGATGTGGGCACAATGTACTGTGTGTTTAATTTATTTTTATCGTTTTTTCACCAAGGCCCTTTGTATACAAGGAGTTGTCGTAACAAATTCAAAAGAAGCTCATTGAATCGGAAATTGGAAGCTCTAGCGTCCGTTTTAACAGTCAAAAGTGATTGGAGAGCAATTGTTCAATATAGCCACTATGTTCAACATAGTTGAAAGGTTCAGTAGCTAAGTTTCTGGAAATGTCAACTCCCACACTGCCCTCAGGATAAGGGCTGTAAGTTAGGCAATTTATCCATTGTTTACTTACAGAATATGCGATTGCTACTACCACTACTACTGCTACTACAACTACCACTTCTAGTACACAAACCACTTCTACTGATACTACTACTAAAACTACTGCTTCCGTTTCGAGTACTAGCAAGACTGAGGGTGTTAAAATGAGCATCTGAGGAAATGTTTAGGGGAAAGTTGAATTACATCAGAACTTAATAATATTGTCAAAAGGGTGTATCACCCTTATTTTTGGAACAACTTACCTTATCAAGATGAAACTTCCGGGCATCATGAGGAAGATTTTTAACTGACCAAAAGGTAATATGTTAATGCCACTGCTGCAACTATTCCTACAGCTACTATTACTATGACTACTATTACAATTATGACTAAGGGTATGAAAGTGGAAAGTTTGAGGGAATGTTGAAGGGGGAAGCTAAACTTAATCACAAGACGCCCTCTATATGCAGGTTGTCCAAAGGGGAGACCAGCAACATCTTAGGAATGGTTTGGTCAGTGAAGCTGAAACTTACAGGGCTTATTTTGGGGGGAGGGATGTTGAATTATTCAAAAGGCGAAATTTGTATCTTAATACTGCTACTGCTGCTACTACTACTACTACTAATACTACTACTACTACTACTACTACTACTGCTACTGCTAGTGCTACTGCTACTACTATTACTTCTGCTACTACCACTATTGCGACTACTGTTACTAATAGTACTGCTACTACTGCTACTAAAGCTAAGGGTAGTAAGGTGGAAATCTTGTGGAAAATTGAAACAGTACTGAACTAAATTGAAACACTAAACGCATACATGTTGTCAAAAGGAAGTATCAGCAATGCTCCAGGAAGGATATATGGTATTAAGTTGAAATTTTCAGTGTTTGTTGAGGGGGATGTTGAAGAAATCGAAGGAAACTATTTGCCCACTGCTTCTAATGGCTTAATGGTACTACTACGGCTTTTGAGGTGAAGCTTTCAAGGAATATTTAGGCGGATGTTAAACTAAATCAAAATGAACTATGAGCATGTAGATTGTCAAAAAAGTGATACAGCAATACCTCAGGAACGGCTTACATTAGTAAGTCGGACCTTTCAGGGTAAGCTGTGGCGGGTTTTGAACTAAGCAGAAGAAACTATGTGTATACTATTAGTGGTACTACGACCATTGATGTAGCTTATGGTGCTAAGGGTATTAAGGTGAAACTTTTAGGGAATACTCAGGGGGAGTTTTAACTAAATAAAAAAAACTATATGCATGCAGGTCTTCAAAAGGGCATATAAGCAATATCATAGGCAGCACACCGTTATCATAGATAGCAGCATCATAGAAACTTTTAAAGGAGCTCATTCCATTAGAAATTATAAGTTCTAGTGCTCTTTTTAAGAGTCAAAAGTTAGTACAGAGCAAGTAGCCCTGCTCCCAAGCCCTTTAATTCTTTGACCTCGACCAATAAAAATTTTGAGGTAGCCATTTTGTTCAGCCTAGCTGAACAGTCCAGTAGCTATGTCTCTAGGGATATTGATATCTCAACCCACCCCCACAGTTATGCAATTTGCCCATTATGCTTTAAAACTAAATTTTGCTTTAAACACAAATTAAAAGGCACTGTGTGTACGCTGATTACCAGTAAGAAGTCTCAGCTATACTAATGGTATAAAGCTGAAACTTTCAGGGCTATTACTACTGAAAAAGGATGTGAATTGACAGTTATATTTATTCCTTAAAGTCTTTATGATTCTTATTTATCAAACTTAAAAAAAGTGAAAATATTTAAAATGGATTTTGTTTTCAGTAAAGCACAAATTAAGTTCTGATCTTGAGAATGCAAGGGGGGAGGGTGTCAGCCCTACACATGCTAATTTCTGCTCGTTATGAGTTTGACTCTGTTATTTATTGTAAATTCTGTTCGTTTTGGCTTTCATTTATTTATTGGTGGTGATTTGTGGTAGTTTTACGTTTGGAAACTTACTTGACTTTATTTCTGCTAATTCTTGGTTTAATGTAGCTCTTTACTTTTCTTTGAAAAACTTTTGTTGAAAAATTTAGCTTAGTGGAAACAAAGAAAGATTAACCGACTTTCAAATAAACGAAACATAGTTGTTTTTCTGCGTATAGGAATCAGTTTAGATATAGTGCCTGAATCTAGTTGAAACAGAACGAAAGTTGAAACACATGAGAAATTGTATTCTTAACAGCGTTTATCCTAAAGGAGAAAAGATTCACCTTGAGTAAAAATCTATTAGAAAGTACTACTTAAAGTGGTTTCTACGAATGTATGAGTGACATGCGCAATTACAAGATGTATAATACTTGTGTAATAAGTCTCAAAAATTAGCATCAGATTCAACTGCATTGATTGAGAAACAACGAACTTTCTTTCACTAAGAATAAAGCAAAAGCAGCATTGTACCAAGCACAAACCCAATCTAGCTATGTAACGTATAATTAGCCTTCAAGAGCCTGAGGCTTATTTCAGATAAATTAAAAAAATAAGTTTTAGAAAACAAAGTTTTCCAACAACAAGAGCGATATTAAAACCTAAAACAAGCAGAACTTATGCCAGATGATTAACTAGACTTCCGTTGCCTGTGCAACGGGAAGTGTTGCAGCAACTGTGCCCTGTTCCTTAGGGCACAGTTGCGGAGCAACACGTGCAACTGTGCCCTACGGGACACAGTTGCTATTTCCGGGAAATCTGAAAGAGATACGGAAATAACGTCTTATAGTTTTCTGCTTAACTTTTGATGGTCTAAACTAGGAAAATATAAAACAAACCAAATTCACCAAAAAATTTAAATTGCCCCGAGGGCATGACAAAACTTCCAAATAGAAAAACCCAAAGAAGGAATTTATTTCGGAGAAACTATTGTAAGCTCCAGTTGTTAGGAGATCGAGACCTGTCGAACCGCGTTGGAAAAAAAATTCTAGCTGGTCCAGAACAGAAGTTACCTCTAGAACGTCGAAACTTCGGAAATTATTTCTTAGAGAACGAAGCAACTTTGTATATAGAACACTTCACTTCTTCTTGCATACTTTTCATAGCACTACTCGATAAAGATATAAGAAACATCAAAATCGAAAATTTGAGAAAATTCCAAAAAAAATCGGAACGAGATGAACTTTTCCGGAATTATTTCCGGGAAATCTGTAAGAGCCACGGAATTTTGTGCTCCGGTTCTCGAAGAGACAAATGAAAGTTCTACATGAGTTCAGCATAACTGTATTTCTAACAAGTTTATTTCCGAAGCTAGGGTCGTCTTAACTCGACGCCAACATTCGAACGCACAGTTTTTAAGAAAAAAACCGTTTTATTTTTTTTTATGGAAAACTGTTAGAAATTTTAGGAACTTCTCTGGAACTTTTTTACTCTGTTTCACGTTTCCCTTCCCTCTGAAAAATCTCAAATTTTTAACTCTTACCACTTCTGAGCTACAGGTCGCTGATCACGGTGAAAAAAAAAAACTACGAAAGCAGTAGTGTTGCTCCGCAACACAATTAAGGTTGTAATTAACACAAATTATTATGAATGAATAAGTTAAACCCCTTTGGTTCTTCTAGAAAGTTGACGATGTAATGAAAATACTGTTCATCCTAGTAGCTGTCATTCTACTTTAGGCCTCCTAGCATAGAGATAGAAAGCCTTAGAGTATTTCGGTGTCATTCTACTTTAGACGCTCTAGCATAGAGATAGAAATTTTTAGAGTATTTCGGCAGAAACAAGGAACAATAAGGTCATCTTTTTGCGAGAGAGAGAGAGGGGTAGATAGATAGAGAGAGATAGAGATAGAGAAAGAGAGAGAGGCAAAAAGTGCCAACGCAAACGCACGAATGCAGACACAGAGACAGGCAAATATACGATCAAACACACATGCACACAGAGAGGGAAACAGAAACAAACAATCAAACACAAAAATACAGACGAAGAGACGGGTGAAAACAGGATCAGACACACAAAACACTGGCACAGAGAGATAAAGAGAGACAAAAAAGAGAGACAAAAACTCACAAAAACACAGGTAAAAAGACAAACAGGTAAAAAGAGAGAGAGAGAGAGAGGTGGAGAGAGAGAGAGAGAACGAGACAGAGAGACGAAAACACACACACAAACTCACCAAGACAAACAAAGAGACAGACAAACAGAT